>NC_084555.2:28205000-28522500 GCF_033978685.3 Nerophis lumbriciformis
CAATCAAATTAAACATAATGTCCTTAATAAAGAAATAATGTTCAATGCCCTTATTTTTTACATGTATTTCCGTGTTGTGCTTTGCTTTGAATGTTCTGTTTTTGTGATTCCCACATGTAAAATCAGTACAACAATAACCAATCCCATCATATCTGCTTTGATAATGCTGATGATTCCAAACACTACAGTAGTTGCATTTTCCATTATCATTGTTCCAAAGCTTGACATGAGCAAACAAATTAGCAGTCAAATGAGCAACAATATCTACTGTACAGGACATTAACGATGCCATTTTGGGCAACAGCACACACAAACAAAGATGTTACCACCAGATGTATTTAGATAACTATTATGATTTGTAGGTAAATGTTAGTCAAAGACGACACCGTAATTATAATAGTATTTGACACTTGTAAGGATAATTCTACATGGTAGAGTGGTTTTGGTGGGCGCTCGGCTGAAAACGCCCTGGACTTAATGTCAATTTTGCGGTCAACGCTCGTGTAAAATGAAGCAACTGCCACAACTGCCAGTCTGGTGATGTGAGAAGCATCCAAACTGCTGCTGTCAGACTTTTTTTTTACAAGATCATCATCACGACACGTTTATTCTCTGACAAAGTGTTGATCTTTGCAGAAAATTTCACCCCAGTTTCTTCGATTCCCTCGAGTCTTTGCTAAAGGTGAGTAACCTCTGCTCATCTTTGATGGACGTCTTGGTGAAAACGTGCTGATTGTGTTGTTCTGCTTGGAGTCCTTCCGCAGTGCCAAAGTGGGCCTGCTTTGCAGCCATGTGTGACCGGGCCACTTACTGGCTCAAACTAATGACCCTAATTGGGAAAGTGGGCTCCCTTTCAGGATCACTGACAGACTGACTGGCATGTAAGGAATGTGACTCCATGGCACCATCCGTCTATTGTGTGCACCAGCCAATCAATTAGCTGCTCCATGGAAAGGACACCTTCACTCATTCTGGTCTGTGGCGTTCTCAAACAGCTCTGATTGTAGCAAAACAAACCTGATTTACGAGCACATCTATTTTTAGTGCTTGAAGCAAGGTATCAAGAGTTTATTAATTGAGATTAAAAATAAAATGCAGGCTATTACGTGAAAACTGAATCGGATCACTAACACTGAATCACACCAATGCACTAGTACAAATGTAGCTGCATGCTAAATTGCGTCCGATCAGTTTTGTTTGTTTTTTGTTCTTTCTTTTTCTTTTTTTTGAATGCTGTTTATGGCACAGGGGTGGGGGCCAGACAAGTTCTGCTTCTTCCCATTCCTTTTGGACAGTTGATCACTGCAGAAAAAATGTGTGCTTGTGAAGTTTTAACATACTTCAAATGAATCAAATTGATTGATTGATTGACACTTTTAAATATATTGATTTCAACCTCTGGCAGCTTGTCAACAAATGGCTGCTATTATGATAAATGGTAATAGTAATGCTTGAGTTTATTTCAAACATGCTTGACAAAATTACAATAAGTAACATTCGTTTGTGACTGCACAATTCAACATGCCCGAAGAGGACTAGCAAAAAGCAGAGCTTATTTAATCCTACCCCTTTTCCATGTCTCAGAAAATACTGATAGTTGACTTCCTATGTTTACAATAATGCACACCTTTGAACATTTTTTAAAACAGAAATAGATAGTTAATATAAAATAACTATGAATAAGTAATACGTAAGTGGTTCTTTGCATTCTGCTTCCTCCTTGTACCTTGTTCTGTTTCTTAAACTGTCTCAAAGTAGCAAAGTATCTCCCCTCTCGGGATGTTTCTATAAACGTTATTATTGATACAACTCACAACGGTTAGTATTACCGTATTGGAACAAAATTATGTAAAAAAAACGTGATTAATAACTGCACTTTGATAAACTCAATGACCAGCTAGCTCGCTATCTAGCTTAAATGCTAACATGAATACAAAAGACTTTAACGTATTTCCCCATTAGGACATACTCTAATCCAAACCAATACAAACATATTACTGTATGAGCAACTAAGATATTCAATTGTGGACATTGAACCTACTTTCTGTGCTCTCTTAGAACAGAGTGATTGATCTATACTCAGACGAATACGACACAGACAAGATGTTTTTTAACAACTTTATTAACAGATTCTTTATAAACAGCAGGAAGTCAACTCACCTGATATCACATAAACCGGAAGTGAAGCAAAGTAAAGACAAAATGTCAGCGAAATTAAAATGAAAGTGAACAAGCAAACTGTTACATCATAGAAGCAAAGTTATTATTTTTGATGTAGGTTTTACAGGGAAAAAAAGAGAGTCTCTGTCGGAAAATTTATTTCCAGCTTAGTGGTAAACCTGATGTATTAAACAGTCGTGATCAACAATTGATGATTCAACTTCACATTTGAATCATCAGATCCCGCGAGTACAGCAGGTGTGCTGGGAGGATGAAGTGGTCGAGTTAATTATATCTTCTTTATATATTAGAAGAATATTCCTGTACTTCCTGTCAACAGGAAAGGACGCAAATAAATAAGCGTTGCTTTTGCTACTGGGTTTTTTTGATAACATTGATGTTTTCCTGACCACTGATTGTGATCACAGCTACAACAGCGTTTGCTGGCATCTTGTTCCAGTCTGAGGCACAGATTCACTGAAAGAAGCAAATTGGAATAGCTGTTAGCCTCAAGCCAGCGGACCCTTCCGCAATTCAAAGCGGTTGCCCGGCAACCAAAAACCAGACAAAGTTTGAAGCAGTTTTAAAGTGTTTCTGACCACACAGAGTAATCTTAGTTGACGGGCTGACAACTCCAGTTGATTTCTGATCAGACCTAGATATAAATTTGTTGAAATATACAAATTAAAAGTGCCGCGGGTCTCTTAAAAGGCAATTGCCGTTAGCGGGCTGCTAATGCAGCGATGCCACAAAAAAACCTCACTGCCTGGCACCTTTAGTCTCATCAAATGAGGCTCTACAAACAGGACACAAAGAGAAGAACCAAGACATCCGATTGGTGTAAGAAAAAAATTGACAAATTGAAAGCAGATGTGGAAAGAGTAAGATTATAACAGAACGAAGAAATGAAAAGCCTACAAGAAAACACAGAAAGCCTGCAAACCCAGAATAACAAGGTCAAAAGGACGTGTGATGAATCTCTTAAACAGAAATGCAGCAAGAAATAAAGATTCTCCGAGAGGAAAATATTGCAATAGATCAAGAAATAACAAGATACTGGAACATCATATATATATATATATATATATATATATATATATATATATATATATATATATATATATATATATATATATATATATATATATATATATGTATATATATATATATATATATATGATATAGATATAAAGAATATCATAGATGAAATGGATCAGGATAAACAAATGATTTGTATCATTGTGACAAGACACCAAATTAAATCAGGATCCTGCGCAAGAGCCGTGGATAATGGAGGAGAACAAGATGAAATGGATGTCGCCTCAGCAGAGCAACAAGTGGTCAACTTTTTGCAATCAAAGGAAATTGATGCCAACATTAATACCATCGATCCCAGTGAGTGGAAGAAACAATAACTCTATTTCCGGTCATCCTTGTGAAACTTGCTAACAGAAAATCCAAAATGGCACCGCTAATAAGAAGCTGAAGGATACAAATGTGTACAACTGCACATGAATAACCACCTCACAACGCATCGCTGAAATCGCCAAGAAAGCATGCGGCTTGAGAAAAACAGGAAAAAATGTTGGGAACTGTAAAATTTACATCAAGCTGAATGGACGTCCAGAAGTGTACTTGTTGTCAAAACAATATTAAAGATGACAGCTTTGACAACAAAGTAATATTGATATTCGTTATCAATACCGGTGTTCATCGGTACTTTTATTGGTAATGTTGCGACCAACCTTTCCTTCTGGTCACTGAGAGGTGGAAATTAATTATTGGAGCTTGGATGACGCGCCGACTGTACAAAGACGCCAAGATGCGGACTGCGTTTTGTGTATTTATTTGAACAATCCTTTTGTATAACATACAGTAGGGCAGTAGGGATAATGTGATGTGTTCTCAACACATATTTAAGCATGAATTATAGCGGTCAAAAATAATATGGCTATTCCTTCCTCTCTAATTTTTATTGTTCTTTGTTTTCTCCCTGCACAAGTGTATGCTAGTCTTTTAAATATTTATTGTATACTTATGACACACCCATACCCACATGACCAACACCTCCCTACAACCCTGCAGACACACTTTGTTACCCAAAACCTTCATTCTGTCTCCTACAGGTACTATATGTACAGGTAAAAGCCAGTAAATTAGAATATTTTGAAAAACTTGATTTATTTCAGTAATTGCATTCAAAAGGTGTAACTTGTACATTATATTTATTCATTGCACACAGACTGATGCATTCAAATGTTTATTTCATTTAATTTTGATGATTTGAAGTGGCAACAAATGAAAATCCAAAATTCCGTGTGTCACAAAATTAGAATATTACTTAAGCCTAATACAAAAAAGGGATTTTTAGAAATGTTGGCCAACTGAAAAGTATGAAAATGAAAAATATGAGCATGTACAATACTCAATACTTGGTTGGAGCTCCTTTTGCCTCAATTACTGCGTTAATGCGGCGTGGCATGGAGTCGATGAGTTTCTGGCACTGCTCAGGTGTTATGAGAGCCCAGGTTGCTCTGATAGTGGCCTTCAACTCTTCTGCGTTTTTGGGTCTGGCATTCTGCATCTTCCTTTTCACAATACCCCACAGATTTTCTATGGGGCTGAGGTCAGGGGAGTTGGCGGGCCAATTTAGAACAGAAATACCATGGTCCGTAAACCAGGCACGGGTAGATTTTGCGCTGTGTGCAGGCGCCAAGTCCTGTTGGAACTTGAAATCTCCATCTCCATAGAGCAGGTCAGCAGCAGGAAGCATGAAGTGCTCTAAAACTTGCTGGTAGACGGCTGCGTTGACCCTGGATCTCAGGAAACAGAGTGGACCGACACCAGCAGATGACATGGCACCCCAAACCATCACTGATGGTGGAAACTTTACACTAGACTTCAGGCAACGTGGATCCTGTGCCTCTCCTGTCTTCCTCCAGACTCTGGGACCTCGATTTCCAAAGGAAATGCAAAATTTGCATGGTTGGGTGATGGTTTGGGGTGCCATGTCATCTGCTGGTGTCGGTCCACTCTGTTTCCTGAGATCCAGGGTCAACGCAGCCGTCTACCAGCAAGTTTTAGAGCACTTCATGCTTCCTGCTGCTGACCTGCTCTATGGAGATGGAGATTTCAAGTTCCAACAGGACTTGGCGCCTGCACACAGCGCAAAATCTACCCGTGCCTGGTTTACGGACCATGGTATTTCTGGTCTAAATTGGCCCGCCAACTCCCCTGACCTTAGCCCCATAGAAAATCTGTGGGGTATTGTGAAAAGGAAGATGCAGAATGCCAGACCCAAAAACGCAGAAGAGTTGAAGGCCACTATCAGAGCAACCTGGGCTCTCATAACACCTGAGCAGTGTCAGAAACTCATCGACTCCATGCCACGCCGCATTAACGCAGTAATTGAGGCAAAAGGAGTTCCAACCAAATATTGAGTATTGTACATGCTCATATTTTTCATTTTCATACTTTTCAGTTGGCCAACATTTCTAAAAATCCCTTTTTTGTATTAGCCTTAAGTAATATTCTAATTTTGTGACACACGGAATTTTGGATTTTCATTTGTTGCCACTTCAAATCATCAAAATTAAATGAAATAAACATTTGAATGCATCAGTCTGTGTACAATGAATAAATATAATGTACAAGTTACACCTTTTGAATGCAATTACTGAAATAAATCAAGTTTTTCAAAATATTCTAATTTACTGGCTTTTACCTGTAATTTGTGTGACTAAAGATAAGGAAAAAATGCATTCTTTATCAGCATATCTTTAAGCACAAGAGGTTACACACCAGCAACATCATAATATAACATCTCACAGCAGAGAAGTATTTTTCGACACCTGCTTTTTAAGTCTTAATGGGTAACTGCACTTTTATTTTGCAATGTTGCCTATCGTTCACAATCAATATGAAAGACATGAGGACGGATGTATTTTTTTAATGCAATCTAACTCATGAATAAAGGTAAATAAAAGTCCGCTTACAGCAGATCCAATGGGAGGTCCTCTAGTCCGCCCATAAAGCTCTCTAAACAACCATCCAAAAAGAGCCAACAACACTAATATCAGTGATATTGTTATTATAAGCGCTAACGCAGACAAACTATTCACAGCGGCGCCGTGATCACTAGCGTGTGTGCCTATGTTTACATCATCAAGTGGTCAGCTGTTTCCTAACTTCTCTGCTCATGGAAGTTTATTGTAGATCATAAATCATGCCTCTCACCTTGATAGTAGAAGGATGAGGTTGTAAGTTGGTACACTTTGACAGCCAATTTATGACGATAACAACACGAAAAGACGTTTGGTTCTACCCCCTTTTCTTCGCGTGGGTTATAAGTCATTCTTCATCTAAACCGGATTGTAACAGGAATCTATCAGTCAGCATCCTAATGACAGCAGACATTGCACAGTAAGTGATGTTTTATTATGTTTTTTAGGCTCTCATAAAG
Organism: Nerophis lumbriciformis; assembly: GCF_033978685.3. Taxonomy (NCBI): domain Eukaryota; kingdom Metazoa; phylum Chordata; class Actinopteri; order Syngnathiformes; family Syngnathidae; genus Nerophis; species Nerophis lumbriciformis. The sequence goes on from NC_084555.2 coordinate 28,211,623, forward strand.
CCTGCAGTGAGCAGAAGTCAGTGATTAAGAAGAAAAAAAAGCGAACTGATGTGTTTTTGAAATGAATGTGCCGCGTATGCTTAAAACTATCAAAATACAAAAATATTAAATGTTATTGTAAATGTGCCCCCTACTACATTACATATACACTTACAGCATGTATACACAACTTTAACGGCTGTGTTTGGATGTTTTTTAGGGGATTTTATAGGCAGAATAGAGCGGCACCCATAGACTCCATTGTAAGCAGACTTTTGATCGCATTTATTTACTATTTAGAATGCATGAAAAAAGTGCAGTTCCCCTTTAAACAAGTCAACTATGTTTGCAGAGCAAGGTGCAATGCAGTTATGTCATCAATCAAAGTTTACTTATGCCTTTATTCACCAATGTCTCCATGGGCTGCACAAGCCACAACGACATCCTCGGCACAGATCCCACATCAGGGCAAGAAAAATCTCAACCCAATGGGAACAACAAGAAACCTTGGAAGGGACCGCAGATGTGGGGATCCCCCCCTGGGTGACCGGTGCAATGGATGCCGAGTGGATACAGTTAATAATGTGAGAGTCATCATCTTGTAAAATCCACACAGATCCATCAATGTGTTTTTATTCATTACAATTACACTCATTATATCCACCCATTTTTTACCACTTTTCCCTATAATAATATTTGAAATAATATCAATAATGCGATAAATATTAAAAGTAAAATAATATTTATAAATGGTATTCATGTGCAGACCACAGACCTTTTACATGATAAATCATAAAAAATATATAATATAAATAAATATAATCATTTATCAAATCAAATCAAATCAACTTTATTTATAGAGCACATTTAAAATTTACCACAGGGGTAGCCAAAGTGCTGTACAATGAGCAGGTTAAAAGATAAAACGAGTACCGAGCAAACACAACACAACACAAACAGAACACGATAAAAAATAAATAATTAAAATAGAATTAATAAAAACATAAAAACATAAAAACAGGATCACAGCAGGTGTATTATGGGGCGCCATTGCAGGATGGATATCACTCAGTGTTAAAAGCCATGGAATAAAAGTATGTTTTTAAGAGAGATTTAAAAACAGGAAGAGAGGAGGCTTGTCTAGCACTCAGGGGTAGGTCGTTCCAGAGCTTGGGAGCAGCAACGGCGAAAGCTCTGTCACCTCTAAGCTTCAGCCTTGTGTCAGGGACCGTCAACAGCAGCTGATCGGCTGATCTTAAGGATCGGGTGGGGCAGTAAGGCTGAAGGAGGTCGGAGAGATAGGTTGGCGCGAGGTTGTTTAGACATTTAAAAACAAATAAAAGGAGTTTAAAATGTATTCGGTAACGCACAGGGAGCCAGTGAAGGGACGCTAAAATAGGGGTGATGTGCTCACGTCTGCGGGTCTGTGTTAGCAGACGAGCAGCAGAGTTCTGCACGAGCTGCAGGTGGGCGAGGGAGGCCTGGCTAATGCCAACATACAGGGCATTACAATAATCAAGACGAGTCGAGATAAAAGCGTGGATTAATTTCTCAAGATCATGTCTTGATAGAAGCGGTTTCACTTTCGCTATTTGGCGTAATTGATAAAAGCTTTTTTGAACGACGCTGCTGATTTGTTTTTCGAATTTAAAATCTGAGTCAAACTTTACCCCCAGGTTTGTGACAGAGTCGCTGAGATACGGGATCAGAGTGCCGAGGTCAACGTTGGGGGAGGGAGAGCGACTTGGACCGAACAACATAACTTCTGTTTTATCTTCATTTAGGCTCAGGAAGTTAGCTGAAAGCCAGACTTTGATGTCGTCCAGGCAGTCAATAAGACGTTGAACCGTGTTATTTTGTGCCATGGGAAAATAAATCTGGCAATCATCGGCATAAAAATGAAATGCAATACTGTACTTCCTAAAAATAGAACCAAGGGGGAGAAGGTAAAGCGCAAATAAAATTGGGGCAAGGATTGAGCCCTGGGGGACCCCATGTGGTAAAGGAGCTGTGGACGACATAAAACTGTCTACTTTTACACAAAAACTCCTGTCGGTTAGGTACGACCGGAACCAGTTGAGGGCGGCGCCCTTAATGCCCACACAGTTCTCAAGACGAGTGATTAAGGTGGCGTGGTCGACGGTGTCGAACGCAGCAGACAGATCTAAAAGCACCAGGACAACATATTTACCAGAATCAGTGGACAGGAGGGTATCGTTAAAAACTTTTAGAAGCGCTGACTCTGTGCTGTGGAGGGCTTTAAAACCGGACTGGAACAGCTCAGTGATACCATTATCCTCTAAGAAGGGCAACAACTGACTGTAGACAACCTTCTCTAATATTTTGGAAATGTATGGAAGATTAGAGATAGGTCTGAAGTTAGAGAGGAGAAAGGGGTCGAGGCTGGGTTTTTTAAGTAGAGGTCGTACCACTGCATGTTTAAACTCTACTGGAACTATTCCAGAAGAGAGGCTACTATTGATAATGTTAAGGACACTTGATCCAATAGTAGCAAATACCTCCTTAAACAGGCGAGGTGGGAGGGCATCTGCAGGAGAACCAGAGGGCTTCATATGACTAACTGTGTCACTTAAAAAAGAAAAGGACACCGGCTCAAACTGATGGAAAACAGAAGAGAAATGCAGGGTAACAGAAGGGTCATATGAAGGCTGAGATAGACTGGCTCTAGTTGACACAATTTTGTCAGTGAAAAAATGGAGACAATTTTCACAGAATTCAAAAGAAGCATCAAAACCAGCAGATTTGGGAGCATCAATGACAGTGTTAATAGTTTTAAACAGAACTCTGGGGTTGTTACAGTTAGAAGACATAATCTGAGATAGATATATATTCATTTCTGCTTTTACAGTCATCTGAAAGGAAAACAGGCTTTCTTTAAAAATGGCAAAGGACACATGCAGCCTGTCTTTTTTCCATTTTCTCTCTGCTCTTCTACATACGCGCCTGGCAGCCCGAGTGACGTCATTCAACCAGGGCTGAGGCGTAGCTTTAGCGCGGCGGCATTTGAAAGGCGCGATTGTGTCCAGTGTTTGTAAACAGATAGAGTTGAACCCAGAAACCAACTCTTCAGTATTCAGACACACAGATGCTGCAGAATTATCATCACAAAGAGTCGAGAAAAAAAAGAGGAGAACCGAGCAGGAGACGAAGAATTAAACATGCTAGAGCGTTGGGGCGGTGCGCACAATTTAACTGGACACTGCGTGGCAATATCAAACAGGATCGGCATGTGATCAGAGAACACAGCGTCGCAAATGTCCAAATTAAAAACACACAAACCATACGAGAGCACTAAATCGAGTGTATGCCCGCGTTCATGTGTAGAACCACACACAGACTGTACAAAGTTAAATGAGTCGATTATATTCAGGAAGCTCCTGGAAAGCGGCTCATCTGGACAGCAGGTGTGAATATTAAAATCACCCACAATAAGGACACGATCATATTTGGGCAGGATTTCAGCCAGAAATTCAGAAAAGTCAGTTATAAAGTCTTTGTGGTACTTGGGTGGTCGATAGATGACGGCACACAGGACGACATCAGAAAGACCCAGTTCAAACATGCACAGTTCGAAGCTTGAAAAGGAGGATTGTAGGCGGATCTGACGGCATTTAAAGTCATTTTTAAAAACGACTGCTAATCCTCCTCCTTTTCGACCGGACGGCCGTGGGGAATTAAAGTAGGAACACTCCGGAGGCAGAAGTTCATTAAGAGGGGCGGACTCACCGGCTCTCAGCCATGTCTCCGTCACACAGAGGAAGTCCAGTCCGCGGGAAGTGAAGAAATCCTTCAGGATAAAAGTTTTGTTTGTCAAAGATCTTGCGTTCACAAGACCGAACCTGGCGGGGGCCAGCACGTCCAGGGCCGCAATTAATCCGGGTGGGGCCCGACACACAGCCCGCAGGTGGCGGTGATCCACCCCGCGCCTCCGGGGGCGGGGACAGCAGGAGCGACGACGGCAAGCTTCTTCCTCTAAACCAACGATAGGAACCAGCCAGGAGCCGATAGGATCGAGCGAGCGTGGGTGCAGGAGGAGACCGGATACCGCACCATTCCTCCTTCGGGGAGCCACGGGAAGCCGGGCCAGGAGTGCCCTAACTTTCACCAGCTGGCCGCCACGTTTACCGCGGCGCCGGAGACGCTTCCGCCGGGGGAGAGGAGCCAGGGGGCGGGAAAGGAAGGCAGGAATCCGGCCAGGTGAAAAAGCTGACTGGGACGTCGAAAAACCAACGTCGAAGTTGATCATATCAGTGGGAGGGGCAAAGATCCAACAGTGTTTGGCGGTCATACACAAGCAGTGAGCTGACGAACAGAGCTGACAGCGAGAGACGGCAGGCCAAAGCACATACTGGCGCCATCTTGCATCGGGGCGTGGTCAAGACAATGTTGAAGCACCAAAAATGTACCATGTTAGGTGTGTGTGCATTTTGTAACAATAAATTGGGAGGCGTGCTGGAGCCACCTCATTGTAGGTCCAACACAGATAGACAAACAATCACACTCACATTCACATACTATATAAATAAAAAGACCTGGTTGATTATTACAATTTTAAATTTTTTTGAGTGGAATAATATTGGCCAAACTCTCAAACGCTAACTCTACTATTAGCGTGCATGACTTTGAGGAAATATTGTCGTTACAAACTTTTGTGTGATGTTGCTTCCTTATTTGTGATTATTCCAAGCTGATAACCATCTGCCCGTGTCTTTTTTATCTGTAGCAGCGGAACTTCATTCGAATGTGGCCATGTGTCATATTTACAACGGTCAGCTGGATAAGAAAAATACCGATAACCGTATGGTCAGTCCAGGATCTTAACAGTCTTCCTGGACCAACCAAATTAGGAAAAAATACCGGTACTCAGTATACATCCCTACTGACAACAAACTGTCAATTGTTCATTTCAACAACAGAAGCTTGTATGCAAACTCCGACAACATTAAACAGTTTTTTGGAACAATTCAACAATCACTTTGAAGTGATCGCTATCTCAGAAACATGGATCAATGTTAAAAATGGGACAGATTTCGATCTGGAAGGATATGAACTAAATTACATCAAGAGAACCAACAAGAATGGTGGAGGAGTACTGTAGGTGTGTATGTGATGAGGAACCCAAACTAAGTGGCAAAGTGGTTAAAAATTTAATTTGCTATTGATAATATCTTAGAATGTATAACCATTGAAATGCGTTTGTATGTCATGAAAAACGCAGAAACGTATTGACCAGATGTATATTAATATAGAACACCTAAGTCAAGTACTGAAATGTTTTTTTGGATTGAGACAAATTTTACTAATATCAGTCAAAAAGTAATGTTCTTATGTGATGACTTCAACATTGTTTTGTTTTTTTACCTGAATATACAAAAGACCATTGATGGTTTCATAGAGTGGATACAATGTATGGCATGAGTTTATCCTAAAATTTCAAGACCAAGCAGAATCATAGGACACTGTGCCTTACTTATTGATAGTATTTTTACCAATGATTTTGATTATAATACGACCTGTGGTCTGCTATTAACCAATATCAGTGACAAGAAGAGGAACATTGATGACAACAAGACACTATGGAAACTATACACAAAAAAAAGTAGGATTGATTTTAAGAATGATCCAAAAAAGCAAAATTGGGACAATGTGTACAGTGAAAATTATGTAGATCAAGAATATGGTACACTTTTATGATACTTATTGACCGGGTTGCTGCTTCCTGGTGTTACACCTCTCTAAAATCAGCTGGCTTTGTTTTAGCCAATGATTGGAAATTTACTTTGAAAAAGTAATTAATTACAGTTACTCATTGATTTCCCAAAAAGGTAATTACTAATTGAATGACTAACAGTCATTACTAAGAGTTATTACTTAATAGATGTAATTAGTTACTAGGGAAGGTAACTTTTTTTTTAACTTTCAAATATATAGTGTATGCATTTGAGAGATGTTTCATCAGAGTAGAGTGTGTCAGTGTGTGCCTCTAAAATGTGGTGCCTGACGTCAGTGAGGGCGCGCTCATTGGTTGTTTTAGCTCGGCATTGATAGTCTGTGAACTAAGGAAATTGTTGTTTGCAGCACCTGTGGAAGGTTTTCACTTACTTGTCGATTGAACATCCATCTATGACTGTGTCCCTCCTTGTCCACAATTGAGGCATTGTATAATTAGTATTGTTGATAATTGTCTGAAAGTGGCTGCGGCGCTGGTTCACATGCAGAAACTTTGTTACAACTTTTACTTCCTTTATTTAGTCAAGTTTGATGTCCTCTTGGCGCTAAATTGTGGTTTAGCCGTATTTGAGGTGGAAAAAGCCATAAATGAGATCTTTGTTTTGTTTATTGCTTTCATAAGAACAGTTTAATTGACTTTGGAATATTCACGTATATGTAGCGGAGCACATCCGAACAGGGAACAAGGGTTTTTTTTCATTGCCTCCGTCACAATAAGTTCAGTTAATTCTATTCAATGCATGAGGCATGTTTTCTCGACCTGCGCCATGTGTAAACTATCTTCGAATAACGTCTCCTGTGAATTGGCGCTATAAAAATAACATTGCCTCGATTTGACGTCTGTCTCACAGCAAGTAGTTTCTGGGTTCGAATCTCAACTTGGACCTCTCTGTTGAGATTCCATGTCTCCATGGGCCTGTTTTTTTGCATGGCTTTTTAAATGGTCCATACGTGTGAATGTAATTGGTTGTTTGTCTATATGTGTTTTAAGGTTGACTGGTGACAAGTCCTCCTGGTTAAAACCTGCTTCTCACCCAAAGTCAGCTAGGATAGACTCCAGCTCACCTGCGACCCTAAATAGGACACGCAATAGAAGATTAATAAATGAAGCATCATTTTATTCTTATTGAGAGCACCTGGCAAGTGACCAAAATCTGTGTCAGGTTTGTCAAGGCAAGTGTATTCATGGAGCACAATTCATACACAAGGCAATTCAAAGCGATTTACAAAAAATTACAAGACGCCAAAAATAAAAATAATATCATAATTTAAAATAAAATCAAAGAGTGTAGCTAAAATACTTTCAGTTGTCATATGCACAATTAAATACAAGTGCTGGGTTCAAACATTACCAATGTTGAGACCGATCTTGCGTCTTCTGGAAGACTATTCCAGATTTTAGGAGCATAAAACCTAACATCTACAGTAAGTAAACGTTCTTTATATCATATATAGACTAAAATCTGGAGCTGCAATTGTGATCTTTATATTTGTAAAGTAGGTTTGACTGTCTGTATGTACGTATGTATAGAGAGAACAAGTACCTCAAAATAACATTAATGTTATTATTTCTGACGCTGCTCTTTGTAAATATACACTGAATTAATCTCATGCTTTTGTTTGAGCTCTGTAAGCTTTTCCTCTCAGGAATTTGCAGTCATGGGAAAGACGACAGCTTTCTCAACACCCTTGCCTGGTGCTTTTTTAGTACTGCCGTCACATAGACAGTGATGAGCCCTGCCATCAAGGGAGTGCAGTGTTTCCCACAGGACAGGCATCTATTTGTGGTGGTGTGGTCGGGGGGCGGGGGGTGGCGGCGGCAGCGGCAGCGGCGATGACCAAGAAGGACGCGGAGTTGGAATATAATTACAACATTTTATGTACATATTTATATACAGATTTGAACAATTAGTGATTGCAATATTCAGTGTTGACAGCTAGATTTTTTGTGGACATGTTCCATAAATATTGATGTTAAAGATTTTTTTTTTTGTGAAGAAATGTTTAGAATTAAGTTGATGAATCCAGATGGAGCTCTAATACAATCCCCAAAGAGGGCACTTTAAGTTGATTATTACTTCTAGGTGTAGAAATCTTTATTTATAATTTAATCACTTGTTTATTTTTCAACAAGTTTTTAGCTTTTTTTATATCTTTTTTTCCAAATAGTTCAAGAAAGACCACTACAAATGAGCAATATTTTGCACTGTTATACAATTTAATAAATCAGAAACTGATGACATAGTGCTGTATTTTACTTCATCTTTTTTTTTTCAACCAAAAATGCTTTGCTCTGATTAGGGGGTACTTGAATTAAAAAAAAATTCACAGGGGGTACATCACTGAAAAAAGGTTGAGAACCACTGACCTAGTATATACAATAATATAAACCAAGTCATTGTATTTCATTTAGGATTATTTCATAACTTCATTTAAATAAAAATATATTTTTTGTCTTTTTTAGATACAGTCAATAAATAATGTGAACATATATCATAACATGGAAATCTAAGAGAACGTGTTGTGAATGAGGATGCTTGTGGACCTGGAAATTATTATTTTTTTTTTTTACACATTTTTTTTTTTTTTTAAATACAGTTTTTCCAACGTATTCAATTTTAGACGCTTTCTCTTCTTAGTTATTATTTCTCCGGCTGTAGAAAAGAGCCGCTCACAGGGCACAGAGGAGGCGTCAGTGCGACACAGTTCGCGTATCGGTCACGTGACCAAAACAGCTCATGATCGGTCACGTGACTTTCTAAAAGCGGTACGCGCACCGACACAGGGTTTCGCTCTATGAGCTCGACGCATGCGCTGATGCATCGGTGTTGCCGGACCCATCACTACTATCTACCAGAGGTGTGGACTCGAGTCACATGACTTGGACTCGAGTCAGACTCGAGTCATGAATTTGATGACTTTAGACTCGACTTGACAAAATGTAAAGAGACTTGCAACTCGACTTAGACTTTAACATCAATGACTTGTGACTTCACTTGGACTTGAGCCTTTTGACTTGACATGACTTGCTGCTTTCCCCAAAATTCAACGCTTAAAAAGTTATTTGGGAGCGCTCCGTATTTTTCATTTTCTTCGTCTGTGTCTCTCAGCGTGTTGTTCCTGTCAGCTGGTGTGCTGTCAGTACAACAGCCAATCAAATTAGATCTACGTTGTTTTCATCACGCAGCATTCATCCAATCAAATTGCAGTACAACCACCGAACAAGTTGTCAAACAACGCAACAATTATGCCAAAGTTGGTTTCGTTCGGGTATAAAAACTACGACTTGGTCAACAAAAAATGAATTGCCGAGGCGCGGGGCCGCCATCTTGGAGTGGTGATCCGCTCCACTCAGTGCAATTCATTTGGCAGGAACAATGAACTGTCAGCGCATTTAATTCATTTTACCTCACTGAATACCACTGATTTTCACCCCCTTTTTTGTCATACGTGTAGCTATGATAACAGACACATGTTTTGGCGTGTTTTAGTATTCATAGTTTGCTTAACAGTAATATAATATTCTTATATGCTATAAGTGACCAGACGTCCGAGATCAAAACTGGGATTATAATCCTAGAGAAGGGGAAAAAACGGTAAACTATTTTTAAGTTGAAGAAACAATATGATTAGGTTATATATACATGCATATATCCTACATAAACAATGTATGAATACATTAGATATCTATATATCTTAGGGACCTATAGACTGTATCTCTGTTGCTGCAGCAGCAGAGAGTTTATTCTGTCTTGACACTTTGTATTGATATTTTCTATTACATTCTTCCCTTAAATGATAATATTTGCAGTGATTGTTTTATATGTATTATTTTATGTAAGTCGCTTTGGATAAAAGCGTCTGCCAAATACTTAAACATATATAAACACCTGAAAGTCTTCATATCAGCTATAACCACCAATCTGTTTCACTGGATTCAGAATAAAACCAAATTCTGTTTTACCCAACAATGTTAGTATTTGAATATTGTTACTTGAAGACTTATTCCTGGTTTCAATTATACTGTTAAGAAAGTATTGTCTTATACTTTGCCTAAAATGAGAATGCATCATAATCAGTGGCGGCTGGTGAATTTTGTTTTAGGTGGGGCTGAAAGTTTGTAAACCAAACCCCTGTAGGGGCGTCATCCTCCCCCAGAAGATTTATTTGTGATTTTCACATACAAATATTGAAGATCTTTGATCCTTCTCAACTCTGTGGTAATATTATTTTCATAAGATACAACCAATAGTACGTTAATGTTAAATCTTACTTGTGAAAAGTAATCCCCCGATTCCTATTTTCAACAGTCCGCTCATTTGAGCAGGAAAACGCTGAACACCAGCCCGGCATCTTTGTTTTCTACCTGTCAACTGTCAGTTTAGGCTGCTCGCCGGCTCCTCATCACCACTTCAAGATGGCGGCCAAATTGCTCACGTCACAGCAACCTGCGTCTACTTATAAGATGTCTATGGTTACAACGTCATTGCAAACACGGCAATCTGTTGCGTCCACTGCAGTTTGCTACCTTATTCATACTTTTTGTCAAGTGATTTTTTTTTAAGCAGGGTTGCATGAGGTACCTACACATAACGTTACGTTAGACAATGTATCACACACAGTAACGTAACGTTAGTCAATATATCACACACAGTAACGTAACGTTAGTCAATGTATCACACACAGTAACATTACGTTAGTCAATGTATCACACACAGTAACAATACGTTAGTCAATGTATCATACACAGTAACGTAAAGTTAGACGGTGGTCAGCAGCCCCGCTTATTTTGGCCACCTACAAAAAGACAAACATAGTCAAATAAAGGTCAGTTAAAATGTATACTATATTAAGAATATGTGTACATATTGCATAGGGTCCTGACATCTAAAAAGTACAACTCTGTTCATTGTTATGTTCATATATTTATGTTTTTCATGTGTACGCACACATAAACACACATACAGTATGAGATGAGTTCAATGAGATAAGGTAAGAACAGGATAGAAACTGCTGTGGAACTAGTTACAATGCAATATGCCATTGAAATACAATGTTAACACTTTTGTGCAAATAAGTACAGTTGCACTTGTTTTTTTCAAATGTGTTTATTCTGTAAAGGAATGAGTTACATGTTTAAAATGACTGGTTAATAGTGCTATTTTGAAGTGCAATGTCAGCACTATCTTTTTCTCTGCAATTTCAAATGCACTTGTTTTAATAAATAAATACAGCATTTTAAAAGCTTACACAATCTGTGTAAATATATTAGTCTGTGGTTAAACGACTTGAAAGGACTCGAAACTCAAAATGCAGGACTTGGGACTTGACTTGAGACTTTCCAGTCTTGACTTTGGACTTGACTCGGACTTGCTCTGTCTTGACTCGGGACTTGACTCGGACTTGAGGGCAAAGACTTGAGACTTACTTGTGACTTGCAAAGCATTGACTTGGTCCCACCTCTGCTATCTACCTATAACACCTGTAAAAATGAAGCAATGCTACCATGCTAGCAAGCGTTAGCTAGCCGGCTATGAGCCACCAAGCTGCTAACTATCGCCAAAAGGCACCATTTAAGTTTTTTTCCCCATGGCATCCTGGATCAAGGCTTTCAGCAGCTTTTGGACGTTTGAGGTAGAAACGTAGGAAGCGCCATCATTATGAAAAGTAGCCGGTGAATATTTTGATCCCGTGCGTCCATCCGTCCCTCTTCTTCTTCTTCTTCTGGCCCACCAGGTGAATTAAGTGCTATTGGCGGAGTTACCGCCACCTACTGCACCGGAGGTGTAACTACAAGCAACATTCACAGACAGTCCCATTGCTTTTATGAGCGGTCGAGCGAGTCAAAAGCAGAAAAATCAATTTGTGGCGGACGTAATTCTTTCGTGGCGGGCCGCCACAAATAAATGAATGTGTGGGAAACACTGGAGTGGTGTGCTTATTGGACTGGTTGGTGATGCACTCTAGAGTGGAGTTTGTCACCCCTGTAGCTTTGTGTGTAAATACTGTATATGTCTATTAATCAACTGTTGCTGATCCACACCCTCAGTGTTGTTGAATGAGCTCGTTATGCACCTACAGAAGGCAACTTTAGTCCAGAATTTGCAACCATTTCGAAGATTGATGCATGGTCTCCTATCATAGACATCCTCTGTGATGCTAAGATGATTCAAAGTCATGTGTTTCATGTAGTGTCCTTACAATATCATCCATGTGTTCTCCACATCTCAAAGGAATTACAGTATACCAACAATAAACAGTCTGGTGTACTATAATCTAATAATATATTAGCATTACATCGTAATGTGACATGAACGCCTACGTGTGCAAATTGAAATTTAACAAAAAACAATTGGCAGTTAAGGTTAAGGCATACAATCTTCATTTGACGCACTAAAATATGTTCAAGGATGTATAAGTAAAGCATAGAAATTGTGTATGCAGTTGGATTTTTCAGGCAACATCATGCTAATTTCCTGTGAGCTGAGTTTGTTTTGGGGGCTTGGTATATGTTGCGTCCATTGTATGTGTGAGCATGAAACTGAACATGGTTGATCTGTGCTTTCAGGCAAGCCACTTGAAATAACGAGAACAAGAAGAAACAACAATACATACACCTGTTCAATTTGATTCGATAAAATTTCAAGAGCTGTGTGAGCATTTGCCCACTCAAGTCGGTTACGACGATGAACTGCAGTCTGGTCAAGACCCCGATGAGGATGACGAGTAAAACAAACCAATTATTGCAGCACCTCTCCAGGTGGCTGGTCTCAGATGATCATGGAGGTGCACCTGCTGAATGTGGAAGTCCTGGGCTGGTGTGGTTACACTGTTGGCTGCGGTTGTGAAGCCGGTTGGATGTACTGTCAAATTCTCTGAAACGCGTTTGGAGACTGCCTATCAGTGCCCAGCCCAAGCCTCCATGGGGCCCTAAGCAAAATTTGATTTTGGGGCCCTCTATTTCTGCCAATAATATTGATTGTTGATCATTCACACACCTACTATAAACTCATTGCGGCTCTGGCAGTGTTGTTTACATTATCCTATTGTCAGCCTGGCATGTCTTTACAAATGACATGTCATTTATAAAGATATGGGGGTGGCCCAGTTAAGAACATAAATAATACCAATGAATGAACGAATGGTGTCCAGAGTGCCACATATGGTTCCTAATCTTAAAATGTAGAAAACATTCAGCTACAAGAGTGGCCTGGGGTTGAACAGTCCAAGTGATAAAGCTTTGTATTTACAGTAAAAGTGTCATCTTGTCTCATCAGTCTTGTACATATTAGTCTTTAATTACTAGTTTTTATTTTTAGTTAATTGTTCATATTTAATGTTTACTTTGTACAAAGAGAGCGCAGTCTACTGAAGTTAAATTCATCAATAGTTTTCCCCTTTGAAAGACGCAAGGCAAATTCCTTCCATTTCACCATGTTGCTACAATGATCTTCACTGTTTTCATGCTGTTTCAGCAGTGCACCTATGTTGACCCAATCCCGCTGTCCCTCGGCTGCCAGTTTTAAGGACTTTTTGGAAAATAATTTGCAGCAAAAGCAATAGACTGCATATTTACTTCTTGAATAAGTCAGCCAGCTACGCTTGACTTTTCCCCCATTGACTAGCTGTCTGTAGGTATAATGATAATGAAAACTTCGGCCATCATGCCGTTTGGGGAATGAAAAGTTATCCTTAATAGACAGTGGTCCTCTGATCACCTGCTCAGTCCTGTCTGAATCTGAGAGGAAAGAAGGCCACTCAGCTGGGTCAACTGGCGGAGCTGATGATGGTCCATGGTGTGAAGGGGACGTTGTGGTGGAAGTTGCTGAGGAAGTGACCAAAGAAAGACAATGACTAAAAAAGAAGGACCTATAAGGTCATTAAATTGCACTGTTGGACATAATTATTAATCTCAGAATGTTCTGCAGTACAATGAGCAATTATAAAGGGTGTTTTGCAGTTAACTTACTAGATAAATCAGCTGTGGTTTCAGACATGGAGGGGACAGTGGGCACAGAGGATGGAGGTGTGTGAGAGAGCACTGTAGAGGATGGAGATGGACCTAAGATGAAATACATACATATAGGCACACATATTAATGAGATACTTTGACTATATTAATTTCCCTTCAGGTGTAATGTTTATACTAAGAAATTAAATGTATACTGTATGGTATACTTTTCCTCACCTGATTCATCACTCACAGTTGAGCCTGAGGATGTGGACTGGCTCTGGGCTGATTCTGTGCCTCCAAAGTATTTTAACAATGCTCCTGGGGAAGTTTCACATAACTTATGAGTTGATGTAAAAAATAATGTTTATTTTACTCACATAAATTACCGCGCTCTGCTGCAAACAATTTGTGCAAACAACATATCTCACTAGTAACCTGATGCTAAACACATATTGCTAGCACCGCGCTAGCTAGCTAACGTCACCTAGCTAAAGCTATTTACAGCTACAAATCTCTTTGATAAACTTTTTATTACCAAGTCATGCAAACATACCTTTATCATGGCATTTTTTCTCCTCTTCCACTTTCTTCTTCTTCCTTTTTTCTGCACCTGAAGGATATGTCCTTTTTTGTGACATTGTTTTGCCTCTATCTGCGCTTTTGATGCCCAGTGCGCACTGGCATTGCACGGCAGACGGCAAACGTCACAGGTGCAGCAGAGGCAGCTTTACATTTAAAGAGAGGCAGGAAGAATCACTAGGCCTAGATCAGCAGCAGCACTCTGTTGACCTAAAATTGTGTTTTTGTACAATAATATATCTTTGATCATTAAGAAATCATCAGTCAGACTCGTACATGCAAAAAATAAAAAATAAGAATTTTTTGTTAATTGCTTTTGGGGGGCCCCTGGTGGCCGCGGGGCCCTAAGCAAGCGCTTAGTACGCTTATGCCTTGGGCAGGCTCTGCTGCCTATGGTAGAGAACTTAATATTCAATACACAGGCAAAAGTTCTGCAGTCAGCATGCCGACTGCACGCTCCCTCAAAACTTGCGACATCTGTGGCATTGTGCTGTGTGATAAAACTGCACGTTTCAGTGTGGTCTTTTATTGTGGGCAGCTTAAGGCACACCTGTGCAATAATCATGCTGTTTAATCAGCATCTTGATATGCCACACCTGTGAGGTGGGATGGACTATCTTGGCAAAGAAGAAATGCTCACTAACAGGCTTTGACAGATATGTGAACAATAATTCAGGGAAATAGGTATTTTGTCTATATCGTAAAAGTTGTATGTATTTGAGTTCAACTTATGAAAACTGGGTGCAAAAACAAATATTTTGTGTTTATATTTTTGTTCAGTTGTATGAGTGTTGCTATTGTTGTGTGCAAGCTTGCCAATTGTGCGGAATACAGAGTAATTGCTAATCAGCTTGGAGCGCACAAATGTAATGTGAAGATTTTGTGTACACTCTCTTATTTGTATTGTAATATACCTGCCTAATTCTTTTCCATCTCACTCATATTTATTCTGGTGTCCGAAAGAAGCTGGCATTCTACCTGCTTCAATAAATCTCGGGGGTGTCAGGTGGGTGTTCTCATATTGGTGCACTTCAAAGTGTTATGTTCTTATAATTTGTGAAGCAAATATAGTCTCCTCTTCATTCCAGTTATTGCCTATTGAATGGTATGTGCGTCCAGGTTATAAACATGTTGCTTAAATTCTGAATAGTGTGTTCTTACTTACGGACATTCAATTTTGGAGGTGCTATTGTAATTAGATAAGCATGTTAGAAACAGGTCTTATACTACGCCGTGCAATGAGGTTCATGGATGGTGAGGCACTGACTACTTGACCACCATTTGTGGTCTTACCTTTTATCTGTATCTTTGTACATGTGCATGTCTTTCTCCAGGAACACTAGTTAATTTGTTGTCAAAGTCTGATAGCCCTCTGTTTTGTATGAAAGCCCAGTTTGGAGTTTTTGAGCTTGGATATATAATTCTACGTTGACAGGCAGATTCATTCATTCATTCATTCATTCATGAGTATAGCATACAATAAAGAAACCACTGCATTGCACTTGTCGTGTTCCTGATTATAGCTTCAAGGAGACTTTATTGGCATTATGTCAATACATAAAGGAGTACCTCAGGACATGCGTGATGGCACTATTGTGACACTTTATAAGAATAAAGGGGACCGCAGTGACTGCAATAGCTATAGAGGAATTTCTCTCTTGAACATCGTTGGAAAGGTGTATGCACGCATAATCCTAAACAGGCTACATATACTTGCAGATCGTATCCATCCTGAATACCAATGTGTTTCCAGGGCTGGAAGATCGACGACTGATATGATATTTTCAGTCCGGCGGATTCAAGAAAAGAGTAGAGAACAAGGTCAACCTCTTTACATGATGTTCATAGATCTAACTAAGGATTTCGATCTTGTCAGCAGGAAGGACATATTCAAGCTTCTACAAAAGATTGGATGTCCTCCAAAACTACTCAGCATGTTGATCTCTTTCCATTCCAACATGAAGGGAACAGTCTTTTATGATGGATCTTGATCGGACTCCTTCTCTATCAACAGTGGTGTTAAGCAGGGCTGCGTCTTCGCACCAACTCTTTTTGGAATTGTCTTCTCTATACTCCTGTCCTACGCTTTTGACACATTCATTGAGGGTGTCTATCTACACACACTGTCTGACGGCAAATTGTTCAATCTGGCAAGATTACGTGCGAAGACCAAAAGGAGGTCACAGTTAATCCGAGAGATGCTTTTTGCAGACGATGCTGCTCTTGTTACCAACACCAAAGAAGCCTTACAACGGCTAAGTGACTGTTTTGCGAATGCTTGTGAACAGTTTGGACTTACAGTTAGCCTGCAGAAAACCAATGTTAGCGTTCAAGGTTTTGCAAATCCTGCTATCAAGATGAATGGTGTCACTTTACAAGTAGTAGATAATTTTATATACCTAGGCTCGACAATCAGCAATAAACTCTCGCTTGATGTTGAACTTGACAGGAGGCTTGGAAAGGCAAATACCATCATGGCTAAACTAGCAAAACGAGTATGGGAAAACAACGCTCTTACTCAACATACAAAGATCCGAGTTTATCAGGCCTGGGTTCTCAGCACTTTACTCACGGAAGCGGGACCTGGACTACTTACATGAGACAAGAGCGTCGACTTAACGCTTTCCACATGCGGTGCATCAAACGTATCCTTGGTATTAGTTGGCAGGACTATATTCCACACAGTGTCATTCTTCAGCGGGCTAATATTCATAGCATGAACTCTTTACTTAGCCAGCGCCGTCTTCGATGGCTGGGACATGTTCAGCGGATGGAGTACGGACGGCTTCCCAAGGACATTATGTATGGACAACTGGCTGCTGGTTCCAGACGTGTTGGCCGTCCCTCCCTCTGGTTCAAGGACGCATGCAAAATAGATCTGAAGGCGTGTAATATTCCTCTAGACAGCTGGGAGGTACAGGCGGAAAACCGAAATGTCTGGCATCAAGCGGTTAGACAGGGTATTGCAGAGGCTGATTTGAGAAGAGGCCAGCTCGCAGAGGAGAAGAGAGACAGGAGGAAACGTATTGCAAATACCATCGCACAGCAGGAGGGGGACGAAGTTTCTACACATGTTTGCATTAAGTGCAACAGGGACTGTCACTCAAGAATTGGCTTGTACAGCCATGCTAGGTGTTGTCAACGAACATGAATGTACCGTATCAACAAAATATCAAGTTAAAATGTAAAAATTATAATTAAATAAGTGCATTGTATAATTACAACACTCATTTTAACTGAAATTGTTTTACTAATAATTGACTAAAATAGGATGACAAAACTATATAAATAAAAACAAACCATTAATAATAATCAAAGTACTGTCATGTCTGTGTGATCATGTTTTGTTTTAGTCATGTTCGGTTTTGTTTTTGGACTGTTTGTGCACTTTTGTTTGTTTTGTCACCATAGCAACCATTAGTTTTCACGTTTTGAGTCACGCACCTGTTTCACGTTTTGAGTCACGCACCTGTTTTCACTAATCATGTCTGTAGTATTTGAGTTCATTGTTTTCAGTTTGTCTTTCTGGCGACATCCCACATTTATGCTCTGCACATTCCTGACACTTGTTTTCATGTCCATCATTCATGCTGCTCCTTTAGTCCATGCCAAGTAAGTTTTTGTTTATTAATGCCACAGTTAGTGTGTTTCATTGTTCACAGTTTCTGCCTTTTTGCTATAGTCTTTTTGGTTTCATAGTTTGTTCTCCGCCACTGTGCGCTCTTTTCGTTTGTACTTTTTTGATAGTAATAAATTATGTACTTACATTCCTGTCTCGCCCGAGCCAACTTTCCGTTGCCTTTCGGAAAATCAAACACCCAGGACCAAGTCTTGACAAAATTAAAAAAAATACATAAATAAAATAAAAAATTAAACATCAAATCGAAATAAGTGTCTGACCCAAGAGCGTAAATGTCAAAACGTGGACTATGGGTTGTTTGTTTTCCCGAGATGCAAGAAAAGCTGGACCGGACATGGCATGAAGGTATATACATATTTATTTTAACACTAACAAACTACAAAAAGGAGTACAAACAAAAGGCGCGCTCACAGGCGGAGATAAACTTGACTAAGAAAACAAAAACTTACTTGGCAGAGCAGAAATCTATGGCATGGAACACGTAATCATTGGAGTAAAAGGGATAACAGAGTTAATGTCGCCAGACTGACTTCCTGGCAACAATGGGCTTAAATAATACAGACATGATTGACAACAGGTGCGCGAGTGCAAAACGTGAAACAGGTGAAACTAATGGTCGCTATGGTGACAAAACAAACAAGAGTGCACAAAGAGTCCAAACCCCAAACCGAACATAACCAAAACAAAACATGATCACACAGACATGACAGAGTCCCCCCTTACGGACAGATCCCAGAAACAGGTCTTATACTACGCCGTGCTATGAGGTTCATGGATGGTGAGGCACTGACTACTTGACCACCATGTGTGGTCTTACCTTTTATTTGTATCTTTGTACATGTGCATGTCCTTCTCCAGGAACACTAGTTAATTTGTTGTCAAAGTCTGATAGCCCTCTGTTTAGTATGAAAGCACAGTTTTGAGTTTTTGAGCTTGGATATATAATTCTACGTTGACAGGCAGATTCATTCATTCATTCATTCATTCATTCATTGAGTATAGCATACAATAAAGAAACCACTGCATTGCACTTGTCGTGTTCCTGATTATAGCTTCAAGGAGTCTTTATTGTCATTATGTCAATACATAAAGACATATGTTACAGAAATAAGGCACTCACTGACACAATCAATGCTGGTGCTCCTGTTTGTGTATTGCAATACAGTAAAAAAAAAAAAAAAAAAAAACACTGTCACTTCGCTTTACCTTATTGTAGAAAGACAGCAGCAACAAGCACCTTCCAGCTCACACAGGCATCTATGTTTACCTCACATCCGTGATTGGCAACCTGAGCAAAACTGTTCGTGGTTGCTAAATAGGCTTCCTTATATGCCAGCCTGCCCTGCAGTCAGGGCTGGGGTATTGTTGCGTTGTCATGTATAATACATTTAGGTTTTTGCAAACAGACATACTGACAATCAGAAACAGGCATACACAATCTAACCGAGTTGATGAGCAGTGCTGCAACCAGAATGATAAACATAGTTTTTAATGGATGCATAAGCATTATTATATTTGTAAAGGCACTGGAGATGGCATGTATGGCATTTTTTAATATAACCGTTCCTTTAAAGAGGAACTGCAGTTTTTTTGGAATGTTGCCTATTGTTCACAATCATTTTAAGAGACAAGAACACGCATGTCTTTTTTTTCTACGATTTTTAAAGATGATTAAAAACGCTTGAAAGATGCGGCTAATGGGAGTCACTGTTGTAGCCTTCAAAGCCCTCTAAAACAACTTCAAAACCCTCCAGCAACGTTTTATATACACACTGCAAGTATATATATATATATATATATATGTAGTGACACATACCTTAATAACAATATGAAATATGTTTAATAATTACCGTACTTTGATCATTTTAATCATTTTCAGGATTGATTTCTTCTGCGCATTAATTTCTGTTTCCATAGCAGCGCACGTCTGACTTCTCGCAACAAATGTGTGTTCCTACTTCCGGAATCAAACTTGAGTGTGTTTTCTAATCATGGTAACAGACAACGAAGACGACTATTTTTGCACAAATGAGGATTCGCTGAATTATACTTTTGAAGCTATAAAATCTGCTGCTTATAGAAGCGAGCACAATGGAAGACTGAGACGATGGAGAAGACGGAATTCGAGAGGATGAGGTGAAAACAATTTTGACGCTATAAATATGGAGCTTGGAGCCAAGCAACTTTGACATTCATGGCGTGCTTACCTAAAATAAAGAGGAAACATCCCCAGCCAGCTGGACCAGCCGAACAACTGTCCAACGAGTGAGTCACTATAATATCAATCATAATACACACAGCACGCCAATGTGTGTTATTACAACTTCAGTACAAAACATATAATGTGGGCTAATACTTTACA
This sequence comes from Nerophis lumbriciformis, assembly GCF_033978685.3. Taxonomy (NCBI): domain Eukaryota; kingdom Metazoa; phylum Chordata; class Actinopteri; order Syngnathiformes; family Syngnathidae; genus Nerophis; species Nerophis lumbriciformis. Next base: position 28,231,888 of record NC_084555.2, read on the forward strand.
GATACTGTGATATGATTGTTCATGTTTTTCAGTCAGTACAAATTGGTGTCGTATCGCAGTGTTGTGCATTACAAACTCAAACGCGTTTCGTGTTGACGTAGAAGCTAGCTTATCTCTTGCCGTAGTTAGGTTTTACGGCTAATACTTTATCATGCCGATGTCTTAGTATGCTAGGAAAAGAGTCTCTCAGTGTTCGGTCTTACAATAACAATGTTGCTACAGCTTTGCTTATTTCACGGGTTATGGAGCGTAAATGAAGTATTGTTGAAGGTTTTTGAATGCATTTTTAAAGTGATTTAGAGGTAGAATTGATTGCTCCCATTAGCTGCATTGCTAGCTTCCTAAAACAAGACGATTTTTATGTTAAAAAGCGGAGAGAAAAAAAAGACAAAAAACTTTTGTCTTCTTGTCTCATAAGGATTGTAAACGATAGGCAAAATTCCAAAATAAGTGCAGTCCCCCTTTAAAAGAGTTGTTCAAAAGACTGGTTCATTGTGATTCTTATTATTATTTCATTTGTTTTAGAAGTTACTTGTTTTTGTTAAGTAAACAATCACTGTACAGGTAGCAGTTGTAAGATACACTTTGGATCAGAATAATTACAACTTTCACATGGAGCATATATTGGTAGGAATTTATTTTAAATATTTATGATAATTTAATCTGGTTTATACTTTGTTTTTATTGTAAACATTCCATAATAAACAGGGCTATTCAACTGGCAGCCCAAGGGCCAAATCCTGCTCAGTAATGACACCATACCGACCCCCGAGTTCAGTTCAAAAATTTGGAGATATTTTTGCAGTAAATCCCTAAAATTGCTAGAGTGCCCCTGATGTACAGAAGAACTTGGACCACTGTAAACACATTGGCAGATCATTACATTGACATTTCAACCTTGCCAGCAAACATAGAACACTGGGGTCCAAACTTGTGATTTAAATAACTGAGGCATTTTTCAAGACACCCCTTTAAGTCCTCTCCTTTGTGGCAGTTACAAATGTTTTTGTAATGTGATTTATGTAACCAAGGTGTTGCTGTAGCTTGTTTACTTCAGATGCAGTCAGTAGTCATTTGTTTAAACTATTTAGTTATACTCATGGCGTTCCTTAAGGTTTCATCGTTTGGGCTATTCAACTGGTGGCCCACGAGTTCAGTTCAAAAAACTATTTTGCAGAAGGTCCTTAAAAAAAAGCGGAACACTCCTGTACCGCTGATAAAATAAATACACCAAAGTCAACTGTCTACTGCAGAGGGCGCTGGTTCTCCGGAATACACAAAATAAGGCAACTAGTGAAGGGAGAAGTCCGCACCCTTGTCCTTAGCTTTCTGGAAATGTGGCAACTTATTTGGATTTCCCTCACCTAAAAACCTTTGTGGATCACAAGTACACATGTGCATATACAATTAATGAATAACAATAATTAGTCTACAATTTTATATAAAACATACTAAAAACTACAATTAAAAAGTAGGACAAGCTAAAATGTGAACGCAAAAACATGGTGTGTGTAGGCCTGAACTCCTTCAAAAAACCACAGCAGAACAATTAACTATAGCAACTAATCAAAATGTTGCTACGTTTCTTTTGACTCTGCCTCATTTATGTATCCAGTCTGGTGCCGCACACATGCCACGGAAAACAAACGGCTCGCAACTATAAATCGGTTCTCGTATTTCACTTAAAAGAGCCATTCAAATGATTCGACTCGTTTGAGAACATTTCATCTCTACTCTAAGTCCCACAAGGAGGCAGCAACTGATGCAGTGATGTTAACTTCTGTGAGTGTGGAAAAAATGAGGGAAAGAAATAAAGTCTTGGCAGACCGGTGAGGATTTTCCTTTGCTACAAATCGACGCCGATGCTCTCTGGGAGAAATAGGCGTGAGCCACGCGCTGCTAGGTATGTGTGTCAACAGCATTGGCCTGGAGGTGAACTCTTAGATACACCTTGTGTTGGAGGGAGAAGAAAGGCTGAGATGGGGAAAGCAGGTGTGGCTTACTCAATGACTCAGTCGGAGTCTGCTGAGTGACAAATCAAATGGCAATTGACAAAGCACACGTTGCTTCCAAATTCACTGGCTCTCTCCACTGCACAGGTGGTCTTTGTCTCACACACACCCAACCGCACACACACTGCAGCTTCAATGGGTGATTGCTCCCTGCATTAAACAAGTTAATCTCTGCAGGAAAAAAAAACAACACTATTTGAGTTTGACAAACATTCCTGATCACACATAGTAGATTCAGTATTCAACAGGAAATAGCAACACATTGATGTATTTTTGTTATTAAGATATTCTGGCTCTGGTGTTGATCCACTGCCCTGTTCATGACCCAGCTTTTGCAACACATTGTGCCACAATCTGACCTCATACACCGTCACATACACCTGTGACACTTGATTAATGCATTCTGGTGTGTGTGCCCCAGGTCAGTCTTTATGTGCTGATCCTTGAAGGGAGTGGCCAGGTTGTCCGAGATGAATTGATGGTTCTTCCATGGAGGAGCCAGAAACCAGTGTCGCATAGTGAGACTTGCTTTGTGTGCATGTGGTACGCACACACACACACACACACACACAAAGGAGAACCAAGAGAAAGCACTTTCTGTTGTCAGTCACAGTTCTCGTTTACCTTGATAACTCTGGCATACTGTCAAACTTTAATCTATAATAGGTGTGTTTGCAAAGCAAAGATCCCCTAAGAATGATCTATTTGCACATTTCTTAGTTCTTGTTCAAATAAATGCATTACATCAACATTTTTTTCTGTATTTGTTTGTAAACATCAAGGGATGGCCGCGCTCAGCAAATTTACTCAGCAGGGCGCTGAGGTGTTTCCAGCTCCAATAGCGAGGGATTTCAACATATTGCATTTTTAGGATCCGATTTCTTGAATTTAGCATGAGCCCCGTCTGTCTCCATATTGGTGCGGGGAGAAAGTTATCATCCGCTGACCGCTAAATTAGGATGCAAAGTCAGAAATTGCAGCGCTTTTCCAAATCTGTAGGATTAAATTCGCTCCACGACCTCTGCGAAGAGAGGCTGTGAGACGGTCCGCGTCTGCATGCGTTAGCACGTTATCGCACGAATCGGGGTTTCCGAGCCCACTGTTCTGCAGCCTCACGCTGATAGCGCCGCCCAAAATTTTGTCAATGTAAAATGCGTCTTCATGCTCAGTGTGTTGAACATCTTATGAACAGACTTGCAACCTGCCCGCCGTTCTGCTTCCCTGTCTGCACTCCACCTCGGGAGACCGGGATTAGAGGCCTTGGAGGAGCGACTGTATGGATGGTGTATGAATAACTTGAAGCAAGGTGACAGAAGGGATAGATGGCGTCTCATCACCAGTAAAGCCTTGGATCTCCCATAGGGGACCGGGGCATCACGTAGAGAGCTACATAAAGGGCCGCCGCAGACGAAGGCCTGGTCAAGGCCTAAGCTATAGAAGCCCTGACATCTGGCTTGCTTCTCTGTTTCGCCGCCAGCCTGCTACCCCAGTCTGGCAGCTATATGCACGTCATTATTGTGCCTTAATGCGCTTTTGAATCGCAGTCCAAATTTCACCCCGATATGTCTTTTTATTGCCAATATAGATGTGAAATGAGCATCGCGCCGTATAGAGTGAGTACGCTTATAGGCGCACCCAGGATACAATGTTTGCAGTATCCCTATATTGGCCGTAAAAGTACAAAATGTGCAATGTGTGTTGCATTTTGGCCTACAAAGTGTAAAGATGAAATGATGATGAAACAATGAAGGCAGGCTCAATCACGTCGAGGGGAAGATACACAGCAGGTGGTACGAAAAGCTCAGACAGAACCCCTGATTTGTGCAGAATTGTGTTGCTTAAAGGATATGGCCACCAGATGCCCATTTGGATGAAAATCGAGCTCCCAGTCTAATCTGTCAAATTCGGAAGCCAAAAACGTGTCAGCTTCATGAGACGTCCAAACTTTAGCTGAGAAAAAAAAAAATCTAGCTTCAAGCACTTTATTTAAAAAAAAATCAAAACAAAAAGTGATTGAGATGAACAATTTTTTGATTACAATTGAATTGCATTCATCTTATTTGCAAATATTGCACAATCCATGTCTTGGGTGCTTCATACAGGCTGCACACAAGCTCAGCAGTCCTCAGAAAGAAGCCATAGATGGCAGTGTTTTGCCTTATTTTTAGCAGCCCACTCTGCTCACATTCAGGCCAAGCACTTATTTATACTTGTTAATGTTAAACATGCTGTTGTTCGAATTTGAAAATTATTTTAAAGTCGTTTTGAAATCCAGAGGTTTCTTTATTCAGAGCTAGTTTATTCAAAACTAGAAGAAAATGTTAGACATAAGTCATCTTATACAGTTGAAATTTTTATTGACCAAATGTATTTTAATCCTTGTCGTATTTATTAACAATGAAAAGGTTATGCGAGATGTGAATGGCACTGTTTTTGTTTTTAGGTATTTCTTAAACATCTGTTTTATCAAGTCTAATCTTACCCCAAACCTCCAAAAAAAAATGTTTTTATTGGATTGTAACAATTTTAATCAAATGTTTTATAAGCAATACACATTTAAGCAGGATGAGCGCCGATGTTTTAAATTTAATAATGAATAATGCTTGTAACATTTGTTAACATTTTCAGGGATGAAAACGTGACCTGATAATGATACGATGGATGGATTGATGGATGGATGAAAAACATCTGTATATGGCCCATTCCACGAAATCAGTGCCATTTGCTTGTATTAACACTCAAAACAAACAAACATTTCTGTCTTTTTCAGCTCTAAATCTGAAAATACATTTATTTAACGAGTCAAAATGTGTATTGGCCCATTTCAGGCAACTTTATTTCATTTTTGTATAGGATCCCTATATGACAATAATGAGTAATTTGAGTAACAGTAGTGACTTTTTAACAAAGTGAGGAAACACTTGAAGTATAGCCCTACGACATGCATGCTCATAGCATGTTGACACAACAAAAATAAAGAAATAAACAACATTAAACAAATAATTTAGGTAGGCAACAGGACTGTGTTGGTGCCTTAACCCCAGACCCAATCCCCGCCTGCAGCAGATCTGAGTGATGCAACTTCCTGTGGGCCATGTAATTTGTGGAGTATTCCACATTTTTCAAAAGGATTAATGTGTCGGGTAACAAGACTGAGGGAAAGTGTGAATTTTAACTGCATTGTGTTGCTTTTTAAAGAGAATAAATATTCAAAAGATATAGGATTAGATTTCACGACAAAGTCTAATTTCAAGCAAGAAATACTATCTTTCCATTGTTCATACTCTCGTTAAGGTACTTAGAAAAAAACGGGGGAAAAAAATGTTCTTAGATTTTTTTCTAAGTACCTTAACGAGACAGGCTAAAAAGCACCTCTGTTTACCTTCTCTCGTTATGGTACTTAGAAAAAAACCGGGAAAAAAAAATAAATTCTTGGATTTTTTTCTAAGTACCTTAAGAATCTTTTAAAATACATTGGACGCCAATTGTAGCGATATAATGTTTATTTGCTTTAAGTGACAAAAGGAGTTTGACTTCAACGAAGTGTATTTCAATGGGAGCACATTTCTTTGGTCTTATGCACCGACTGGGCCAAGGTCGCTCTTACATTTGACTGAAATCATAAAATGACACTTGAGATAAACAGAATGTTTACCCAGCCCATGTGAGCTGAGGCCGATATGTAAATGCAGCCTTATTCTTTCATCAAATTTGCATTAACCCTCTTAACCAAACACTACGGGGCTCCAATTCAAACAGCACTAATGATGGCTGGCCCTTTATGACCGATTGCCGTATCTGCAAAAAAAAAAAAGGGGGGGGGGGGGGGTGGCAATTTAGCCTGAAATGAAAAGACTGACGCGAATAGTAGCTGTCGTCTGAGTGGCTGACAATAATTGGATCAACTTTGCAAAGAAATGGATGTGTTTTGATGCTCTACTGGCTGACTGGCAATGGCCTATTTATCATTCCCCTTTTATCTGCTGCTGCCAGACCTTTCCACAGCCTCCATTCCAGGGCTGGCTAATCAAACAACTTTTTAATAAGACTAAACTGCATCTCAGCAGCCACACATCAGAGCGGCGCGAGGAGAAACATCTTGGGATGAATATCAATTACCACCGTGACATGCTGCTTTTCTCTCTTGGGCACTTCTGCAGGATGTCAAGAAGATCCAGCGGCTCCAGGAAGCCTACTTAGTGACACTCAGCTTGAAAACGCCTCATTTAACTAGACTTGACTTTTCAGCGTAATGTCTTCCTGTGCTCTTGACTGCATACTTTGAAAGGGCCTTTGTTGTAGATGGTTTTTTTTACATATATTTCCTCTTATTTGCATGAAATAAACACACCAGAACAATAAAGTCCTGAATTAACATCTTCATCCAGGTCCATAACAAAAAAAGTATTTATTTCGCACTCATTTGGTGGAAAGGGTATGATAGTGTTTTACAGAGTGCCATGTATTTTTGGGAAAATAGCATTTGTGTGTTCCTAAACAAGACTTTGTTTGTGGCTCATTTTTGGCCTTCAATGCTACTTATTTATAATTACAAATGTTTAGACACCCACCGCTCCTTAAATCTAAGGTCGCCGCCACATATACAGACACTCATTATGTTTACATGCTTTCGAAAAAGAATAATTGACTTGATTTGGTTGAAACAAGCTTTTTAAAGCACATGTACAAACTTTAAAAAGGTTTTGGCATGCTGCTTGAAATGTCTACCAAGATTTTGTATGGAGAAAAAAAGCTTGAATAAGGTTTTTTCTGATGATCTAGAATTGTCATTCGTGTATAACAATCATCATAATAGTATATAATTATTAAAATCATAATTATTAGTGCATCCACTAGGGGTTAAGCCTCTTCTGTCTGTAGAAAATAGTGACACCTTTAATCAAGGGTCCTAGAACATTTTCGCAAGGGTTGTAGGTAGTCTTACACATTCTTAATTTGATTCAAGGAAACTTACTATTGAACTTTGACAGAAAAGTACATTTCAGCTGAACAATTATGATGTCATATTTTTTAACTAACGGATTTAAAGGTGCTGTTTGCAACTTCCTCACAGTAACATTTTTCAAAGCTAAAAATATAACAAAAACAGCATCGGCTAGCTTATGTTACCATTGTGGTTTAACAGAACTAATTTGTTTTACAATCGTCTATATTTTTCACAATTGCAAAATTGATGTACAAACCCTGTTTCCATATGAGTTGGGAAATTGTGTTAGATGTAAATATAAATGGAATACAATGATTTGCAAATCATTTTTAACCCATATTCAGTTGAATATGCTACAAAGACAACATATTTGATGTTCAAACTGATAAACTTGTTTTTTTTGTTGCAAATAATCATTAACTTTAGAATTTGATGCCAGCAACACGTGACAAAGAAGTTGGGAAAGGTGGCAACAAATACTGATAAAGTTGAGGAATGTTCATCAAACACTTATTTGGAACATCCCACAGGTGAACAGGCAAATTGGGAACAGGTGGGTGCCATGATTGGGTATATAAGTAGATTCCATGAAATGCTCAGTCATTCACAAACAAGGATGGGGCGAGGGTCACCACTTTGTCAACAAATGCGTGAGAAAATTGTTGAACAGTTTAAGAAAAACCTTTCTCAACCAGCTATTGCAAGGAATTTAGGGATTTCACCATCTAAGGTCCATAATATCATCAAAGGGTTCAGAGATTCTGGAGAAATCACTGCACGTAAGCAGTTAAGCCCGTGACCTTCGATCCCTCAGGCTGTACTGCATCAACAAGCAACATCAGTGTGTAAAGGATATCACCACATGGGCTCAGGAACACTTCAGAAACCCACTGTCAGTAACTACAGTTGGTCGCTGCATCTGTAAGTGCAAGTTAAAACTCTCCTATGCAAGGCGAAAACCATTTATCAACAACACCCAGAAACGCCGTCGGCTTCGCTGGGCCTGAGCTCATCTAAGATGGACTGATACAAAGTGGAAAAGTGTTCTGTGGTCTGACGAGTTCACATTTCAAATTGTTTTTGGAAACTGTGGACGTCGTGTCCTCCGGACCAAAGAGGAAAAGAACCATCCGGATTGTTATAGGCGCAAAGTTGAAAAGCCAGCATCTGTGATGGTATGGGGGTGTATTAGTGCCCAAGACATGGGTAACTTACACATCTGTGAAGGCGCCATTAATGCTGAAAGGTACATACAGGTTTTGGAGCAACATATGTTGCCATCCAAGCAATGTTACCATGGACGCCCCTGCTTATTTCAGCAAGACAATGCCAAGCCACGTGCTACATCAACGTGGCTTCATAGTAAAAGAGTGCGGGTACTAGACTGGCCTGCTTGTAGTCCAGACCTGTCTCCCATTGAAAATGTGTGGCGCATTATGAAGCCTAAAATACCACAACGGAGACCCCCGGACTGTTGAACAACTTAAGCTGTACATCAAGCAAGAATGGGAAAGAATTCCACCTGAGAAGCTTAAAAAATGTGTCTCCTCAGTTCCCAAACGTTTACTGTGAGTGTTGTTAAAAGGAAAGGCCATGTAACACAGTGGTGAACATGCCCTTTTCTCAACTACTTTGGCACGTGTTGCAGCCATGAAATTCTAAGTTAATTATTATTTTCAAAAATAAAATTAAGTTTATGAGTTTGAACATCAAATATCTTGTCTTTGTAGTGCATTCAATTGAATATGGGTTGAAAAGGATTTGCAAATCATTGTATTCCGTTTATATTTATATCTAACACAATTTCCCAACTCATATGGAAACGGGGTTTGTAATAAAAAATGTTACCGCCCCGAATATAAAGATTGATGATTATGGCGGTCGCTCACTCTGTCCTTGCTAACATGTACGTGCACACATACAAAAGCAGTCCAGGAGAAACAACAAACAATTTGCAGTCATGTTGTTGTTATTTTATAATATACAGGTAAAAGCCAGTAAATTAGAATATTTTGAAAAACTTGATTTATTTCAGTAATTGCATTCAAAAGGTGTAACTTGTACATTATATTTATTCATTGCACACAGACTGATGCATTCAAATGTTTATTTCATTTAATTTTGATGATTTGAAGTGGCAACAAATGAAAATCCAAAATTCCGTGTGTCACAAAATTAGAATATTACTTAAGGCTAATACAAAAAAGGGATTTTTAGAAATGTTGGCCAACTGAAAAGTATGAAAATGAAAAATATGAGCATGTACAATACTCAATACTTGGTTGGAGCTCCTTTTGCCTCAATTACTGCGTTAATGCGGCGTGGCATGGAGTCGATGAGTTTCTGGCACTGCTCAGGTGTTATGAGAGCCCAGATTGCTCTGATAGTGGCCTTTAACTCTTCTGCGTTTTTGGGTCTGGCATTCTGCATCTTCCTTTTCACAATACCCCACAGATTTTCTATGGGGCTAAGGTCAGGGGAGTTGGCGGGCCAATTTAGTAAACCAGGCACGGGTAGATTTTGCGCTGTGTGCAGGCGCCAAGTCCTGTTGGAACTTGAAATCTCCATCTCCATAGAGCAGGTCAGCAGCAGGAAGCATGAAGTGCTCTAAAACTTGCTGGTAGACGGCTACGTTGACCCTGGATCTCAGGAAACAGAGTGGACTGACACCAGCAGATGACATGGCACCCCAAACCATCACTGATGGTGGAAACTTTACACTAGACTTCAGGCAACGTGGATCCTGTGCCTCTCCTGTCTTCCTCCAGACTCTGGGACCTCGATTTCCAAAGGAAATGCAAAATTTGCATGGTTGGGTGATGGTTTGGGGTGCCATGTCATCTGCTGGTGTCGGTCCACTCTGTTTCCTGAGATCCAGGGTCAACGCAGCCGTCTACCAGCAAGTTTTAGAGCACTTCATGCTTCCTGCTGCTGACCTGCTCTATGGAGATGGAGATTTAAAGTTCCAACAGGACTTGGCGCCTGCACACAGCGCAAAATCTACCCGTGCCTGGTTTACGGACCATGGTATTTCTGGTCTAAATTGGCCCGCCAACTCCCCTGACCTTAGCCCCATAGAAAATCTGTGGGGTATTGTGAAAAGGAAGATGCAGAATGCCAGACCCAAAAACGCAGAAGAGTTGAAGGCCACTATCAGAGCAACCTGGGCTCTCATAACACCTGAGCAGTGCCAGAAACTCATCGACTCCATGCCACGCCGCATTAACGCAGTAATTGAGGCAAAAGGAGCTCCAACCAAGTATTGAGTATTGTACATGCTCATATTTTTCATTTTCATACTTTTCAGTTGGCCAACATTTCTAAAAATCCCTTTTTTGTATTAGCCTTAAGTAATATTCTAATTTTGTGACACACGGAATTTTGGATTTTCATTTGTTGCCACTTCAAATCATCAAAATTAAATGAAATAAACATTTGAATGCATCAGTCTGTGTGCAATGAATAAATATAATGTACAAGTTACACCTTTTGAATGCAATTACTGAAATAATCAAGTTTTTCAAAATATTCTAATTTACTGGCTTTTACCTGTACATTCAATGCCAACAAACGCTAACTATCCAAAGTGCTATTATTAGCTAACAACACCTAAAGCCAATGCACTTGCATGTGCTATGTGTGTACGTGCATAATTACGTCATTAAGTACGATAAGCAGTAAAAGGGTGTGATATACTGTGTAATACACATTGGAAAGTTTGCGCCTTATAGACATCTGTGTAAATGTTTCAAACAGCCCCTTTAAATGAAGGAAAGAAAAAACTATAATGTTTACAAAAGATGAAAAATGATCATGTTTAGCTCTAAAGAATCAATCAATCAATCAATGTTTATTTATATAGCCCTAAATCACAAGTGTCTCAAAGGGCTGCACAAGCCACAACGACATCCTCGGTACAAAGCCCACATAAGGGCAAGGAAAAACTCACCCCAGTGGGACGTCGATGTGAATGACTATGAGAAACCTTGGAGAGGACCGCATATGTGGGTAACAACCCCCCTCTAGGGGAGACCGAATGCAATGGATGTCGAGTGGGTCTGACATAAAATTGGGAATAGTGTTCGTGCGATGAGCCAGCCCTGAGTAACAGCAGAGGTACTGTAGCAGAAAAACTACATCAATGTATTTGAATTCCATTCAATTCTATAGAACTTTGCAAATGAAATGCAGTTCTAGTTAAAGAGCACAAACAGTTATCACAACAAGAAGGTTCTGGGTGTAATTCCCGGGATACAGGGCTGTCTGTGTGGAGTATGCATGTTCTCCCTGTGACTGCGTGGGTTCTCTCCGGGTGCTCCAGCTTCCTCCCACCTCCAAAGACATGCACCTGGGGATAGGTGATTGATAACACTAAATTGGCCCTAGTGTGTGAATGTGAGTGTGAATGTTGTCTGTCTATCTGTGTTGGCCCTGCGATGAGGTGGCGACTTGTCCAGGGTGTAATCCCGCCTTCCGCCTGAGTGCAGCTGGGATAGGCTCCAGCAACCCCAGTGACTGCGAGAGGAACAAGCGGTAGAAGATGGATGGATGAATGGAATGTCACATGCTTCAATGGCCACTTGTTGCCAGGCAGACTTTATAGGGCTCAATATTAATTGCCCCACAGGCCAAAGAAAAAAGCAATGTAAAGTGCCAGCCATGCTTTTTAAACAGTTTGAATGTCAAACTGGGGGCTAACCGCTCTTTGCCCCCACAGAGCTGACATAAGTATTTGACAGGGGGCCACTTCATCAACACACTAAAACCAATGTGCTAGCTCAGATATATTTGAGGAAAAAGCCACCATCTCAGCTATGTGTTGTTGAATAAACTGCAATGTGTGATTGATATAAGTGTGATATTTGCCTATTAAATCCTATTGGATTTTTTTTAAACCTTTTTTTGTATTTTGAGTAATCCGCCTTTGTAATGTTGGGAACACAGGGCAGTACTAAATGTATATGTTTGCCGGGGACAGTGCATATTAAAGAACATTCCACAAGTAACTACATCTAATATGTAGCCATAGTCTCATTATACATACCGTATTTTTCGGAGTATCAGTAGCACCGGAGTATAAGTCGCACCGGCCGAAAATGCATAATAAAGAAGGAAAAAAACATATATAAGTCGCACTTAGTATAAGTCGCATTTTTTGGGGAAATGTATTTGATAAAAGCCAACACCAAGAATTGACATTTGAGAGGCAATTTAAAATAAATAAAGAATAGTGAACAACAGGCTGAATAAGTGTACGTTATATGAGGCATAAATAACCAACTGAGAACGTGCCTGGTATGTTAACGTAACATATTATGGTAAGAGTCATTCAAATAACTATAACATATAGAACATGCTATACGTTTACCAAACAATCTGTCACTCCTAATCACTAAATCCCATGAAATCTTATACGTCTAGTCTCTTACGTGAATGAGCTAAATAATATTATTTGATATTTTACGGTAATGTGTTAATAATTTCACACATAAGTCGCTCCTGAGTATAAGTCGCACACCCGGCCAAACTGTGAAAAAAACTGCGACTTATAGTCCGAAAAATACGGAATACATTTCCTGATTCCACCACTACTAATAATATAAAGTATGTATTTGACAGAAAAATAACATTCTTCTGGATCTACAGGGGGACTGCTCTATAGAGGCCATATAAGGGCAGTTCCACCAATAGGGGCCATTTGCTGGTCTATTTTCAACCTTAAATCTGATTGAAAAAAATACACAAAATGTGTATTGTCCCATTTTAAGAAACAAATTTACCAAGTTAACTAATTTGAGTAACAGGACTGAAAGTGTTTAACATCCATCCATCCATCCATTTTCTACCGCTTATTCCCTTTGGGGTCGCGGGGGTCGCTGGAGCCTATCTCAGCTACAATCGGGCGGAAGGCGGGGTACACCCTGGACAAGTCGCCACCTCATCGCAGGGCCAACACAGATAGACAGACAACATTCACACACACATCCACACACTAGGGCCAATTTTAGTGTTGCCAATCAACTTATCCCCAGGTGCATGTCTTTGGAAGTGGGAGGAAGCCGGAGTACCCGGAGGGAACCCACGCAGTCACGGGGAGAACATGCAAACTCCACACAGAAAGATCCCGAGCCCGGGATTGAACCCAAGACTACTCAGGACCTTCGTATTGTGAGGCAGATGCACTAACCCCTCTGCCACCGTGAAGCCCAGTGTTTAACATAGTCTTATCAAATAAATAAATAAATATACGGGTAGCCACATGGCATGTATGCTAATAGCATACTGATACTAAGCACATTAAATAAATAATAGGGATGGAGGGGGGGGGTGTATATTGTAGCGTCTCAGAAGCGTTAGTGCTACAAGGGGTTCTGGGTATTTGTTCTGTTATGTTTATGTTTTGTTACAGTGTGGGTGTTCTCCCGAAATGTGTTTGTCATTCTTGTTTGGTGTGGGTTGAACATGTGGCGCATATTTGTAACAGTGTTAAAATTGTTTATACGGCCACCCTCAGTGTGACCTGTATGGCTGTTGATCAAGTATGCATGGCATTCACTTATGTGTGTGTAAAAGACGCAAATATTATGTAAGGAAAAGCGGACGTTACGACAGGTTGTAGAGGACGCTAAAGGCAGTGCCTTTAAGGCACGCCCCCAATAATGTTGGGAGAAATTCGGGAGAATGGTTGCCCCGGGAGATTTCCGGGAGGGGCACTGAAATTCGGGAGTCTCCCGGGAAAATCGTGAGGGTTGGCAAGTATGAATATAATACTTGGTAAAATAATCTTAATAACATCTTTCAAAAACAGATTACAGGTTATACAAGCTCTATGTGCCTGCTGATGTAAAGTATGTCAGGTATGCACAGCGAGTAGGGGTGGAGATGGTCCAAAAAACATATTTAAAAAGACAAAATTAAAAAAAATATATACGTCTTTTTAATCGATTTCTTAGAAATTATGATACGATGTAGAATCGGGGTGAATATGGATTACAATTCGGATGTGAATCTATTCTTTTTAGCACCACTAACTAGGAATGTATACCATTTTCTACCCCTTGTCCCTCTCGGGGTCGCGGGGTTGGCTGGAGCCTATCCCAGCTGTATTCGGGCAGAAGGCATGGTACACCCTGGACAAGTCGCCACCTCATTGCAGGGAATGTATACCATATGTTTTGGTACTGGATCCTAGTTGGGTCGGTCCAGGAGAGACCGTTAAGATTCTGAACTAATCTGAACTAACTATCGGTATTTTTGTCTTTTTTTTAATCCAGATGACAGTCGTATTTATGACACGCCGTCACATTCAGTTTAAATGGCGGCACTACGCACGGGTAGATGATAATCATTTTAGAATAATCACAAATTAGGAAGCAACATCACACGAAAATGTGGAACATAACAAGGTTTCCTCCTAGTCCCCCAAATCCCACATGCTAATAAGAGTTAGTGTCAGTTTGAAGTGAACGCCACTTACCTCATGGCCGCCGCTACGGCGCGTTTCTTTAAACCTCCCGTCCTCTAAGCAATCCAGCAAAATATGATTCCACTTAAAAAAGTGAAGATTTCAAATAATCACTGGGTCTTTTTATTTATATAATACACACACGACACAGACACATATACGTCGTAGGCTTTCATTCCATCACACAAATAAGTCCGTGTGCAACAAGAACACAAATAACAATACATATTGTACCACAATACACACCCACCTAACACACTAATAGATGGGTTGCAATCACATGACCTAGAGAGACACATCCGGGCACTTTGGGTTTTAGGCGATGATCTACAGCCCCATTAGGCTACTGTTTATTTACCTGAATCAGTGCAGATTCAAGCTTAATTTGAAAGGTTTAGAGGCAAATATAAAAATGATCATGAAAAAAATATTTTAAATGGGATGAAGTGGATTTTTACATTCTTAAGATAAACATTTTTTTAAAGATTTAAACCATTTATTATCGCCAAGAGGTTACTGCGACCTCACTCCACTTGACACTTACTGTATTTACAGAAGAAAAGATTGGAAACACATCATGTCTTTACATCTGAGGGATCCACAATTAAGCATTAAAGGCCTACTGAAACCCACTACTACCGACCACGCAGTCTGATAGTTTATATATCAATGATGAAATCTTAACATTGCAACACATGCCAATACGGCCGGGTTAGTTTACTAAAGTGCAATTTTAAATTTTGCGCGACATATCCTGCTGAAAACGTCTCGGTTTGATGACGTCAGTGCGTGACGTCACGGATTGTAGAGGACATTTTGGGACAGCATGGTGGCCAGGTATTAAGTCGTCTGTTTTCATCGCAAAATTCCACAGTATTCTGGACATTTGTGTTGGTGAATCTATTGCAATTTGTTCAATGAACAATGGAGACAGCAAAGAAGAAAGCTGTAGGTGGGAAGCGGTGTATTGCGGTCGACTTTAGCAACACAAACACGGCCGATGTTTCATTGTTTACATTCCCGAAAGATGACAGTCAATCTTTACCACTGGCCTGTGGAGAACTGGGACAACAGAGACTCTTACCAGGAGGACTTTGAGTTGGATACGCAGACACGGTACCGTGAGTACGCTTCCAAACATTTGATCGCTTGCCCGTACGTGCGTGCCGCTATGTGCATGTCACGTACGTAACTTTGGGGACTTTGGGGAAATATATGTGCTGTATGAACTTTGGGGAGGTGAACGGTACTTTGGGCTGTGGGATTGAGTGTGTTGTGCAGGTGTTTGAGTTGTATTGGCGGGTTATATGGACGGGAGGGGGGAGGTGTTTGTTATGCGGTATTAATTTGTGGCATATTAAATATAAGCATGGTTGTGTTGTGGCTAATAGAGTATATATATGTCTTGTGTTTATTTACTGTTTTAGTCATTCCCAGCTGAATATCAGGTCCCACCCGCCTCTCACAGCATCTTCCCTATCTGAATCGCTCCCACTGCCCTCTAGTCCTTCACTCTCACTTTCCTCATCCACAAATCTTTCATCTTTGCTCAAATTAATGGGGAAATCGTCACTTTCTGGGTCAGAATCGCTCTTGCTGCTGGTGGCCATGATTGTAAACAATGTGCAGATGCGAGGAGCGCCACAACCTGTGACGTCATGCTACTCGTCTGCTACTTCCGGTACAGGCAAGGCTTTTTTATCAGCGACCAAAAGTTGCGAACTTTATCGTCAATGTTCTCTACTAAATCCTTTCAGCAAAAATATGGCAATATCGCGAAATGATCAAGTATGACACATAGAAAATCGCATTTCAGTAGGCCTTTAATCTGTTAAAGCTAAAGTTGGACTTATTCGTACATCGTTTTTTGATTGACATAACGAGTGCCGTGCTGCTGTGAACGTGACGCTAATGAGAAAAATTATACGTTTGTTTGCAGTTGATTTCCTGCTACAAATATTAGTCTCATCTACAATGTATGTCGGCAGTTGTTTCTATGTTGTGAAGTTCATATTTTGTCTCATTATTTAGCTATAGATGTCCCTGTTGTTCAGCAATGTTTGCTAGCGATATCAAGATAGAGTTTATGCTGTTGAGCCTACAAGAGATGTATTCATCTAGTTTATTAATACTATTAAGGATCATTTCTTGATGCTAAGAAATATCACCCAAGACGCTATAATGTGGTCATCTGTGTCGAATAAAGCACTTGGCTTTCCTGCAGAACAACAACTAAGCTTTTAGTTTCTGTTATGAAAATTGAGAAAGAAAATACAGTGGATTGGACCAACAATGACAATTTATATTACTAGGACTTAACATGACGTTAGTTTATTTGCAGAAACAGGTCTTCGTAATTATATTTAGGCATAGCAACCACAAAATAACACAAACTAATGTGATCTATTGTCCTTTTTTTACATTAAATTCTGCTCTCAAACACTACTAATATAGTAGAGAATAAACTCGATTGCATCACAGAATATTTCTCCAACAAATAAAATATTCAAACAAACATTTTACAAAGTCATCACTGCAGACACAAGCGGTCCGATTGTATTCCACAAGATAATGAAAGTGATATTTTTAAAAGCCATTTCCTCTGACAGGCTTTCATTTTTTACTCCTGACTTTATGAAGCAGCTATTTCAGGACTCTATGAAGGCTTTTTTATCTCTCTATTTGAACTATTGGAACACCCAATAACAGAACAGCAATACAACATGTTCTGCTCAAACTCTACAGACACTCACTTGTTGTAATGCTACACTCAACCTGCTTGATCATCGTGTGAATTAAGCCGCGAAGAAGAAAAACAGATGTGACATCATTTGCAACCCTTCTATTGATTGTGTTGAATTATATTATGTATTTGATATGAGATATCATGGTAAAGTTTTGAGAATGAACACAAATGTTATACAGTAATATTATTTGTATTACTATTATTTTACATGTTTATATGGGAACAAGCTGTAGAAAATGGATTGATGTACCGAATGTAATTGTAATGAATAGAAACACAGTGCTAGGTCTGGGTGGTCTTTATAAGATGATGAGATAACATAATTGTATTGCTCTTTGCACGTGAAAACATAGTCAACTTTTTTAAGACCTAACAAACAGGTGCTGATAACATACTCTCCTGTAAAATGTTATATTATGATGATACTGGTGAACAGCCTCTTGTGTTAAGAAAAATGCAAACAAAACATGCATTTTTTCAGATCTTTATTTACACCAATTACATAAGATTATATCTGACCAATCTAAGTCTTTATGAGCATGAACTGATGAACCCTACATGGATGAGAAACATCTTATAAGACAAACCAAACAGTCCAGTTGCGGTAGACTGAATGCTCTGAGAATACCGATAAGCGTACCGATAAATAATGGTATCGACCCTAGCCCTAACAAATAACACTCCAAAAATTATTTCAACTAACAGGATTTTGCTGGTATTTTAACATCACCCTTCTCCTTTTTCTCTATCTGGTTGTGGGACAGACTGGCTCCTACATGCACATGCATTCTAAAAATGCCTCTACTGTTGCCGTTTCTAATACAAAGTAGCTTATAGTTCTGACTTATATCTGTCGGTAGACTTGTCATGGAAGCGCTAAATACTACAACATGGCTGACGCAGTCAAAGGGGGGTTGGCCCAGGAGAAGGACTTCAGCACGTAAATAAGACTGTCCACAAAATGGCACATTCAGAAGATGTGTTCAGAAAGTGGCTTGAAGATGGTCTGTAAAACTAAACCTATGCAACATTTTGACGAAATAAATATATTTACATGTTAGTAGACCACACGGGAAAAAAATCATACTATGACCCCTTTAAAACCCAGGGACATGATTAAATGTGAATTTTAGCCTACTATATAGTTGGGATCAGAGGTCATTTCATTACTGCATTTCATGGTAAAGTCTAATTTTATGAAGCGGGGGCAAGCTACGAATACTATTTTTTCAGTGTTCAAGGTAGTTTGAATCATTCTTTTAATTTGATGTGAACACCATTTTCTTTATATAAAATATATTCTACAGTTCATTTAAGTGCGTATCTATACATTGATTTTCTTGAGATGCAAACGGCACCGATTTGGTGGAATAGTCCACACATACAAAACTCAAAACCAGTGAAGTTGTCACGTTGTGTAAACCGTAAATAAAAACAGAATACAAATGCAAAATGCAAATCCTTTTCAAATTATATTCAATTGAATAGACTGCAAAGACAAGATATTTAATGTTCGAACTGAGAAACATTGTTATTTTTTGCAAATAATAATTAACTTAGAATTTAATGGCAGCAACACATTGCAAAAAAGTTGACACAGGGGCATTTTTACCACTGTGTTACATGGCCTTTCCTTTTAACAACACTCAGTAAACGTTTGGGAACTGAGGAGACCAATTTTAAAAGCTTTTCAGGTGGAATTATTTCCTACAGCTTAAATTGCCCGGGGTCTCTGTTGTGGTATTTTACGCTTCATAATGCACCAAACATTTTCAATGGGAGACAGGTCTGGACTACGGGCAGGCCAGTTTAGTACCCGCACTCTTTTTCTATGAAGCCACGCTGTGGTAACACGTGCAGACTGTGGCTTGGTATTTGTCTCGCTGAAATAAGCAGGGGCGTCCATGAAAAAGCTATTGCTTGGATGGCAACATGTGCTGCTCCAAAATCTGTATGTACCTTTCAGCATTAATGGTGCCTTCACAGATGTGTAAGTTATGCCTTGGGCACTAATGCACCCCCATACCATCACAGATGCTGGCTTTTGAACTTTGCGCCTATAACAATCCGGATAGTTCTTTTCCTCTTTGGTCCGGAGGACACGACAGCCACAGTTTCCAAAAAAAATTGAAATGTGGGTTAATCAGACCACAGAACACTTTTCCACTTTGCATCAGTCCATCTTAGATGAGCTCGGGCCCAGCAAAGCTGGCGGCGTTTCTGGGTGTTGTTGATAAATGGCTTTCGCTTTGCATAGTAGAGTTTTAACTTGCACTTACAGATGTAACAACGAACTGTCATTACTGACAGTGTTTTTTTAAGTGTTCCTGAGCCCATGTGGTGATATCCTTTACACACTGATGTTAGTTTTTGATGCAGTACCGCCTGAGGGATCGAAGGTTACGGGCATTCAATGTTAGTTTTCGGGCCTTGCCGCCTACATGCAGTGATTTCTCCAGATTCTCTAAAACTTTTGATGATATTACGGACTGTAGATGGTGAAATCCCTAAATTCCTTGCAATAGCTCAATATGAAATGTTGTTCTTAAAGGGGAACATTATCACCAGACCTATGTAAGCGTCAATATATACCTTGATGTTGCAGAAAAAAGACCATATATTTTTTTAACCGATTTCCGAACTCTAAATGGGTGAATTTTGGCGAATTAAATGCCTTTCTATTATCGTTGTGACGTCACATCGGGAAGCAATCCGCCATTTTCTCACTTTCGTCGGTGTGTTGTCGGAGGGTGTAACAACACGAACAGGGACGGATTCAAGTTGCACTAGTGGCCCAAAGATGCGAAAGTGGCAAGAAATTGGACGAAATTTGTTCAAAATACGAGGCTGTGGGGAAAGCCGACGAAATGGTCAGTCGTTGGTTCCGCACACTTTACCGACGAAAGCTATGCTACGACAGAGATGGCAAAAATGTGTGGATATCCTGCGACACTCAAAGCAGATGCATTTCCAACGATAAAGACCCTAGCTTCCCTTGCCTGCTGACATCAACTCCAAAACTGGACAGATCAGCTTTCAGGAAAAGAGAGCGGATGAGGGTATGTCTACAGAATATATTAATTGATGAAAACGTTATTCATTACTCGCGGTTTTACGTAAATTATTATACATAAACTGTGTTTACCAATAATTTAGCTTAAAAACATTTATTTTTTTCAATCATTCGAGTACATTTGGGTAGTCGTGTGTAATGCAGTATTTTGTGTCTATTTAGGTATGGTTAACCTGAGTGCTGAAATCGTGAAAATATATATGTTCTTAGCGCGCCTGAAATGGGCTGTCTGCACTCTCAAAGTGCATGTTGTTGTCAAATGTATTTCATATGCTGTAAACCTAGTTCATAGTTGTTAGTTTCCTTTAATGCCAAACAAACTCATACCAATCGTTGGTTAGAAGGCGATCGCCGAATTCGTCCTCGCTTTCTCCCGTGTCGCTGGCTGTCTAGTCGTTTTCGTCGGTTTCGCTTACATACGGTTCAAACCGATATGGCTCAATAGCTTCAGTTTCTTCTTCAATTTCGTTTTCGCTACCTGCCTCCACACTACAACCATCCGTTTCAATACATGCGTAATCTGTTGAATCGCTTAAGCCACTGAAATCCGAGTCTGAATCCGAGCTAATGTCGCTATAATTTGCTGTTCTATCCGCCATGTTTGTTTGTATTGGCATCACTGTGTGACGTCACAGGAAAATGGACGGGTGTATATAACGATGGTTGAAATCAGGCACTTTGAAGCTTTTTTTAGGGATATTGCGTGATGGGTAAAATTTTGAAAAAAACTTCGAAAAATAAAATAAGCCACTGGAACTGATTTTAATGGTTTTAACCCTTCTGAAATTGTGATAATGTTCCCCTTTAAACTGTTCGACAATTTGCTCACGCATTTGTTCACAAAGTGGTGACCCTCGCCCCATCCTTGTTGTGAATGACTGAGCATTTCATGGAAGCTGTTTTTATACCCAATCACGGCACCCACCTGTTCCCAATTAGCCTGTTCCAAATAAGTGTTTGATGAGTATTCCTCAACTTTCTCAGTTTTTTTGCCACTTGTGCCAGCTTTTTTTTTTTTATTTTTTTTTTTATGTTGCAGGCATCAAATTCCAAATGAGCTAATATTCAAAAAACATAACAAAGTTTACCAGTTTGAAAGTTAAGTATCTTGTCTTTGCAGTGTATTCAATTAAATATAGGTTGAAAAGGATTTGCAAATCACTGTATTTTGTTTTTATTTACGATTTACACAACGTGCCAACTTCACTGGTTTTGGGTTTTGTACATGTATAATCCCTTTTTTATTATATGTTCATTTTAGGAGTCATAAAAATGATCATCTGTGTTTTGTTGGTTGCATTTGCATTTCATTGATGAACCTATGCAGGACTCCTGGTTGCTAAGCAACCTGGACAGATGACAATACAGTGGTAAAGGGTTCAAAGTGCAATCCTGTTTTTTTCCCTGTTTGTCCCGGAATAAAATGGATGTGTACCAGCTGCAGCATATATTTCTGAGCAGTCACAGCGACGTTAACAAGGCCAAAACAAAACAAGTGACAAACTACAACAAAGGCAGGAGGATCTCCCCGTCGGTCCGGCAAAAGAAGGACGTAGATCGGAGCCCTTGCTAGGAAACTGAGGGTCTCATGTTTGGAATGCGTCTGTGATATCCCACCCTGGCAGTCCTCTGACCATAGGTCACACTATTTGTGTCCCCTCCCCAACCCACCCCACCCGCCGATGCCTCAATTATGTATTTCCTTTTGGATCCAATGGAAAAGAAAAGCCGATGCCCTTGGAAGAGGACAACAAAGTCACATTTTGAGTGTGCCTGTCAAATTGCTATCTAATTGTTGCAGGGCTGCAGGGGGAGCCCATATCTGCTTTTCTCTCGCCGCCGGCTGCTGGCCCTGCCGCTCACAAAGCCTGGGGATGCCACACACATTCTGTTTGTTCTACATGAGCAAACAGATTGTAAACTGGCTGATAATTTTTGTACTGACAATGTCATTTACGGCTGTCAGCCCTTTGTCTGCTCTGTTTGCTTTATTCAAATATGAAGCGAGTGGACCTCCCCTCCGGCGTGCACTTCTGCATTAAAATCACATCAATTCACTTCCATTTTGCCTTATCTGAAATTCATTGGAGGCAATCACTTGGTTGAATGCCCACCTGTTGCCATGGCGACCGAGGGTCCCACGTGGACTTCAGAAGGATTAGGAACTTGTAGGATTTAAGTCTTGAAGTACACAGTTGCTTTGTCGCGTCTCTCTTTGATTTGATAGGGAGGAATTTGCCTTTTCTAACTTCAGATCAAGTAAATTTGGATTAATATTTATATTTTAGTTGGGATTTTTGGGCCGTTCCACAGAACCGCCGCGATTGGATCATTATGACCCATTCAAAAATTACACTTAAAATATGTTTTTTTTCAACTTCAAATCTGATAATATACACAATGAACTACTCAAAATCTATATAGCCCATCTCAGGCAACTTTATTAAATTTTTGGACAAAAAATTACTAACTTGAGTAACAGGAATTAAAGTGACAAGAGTAAGCTTTAAGCAAAGAATTAACAAATACATAAAATATAGCCACAGGGCATCTATACTAAAAGCATGTTGACACTAAACAAAATATAGCCTTTTAACTAAAAATATTGTAATTTAAAAAGAAGCAAATAACATTAAAATATTTAATTTAAGTAACAGGACAGTGCTGAGATTTCAACCTTACAGTCATATTTGAAATATGATTTAATGCAGGGATTCTTAACCTTTCTGACAATAGATCCCAACGTTTGCACTACAGAGGGGCCCGAGACCCATTCAAATATTAACACTGAATTAGTAATCTTACTCTGGATTTATTTCGTATTCAATAATTATGTCTAACATAAATTATATGAAACCATGTGTTAATCACAAAAATTATTATTTATTTAACACATAAACTATAGGATTAGGTCATTCTGATTGGAAAAATAAGTATTAACCAAATATACTGCATAAAAATGCACTGGGAGATACTGTAACTGCCGAAAAATGAATGTGCATACAAATATGTTGTGCTAAAATAAACTACATTAATAATGATTATTTCTTAACTAAGCTGTCAGTAAAATTAAAGTGCTACTGAAACTACAGCTTTACCACTTTAGTCATATTTTTTTTTGCGCTTAAGAAACCACAAGTGGTGGAAAGGTGTGTTGATGGCCCAACAATGGGCCTCGGCCCAATGGTTCAGATTCACTGATTTATTGTAGGGAAAAATATATTGGTTAACTGTCTGAATGATCTGCGATGAGGTGGCGACTTGTCCAGGGTGTACCCCTCCTTCCGCCCGATTGTAGCTGAGATAGGCTCCAGTGCCCCCCGCGACCCCGAAGGGAATAAGCGGTAGAAAATGGATGGATGGGATGGATGTCTGAATGATGCAACATTTTATAAACCAGCGGTGACCATTAGGTCGATCGTGAGCTACCGGTCATCGTGGAGGGTGTGTCAGTAGATCGTCAACTAGGCATTAAATAGACCTAAAATTTAGCAACCACCAATTTTCACTATGACGTCACCCGAGAATCTTGGGATATGACACTGGCTGCTGCAAGCTCAGTATTAAGACAAAAACGACCGACAGGAAGGCGAGAAAGAAAAGCCTAATGACCGACCCCACAGTTCCTGTCTTCACAATAATAGTGCTGCTCCATTCTGCCTGCGCCAAAAAAATAAAAGTCTCAGAAAGCTAGCGCACACAAGCTAGCAAGCTACTGAGTTTGCCATCAATGTATTCCTTGTAAAGTGTTTAAAAACGAGTATGGAAGCTGAACAAATAAGATGCTAAAAAACAACCACTTTCATGTGGTATTGGACAGAAAGGAGGACTTTTTTTTCTCCTCCACAAAGTAAATTCGAAAATGCGGAAGTTATCAACACTGCTACAACCTGCAACAATGCACCTGCTAGCCGTATTTGCTAATTCCTTCAAATTCTGCGTGAAACATAATTTGGTTCAGGATGAAAATGCTCCCAAGACACATACTACTACACAATATGACATTTGCCTTCAGTCTTCTGTGAGTGATGTCAGCAGGCTGATGCAGCCCCACCCACATTTCGGAGATAAAAGTGGGTGTTTTAAAATGTGCTAAACTCGTTAGAAAGCAATCTTAAAAACACTACCGTTATATATATATATATATATATATATATATATATATATATATATATATATATATATATATATATTAAGATGAGCTAGATCACCTCGACTTGGTCATTTGAAAAGTAGCTCGTCTGCAAAAAAAAGTGTGGGCACACCTGTTATAGACCATGTGACTTGTGGAATATTCCACATTTTTTAGAGGGGGTAATGTGTTACGGTAGCAGGACTGAGTAAACCCCAGGGAATCATGACTAAAGTGTGAATTGTAACAGATTGTTTTTATTTCTATTTTAAAGAAATGGAATGTGTGAACGATTTAAATTGTTATAGTCAACGGCAAAGTTTAATTTTAGTAAGTACTGAGAGGCAATACATTATATTTTTTCAATCTATAATGTAGTTTGAATAAATTAATTAATTAACACCACTTTGCTTAATATTTCTTAATAGCATTCCAATTATTTTATCACACATGTATTAACTTTAATTCCTTGAGATGCAAAATGGCCCAAACACAGCATCAAGTTCCCCCTCTTCACCTATACGAAATATTTGTTTGAATAAACTGTTTAGTTGTATTTATTTAATGCAATAAAATCAATATGTAGGATATTTTATTTTGGAAAATATTTTTTAAGATTTTACAATTAAATTACATAAAAATGTATTTATTATATATGCAATCAGATCAATCTGCAGGATACTTTGGCTCAATAAAAAAAACTACAATTAAACTATGTTTAATTGTATTTATTAAAAATGCAATCATATGAATCGTCTGGATATAGTTCTTTTTTTTTTTATAAATTTGTTTTATGGTACATTTATATATGTTAATTCCTGGAAAAGCAAATGACCCACAGATTGTTTTAGTGCATTTACTATTACTGTTGAAAACCAGGATAGATATTCCCCACAATGCAAATATCTTTAAGATATATGACAGTCCAAATAGTATGCAGTCACGGAATATTAATATTACTAGAAAATGGATGGATGAATGAATTGTCCCGACTTGCCAAAACAGCATGGTGGATGCCCGCCTCCTAGTATGTCCCACTTTGCTCCTGAGGCATCTCCATCCTCTTTGTCCGCCAAGGTCAGGGCACAAAGTGCTGAGTTATTCACATCCAACTGTCTGGCTGGAAGCGGCTGCAGATGTTACTGTTTTTTTCTCGGTTTTGTCTTCTCGTTCTGTCCCTTGCGTCTTGTCAGCGCTTGCTGCCAGGGCGCTTGGCGTGTTAGTTTTGAAAAAGCTGAAAAAACCGTGCCCCATGAAAGAAGCCGAGGCCTTGGCTACTGCAACTTTTTCTTTTTTTTATGCTCCTTGCCTTCACCGCCAGCCAAAAGTACAAAGTAAACAGTGTGAAGTTAATGGATTCATTTTTAGTTGCGCCAGGCCAGTTTGTGGACAACAGAGGGCTGCTTCTTTTTGTCCCTTTTTACCATCAGCGCTAACATCTATTAGCCTGCCCTTTATTGTCAGCCATGACAGGCGGGTTTCAGTTCTTAATGCATTCCAAATATTTTCTCCACTTTCTCACAAAGACGAAGAACAAAAGAAATCATTTGAATACTTTGTACATTTCAAGCAACAAAAGGGCGAGGCGAGATCAAAACACTGAATAAAGTTCTTAAAATATGCTGGAGACGTATGGAGTAATTTGCATCTCATTTCCTTACTAAATTGCATCGCACACACTGGCTGCTTTAGTTGCTGAGGCAGCTGGAAGAATAGCAAGGATGCTTGGCTACCCCCAACAAGCTATGCAAATTATTTGATTTGCGTCAGGTGTCACTTTTTTCTTTTGCTTTAAGCAGCAGCGTTTCCATTTGGTGAAATTTGAGAGGCAAACAAAAGTTGTCTCTGCTGGCACGCTGTCACCTAGAGCATCTAAACAATCAATGCACATTTGCAACTTGGTATTTACCTGATGTTGACATCAATGGCAGCCCTTTAAATTAAGGTCATTTGGTCAGATATTGCATGACATTACACTTGGCATTTTCGGGAGGATCACGGGACACAGAATTTAAAGTCCAAACATTTCCATTTTGTGTCATACTGTGTTACTTGATAGCAGCCTAAAAACACATTATTACCTAAAGGCCTACTGAAACCCACTACTACCGACCACGCAGTCTGATAGTTTATATATCAATGATGAAATCTTAACATTGCAACACATGCCAATACGGCCGGGTTAGCTTACTAAAGTGCGATTTTAAATTTTGCGCGAAATATCCTGCTGAAAACATCTCAGTATGATGACGCCTGCGCGTGACGTCACGGATTGTGGAGGACATTTTGGGACAGCATGGTGGCCAGCTATTAAGTC
Organism: Nerophis lumbriciformis; assembly: GCF_033978685.3. Lineage (NCBI taxonomy): Eukaryota > Metazoa > Chordata > Actinopteri > Syngnathiformes > Syngnathidae > Nerophis > Nerophis lumbriciformis. The sequence goes on from NC_084555.2 coordinate 28,258,581, forward strand.
GTCTGTTTTCATTGCAAAATTCCACAGTATTCTGGACATCTGTGTTGGTGAATCTTTTGCAATTTGTTCAATGAACAATGGAGACAGCAAAGAAGAAAGCTGTAGGTGGGAAGCGGTGTATTGCGGCAGGTGTTGTGCTGGATAACGCACCCCCGCCGTAGAATGCACCCCCTGACTGTTGTGCCGGATAACACAGCCGGTGTTTCATTGTTTACATTCCCGAAAGATGACAGTCAAGCTTTACCATTGGCCTGTGGAGAACTGGGACAAAAGAGACTCTTACCAGGAGGACTTTGAGTTGGATGCGCAGACGCGGTACCGTGAGTACGCATGCAGCTGCGGCTTCCAAACTTTTGATCGCTTGCCCATATGTGCAAGCGACCAAAAGTTGCGAACTTTATCGTCGATGTTCTCTACTAAATCCTTTCAGCAAAAATATGGCAATACCGCGAAATGATCAAGTATGACACAAAGAATGGACGTGCTATCCCTGTTTAAATAAGAAAATCGCATTTCAGTAGGCCTTAAGGGCCATTCCATTGAATTGGTATCATGTACGTCACCAGGAAATAGTCTTCAAATAGACGCCTTTTTAGACCAGTTGACCTTCTTTTCTGCACTGCCCCACTCTCCTGCGTAGAGCGGTAACCAGGTGCCCACAGATAATCTCTGGAGACGTACCAGTCTGGAGGATTCGCTAGCTGTTCCAAGTGGTGACCCAGGGGGGACTATTCCTCTATGCATTAGTTGGTGATGTGTCTGTGTTGTTGACTTGTCGACGTGCAAGAAGAAGACTTCATACAACCCTCTGCTGGCTTCCTGATGGATTGGACTCTCACATTATCATCCATCCATCCAATAAGTTGGCAAATATAATTGTTTTTTGTTTCATTATCGGTCGGTCACTCGAAGCGAGCATGACGATCCTCCTGGTAGGGGGGTATCCCTTTATGGAGGATGCCTTTGCGTGTCTTTGTTTAACGTGGGGAGACTGGTGCACAGACAGTCACCACACGATCCTTGACAGATCCGGGTGAGGGTCCAGGGCATGGAGTCCAAGACAACTGGGGACCCTTTTCTGCAGCAGCCTTCATCCACCATCCCAGCCGTTGTGACGCTATATAGGGTTAGCAATCATCCTCCGCCTGTTCCACCGTTGAGGTCTTGGGTTGTTATTTCCCCATAACTGGGCCCACATGGATGTGGGGGTGCCTTCTTCCACCATCGCAGTCGTTGTGGTAGTTCTTACATCTACCGTCTTCCGCCTGCTCCGCCGTTGAGGTCTTCACTGTATCCCTGATTAGGGGGCAGTCAGGTACTAGGCCTTTGCCAAGGGCCACCTGGGGTAACAGTAGTAAAGGGGTTAACCTCCTAGTGCCCCAAGACCCCATGGAGGAGCCTCCACTGCCGGATGCACTTTAATGTCATGCCCAGGACATTGTTTTTTGTTTAAAAGGCTTTTGAAACGTACAACTCTGGTCAATGAGCCAAACAGTAAACAGGAAAACATTTACCTTTTTTGGTTCAATGAAATCAAAATTATTGTATGCATTGCTTTATGATTGGAAGGTGCTTTTCTCTCCCAAATAACACCACCATTTTTAACCTAGAGTGAGCCCTTGTTTATTGCTGTTAATTGGTTCCAGACATGAATCAATGAATTTCCACGCAGGAATGTTTAATAATGAATCAAATATTATAGCTTCATTACCTTACAGAAGTGGTTCTCAAACTTTTTTCAGTGATGTACCCCCTGTGAACATGGGAAAAACATGTTTATGCAAGGTGAAGAAACCACAATATTTGAAGTGTGATGTGGCGAGGGTTCAACTGTACAATAGTTTTATGAAGTAATGTAATACTAATTATGTCCAGCATTTACCTTGGAGAGTGGACTTCCAGCTGCTTCTCCGTCAAACACACCATTAGCAGCTTTTCCATATTTTCATTGATAAATGTTTGCCGATTAGATACTATTTTTACATTATATGCTAACTAATTCTACTTCAGTATGGTGCATACTAGCAGTGATGCACTGGAATTGCTTCGCCAAGTTGGCGACACGCTCCACCATGTTTTTTGATGATCTCTTTCTTTAATTCGATGGGCATCATCCACTTCTTATTCCCAGCACTGTCCTTCACACCCACTTTCTTTCTTCCGATGTTGGATAAGCAAAGTTATGTTATCTAGTTATAAGCTAGATCTAGCGAGTAAGACCAGGGGTTATAGTCCTAAAGATAAAAATATCAGTATCGTTTTTTTATTATCGGTATCGGGGTTTTTTTTTGTTTTTTGTTTTGTTTTTTGTTTTTTATTAAATCAACATAAAAATCACAAGATACACTTACAATTAGTACACCAACCCAAAAAAAAACCCTCCCCCATTCACACTCATTCACACAAAAGAGTTGTTTCTTTCTGTTATTAATATTCTGGTTCCTACATTATATATCAATATATATCAATACAGTCTGCAAGGGATACAGTCTGTAAGCACACATGATTGTGCGTGCTGCTGGTCCACTAATAGTACTAACCTTTAACAGTTAATTTTACTAATTTTCATTAATTACTAGTTTCTATGTAACTGTTTTTATATTGTTTTACTTTCTTTTTTATTCAAGAAAATGTTTTTAATTTATTTATCTTATTTTATTTTATTATTATTTAAAAAAAAGTACCTTATCTTCAACATACCTGGTTGTCCAAATTAGGCATAATAATGTGTTAATTCCACGACTGTATAAATCAGGTGATATCGGTATCAGTTGATATCGGTATCGGTAATTAAAGAGTTGGACAATATTGGAATATCGGATATCGGCAAAAAGCCATTATCGGACATCCCTAGTATGTATATATATTTTTTTTTTAGGATCAACCAATCACAGCTTTTGAAATAATGACTCATACCAAGCAATGGGGTCAACCACACCGCCTCACTGAGATAGGAGTTACTGTCCATTCCTTGCTCAGAGTTCTCTGAGAATGTTCCGGAATCACTCCTAGGCTAAGACTCCTTGCTAGGAATTTTTAGGGAAAGTTAAGCGCTCTCTGAGGGTATTCTCAGAACCTTTAGGAATACAGGCCCAGGTGTTTTAGTTGGATCTTACAGGGTTGACTGTGACATTTAGCGGGGATGTTTGGAACTCAAGCTTTTGCTTGCAACTTAAAGGCCTACTGAAATGCGATTTTCTTATTTAAACGGGGATAGCAGGTCCATTCTATGTGTCATACTTGATCATTTCGCGATATTGCCATATTTTTGCTGAAAGGATTTAGTAGAGAACATCAACGATAAAGTTCGCAACTTTTGGTCGCTGATAAAAAAGCCTTGCCTGTACCGGAAGTAGCAGACGAGTAGCGTGACGTCACAGGTTGTGGAGCTCCTCACATCTGCACATTGTTTACAATCATGGCCACCAACAGCGAGAGCAATTCAGACCGAGAAAGCGACGATTTCCCCATTAATTTGAGCGAGGATGAAAGATGTGTGGATGAGGAAAGTGCGAGTGAAGGACTAGAGGGCAGTGGGAGCGATTCAGATAAGGAAGATGCTGTGAGAGGCGGGTGGGACCTGATATTCAGCTGGGAATGACTAAAACAGTAAATAAACACAAGACATATATATACTCTGTTAGCCACAACACAACCAGGCTTATATTTAATATGCCACAAATTAATCCCACATAACAAACACCTCCCCCCTCCCGTCCATATAACCCACCAATACAACTCAAACACCACAGCCCAAAGTACCGTTCACCTCCCCAAAGTTCATACAACACATATATTTCCCCAAAGTCCCCAAAGTTACGTATGTGACATGCACATAGCGGCACGCACTTACGGGCAAGCGATCAAATGTTTGCAAGTGTACTCACGGTACCGTGTCTGCGTATCCAACTCAAAGTCCTCCTGGTAAGAGTCTCTGTTGTCTCAGTTCTCCACAGGCCAATGGTAAAGCTTGACTGTCATCTTCCGGGAATGTAAACAATGAAACACCGGCTGTGTTATCCGGCACACCAGTCAAGGGGTGCATTCTATGGCGGGGGTGCGTTATCCAGCACAACACCTGCCGCAATACACCGCTTCCCACCTACAGCTTTCTTCTTTGCTGTTTCCATTGTTCATTGAACAAATTGCAAAAGATTCACCAACACAGATGTCCAGAATACTGTAGAATTTTGCGATGAAAACAGACGACTTAATAGCTGGCCACCATGCTGTCCCAAAATGTCCTCTACAATCCGTGACGTCACGCGCTGACGTCATCATACCGAGACATTTTCAGCAGGATATTTCGCACGAAATTTAAAATTGCACTTTAGTAAGCTAACCCGGCCGTATTGGCATGTGTTGCAATGTTAAGATTTTATCATTGATATATAAACTATCAGACTGTGTGGTTGGTAGAAGTTGGTTTCAGTAGGCCTTTAAAGCATTACAATACGCCGAGAGACAGCTCGTATCTCAAAACACTCTTAAATTGGGGCATTCTTAAATTGAGGCACCACTGTAGTTCACTTGAGTATTATACTTGGAAAAATACATAAATGTTTTTATTTTGAGAGTTACAACAAGCAAATAACACAGATTCAGTGGAATGTCCTTTCAGCACATTTCCCAGAGACAGTCCTAACGCAACAGCAAATAGATAGGAATACCACTACTATGTTACTCTTTCCTTGTACACTTCCTGTTTCCAATGCCAGGTGGCTATAGTTTACGTCACTCGTTTTTGTCATCAACATGCTATTTGTTTTTTTTTCAAACCCCTGCAGATTTCCCAGATTCAGCGCTGGAAAAGGCTTTCACAGACTCCTGCCGCTGCCTGTCCAGACTCTATTTCATCTATAGAACTGGGATTATATCTCAAAGACCGGCCTCTGTTCGAACAAAAGAAGCTGATGACGGCAAATTAGGCTTTTGTTGTTGTTGTTGCAAGCGAAGGAAAAAACTCCAACATCTAACTTGGTGGTCTCTGATTATCCATAATGATATATTCACATAATGTGCGTGTTATTCAATGGAGCTTGTTAAGTCCGTTGGAAGCCTCAAAGCAGACATGTTGCACTTTGGTCAAGGACACATCTCAGTGGTTCGTTGACACGCTTTATTGTGCCAAGAGGCAATGGGAAATCAATGGGCCTGACCTGTCCAATGTACCTATAATCTGACTGAGGTCACTGTCAGGAAAGATCTGCCTCAGCAGAGTACACAGAAAACTTTGAAAGGTCCTCAGGGACATTTCCAACTAAATGGAGCGATATGTCACATCAATATTGCACCCCACGGCAAACACGTCAGCGAACGTGCGGAGGAAAAGTTCTTTGAGTAAGCAGAAGAAGATGGAGATACAGATCAGACGTGCGGACCCCGAGTGGCATTATGTGCTCCGTCTTGCGGCTCAGCGGGGGCCTCGCTCGCTCCGAGCCGCTGCACAGTTGGCCGGGCCATTGATCTCATTGTGGCTAAAGACACTTCATGTACCCTGAAAGACTGCGGCACAAAGCGGTGACATTGATAGGGCCACACTGAGGTGGGCCTTTTTTGTTCCTGTCTGTGTGTGGGAGTTGGACTTAGGATGGGGGCGGGGGGCCGAACCTGGAGCCTGACCCACGCGGGACAGCGAGTAAACTTTGGATAGTGTTGACGCTAAAATGTCAGGCTGTCATACCCCTTTTGTTTTTTGGCTCATTTAAAAGTCATCACACTGACACGATCACTATTCTATCAATCTTGTGCAGGCCTGTCAACTACTAGAAATTGGAGTTTATTATTAGTATTTTTGAATGATTTATGCTTATTGTATCATTTTATTTGATTTACAAATGGGTTATGGATCAATATTAGTGCTGTCAAATTATTTTTTTTAAATCAAAATTAATTGCACTTTTGAATTTTGGTAAATTATGATTAATCATAGGTTATCACTCACTTGTTTAACTTTAAGTAACTTGAAAAAAAACAACCCCAATATTTGGACAAATGAATTCATATTATACAGGGGGAAAAAAATTATATTTGTATTTATTTATTCATTTATTTATTTTTTTGTTTGTTTAAACCTGTCTTGTCTTGGGGTATGGGCAAAACAATAATGCTGATCCAAAAGCCTGTACCTGCTGTAGAGATTTACTTTACACAAGACAACTGTGGGATGCTTCTCTTGTTGCATTATTTCTGTTTACCTTTATAAAATGTTTGGATTTGTGTTTGGCGTAGCCGGATCGGATCAGGAGGGGATGAAAAGAAGAAAAATAAGACTGAGGGGGTAATTTTGGGGTCAAGGGGTATAAGAGACAGGGAGAGACAACAAAAACACCAAACATTCAAAAAAAATTACTTTTAAACAAATAAATAAAACATATCAATTCAGGGGAGTCCAAAGCGGGGCCCAAGGTAATTTGCATATTGCGTATTTAAATAAAGAAAAAAAAAAGACTGTAAAAATGTAAGACAAAATAGTAAAAATACTTGATGTAATTATTTGCCAAAGCTGACATTTTTAATGTTTATAACTAATAATCATATGCTTTGTCACCTTTAGCAAAAAATAAAACGTACACAAAGTTTTGCCGTTAAATATATGAATATAATGTCTGTTTTTAGTTTCTGTTTTTACAAAATAAAAATAAAAAAAACACAAAAATGGCCCACACATATTTTTACTTTTCAGTGTGCAGCCCCAGGTGGAAAAAGTTTATAAATCACTGTTTTAATTAAATCATGTATTTGCTCAAAACACAGTAACAGTTTTATATGATGTACGGTCTGGATTTATTTTGAAGAGAAATTAATCAGCTAGTGTCCAAGCTGGAGTCTCCTACTGACTTTAAGGTAAACATCCAGGGTTTAGGTCAGGGGTCGGGAACCTTTTTGGCTGAGAGAGCCATGAAAGCCAAATATTTTAAAATGTATTTCCGTGAGAGCCATATAATATTTTTTTTAACACTGAATACAACTAAATGCGTGCATTTTTAAGTAAGACCAACATTTTTAAAGTATAATTAGTCCCTCATTCTTTTTAACATTGTTATTCTGAAGCTAACCAATAATAAATAAAATACTTCTTACCATTAATGCGACTTCTTGAACAAGTGCGGTAGAAAACGGATGGATGGATTAAAATGCATGAGATGTTTTATATTTTGAACGTTATTTTTAACACTGTGATTACCAGCGGAATTATTCATTACTTATCCTGTTAAGTAATGTCAGCTAAGATTTATCTGAGAGCCAGATGCAGTCATCAAAAGAGACACATCTGGCTCTAGAGCCATAGGTGCCCTACCCTTGGTTTAGGTAAAAGAGCCTGTGAGCTCAAAATAATTTGTGTTATTAATCTGCATATATTAATGCAATTTATGCAATAGCATTTTGTGATTGATCACATGAGTTAACTTGCTATTTTTGACAACCATAGTTTGTATCAATTTATGCATTTTCTTTAGCTTTTTGTGGCAACAAGCCACAAAAAGTCAGCCCCTCTTGGTGTGACGTCATCTACGGAACTGGAGCACATTTCTCCACATAGACAATGTGTGTAAAGCGCATGTACAGCTATTACCGTATTTTTCGGACTATAATGTTACGATCCGCTGCCCGGATCAGAGTTTGTTTATGTTTGTGTCACGTGTTTTCAGCACCTTGAGTTTAGTTTGTTTCTGTTGCCATGACGGCAGATTGTGCGCACCTGCCTCTGGTTAGTGTTCGGGACGCGCACCTGTTGCCCGGGCGCTAATCAGAGGGCTATTTAGTCTTTGCTCTGGCCTCACTCTGTCTGGCTTCGTAGTTTGTTCTCACACAACTGATGACGACGATTATTTACTGTTTCTTAGCTACTAGTTCTCACGCTAGGCTCTTTTGGTTTGCTAGCTCCCACGCTAGCCCTTTTGTTTATTCATCATATTATTTATATTTAAAATAAATCATTTTTCCTACCTGCAAGCTGTGTCCGAAGCCGTCTGCATCCTTGGGAGAACCACACCCGCATCACTATGCCACCCAGTCGTCACAGTACGAAGCCAGCAGAAAACAATTCTCCCGCACTGGCTAACGAGGAGTTGGACGAAGGTACGCTCATGGTGTTGCGAGCGATGGAAGCCGAGACGCTTCGCTATTCGACGGAGGAGAGGTCGAATCTCATGTGGGGACCTGGAGGCTCTCTTATCCCCATCGATTCCCTCTGGTCGGAAGACATCGCCGCTACACCGCAGTACCGTGCGTGCCGTCAAAGACGGAAGCCGGCCAGGAGGTCTTTCCCTCGCCGCCAAGACGCGCCGCTCCTGCAAACTCCTCCCCCGGACCGAAACAAGCTACATTCAGCCCAAACTCCCCCTCCTCAGATGTTTGGCAAACCCATCGACCACTTCGCCAAAAAGTTCTCCGATTGGGCTGTAATTCACATGGACAGTTGCAACAGTAATGTCATGTCATTGGCGCCTCCCGAAGAGGTAACTCCGCCCACTTCTGATGACATCATTGAACAAGATTTTTTTTTTCCATCTTCTAATTCTTTCTGTCAGCCAATACCAAATGACTTTCATTGTAAGATAAGACATTATCAGGACATTTTTATTAAGTGTAAGTCTAGTCAGTCACATTCTGATTTTCAGACTCCACCTCCAGTGACTTTGATTCCGCCCCCAGTGACTATTGCTCCGCCCACTGCACATATTTTTTCCCCCTGTGCTCCCACCCAATCTCAAGTGGGGGATGATAATAGTCAATTTGGACAATTTGAAGAAGAGTATACCCCCCTCCATACCTCCCCCCACCCACCCTTGAAGACAGTTCCAAACCGCAAAGAGCGCGTCTGGTATCCGCGTCTTGAGGGGGGGGCTAGTACTGGGAACTGTGCTAGTGCGGTGGCACAACTTCGGCGTACTAAGCCGCAACCACCTGCACGGCCACCGCCACCAGTTTTTCGGCGTGCTAAGCCGCAACCTCCTGCACGGCCACCGCCACCAGTTTTTCGGCGTGCTAAGCCGCAACCTCTTGCACGGCCACCGCCACCAGTTTTTCGGCGTGCTAAGCCGCAAGCCCCTGCACGGCCACCGCCACCAGTCTTTCGGCGTGCTAAGCCGCAACCTCCTGCAAGGCCACCGCCACCAGTCTTCCGGCGTGCTAAACCGCAACCTCCTGCACGGCCACCGCCACCAGTCCTTCGTCCTGCTAAGCCACAACCGCCAGCTAGGCCACCTCCAGCTGCACCTCGGCTAGCACCTGTTCCTGCACCTCGGCTGACACACCAAGCTTAGTCTCCAGTACCTCCACCACGCCAAGCTCCACCATGCCAAGTTCCTCGGCTGGTTCCCACACCAGCGCCGGCTCCAAGGCTGGTTCCCACACCAGCGCCGGCTCCAAGGCTGGTTCTCACACCAGCGCCGGCTCCAAGGCTGGTTCTCACACCAGCGCCGGCTCCAAGGCTGGTTCTCACACCAGCACCGACTCCAAGACCAACCCCTGTCCCGGCTCCAAGGCTGGTTCCCACACCAGCGCCGGCTCCAAGGCTGGTTCCCACACCAGCGCCGGCTCCAAGGCTGGTTCCCACACCAGCGCCGGCTCCACGGCTGGTACCCACACCAGCGCCGGCTCCACGGCTGGTACCCACACCAGCGCCGGCTCCACGGCTGGTACCCACACCAGCGCCGGCTCCACGGCTGGTACCAGAACCTGCACCTGCTCCACGGCTGGTACCAGAACCTGCACCTGCTTCCACGGCGACGACGTCTCCTCCTGCCTCCACGGCGACGTCGGCTCCTCCTGCCTCCACGGCGACGTCGGCTCCTCCTGCCTCCACGGCGACGTCGGCTCCTCCTGCCTCCACGGCGACGTCGGCTCCTCCTGCCTCCACGGCGACGTCGGCTCCTCCTGCTTCCACGGCGACGTCGGCTCCTCCTGTTTCCACGGCGACGTCTGCTCTCTCCTCGTCTTCGTCTCAGCGACCTCGAGTGGTCTGGCTGCGCAAGCGGCGCTCTCGGAGGTTTGTTTATGGACGCCAGTGGCGCAAACAGCAGCGACACCCGAGACGTAGTCGTAGAACTCTCCGGCTGCTGAACTTCTGGCGCCACTCACGCCCACCTTCTCGGCAGCCACGAATGTGGCCTTTCCGTGGTCGCCCGCCTCGCCTGCGGCAGCGGCGTTCCACTCGCCGCCGCCACCTGACTCTTCCCCGGTGGATTCGGGGACACGTGGCCTGGCGACCCACCACCAAATCCTCCCTCCACCCTCCCTTGACTCTCGAACTATTTCTTGTTTTTTGGGTTCTAGTTTTATTTAGTGTCAAGGGACATCTGGAATCTGTCCTTTAAGGGGGGGGTACTGTTACGATCCGCTGCCCGGATCAGAGTTTGTTCATGTTTGTGTCACGTGTTTTCAGCACCTTGAGTTTAGTTTGTTTCTGTTGCCATGACGGCAGATTGTGCGCACCTGCCTCTGGTTAGTGTTCGGGACGCGCACCTGTTGCCCGGGCGCTAATCAGAGGGCTATTTAGTCTTTGCTCTGGCCTCACTCTGTCTGGCTTCGTAGTTTGTTCTCACACAACTGATGACGACGATTATTTACTGTTTCTTAGCTACTAGTTCTCACGCTAGGCTCTTTTGGTTTGCTAGCTCCCACGCTAGCCCTTTTGTTTATTCATCATATTATTTATATTTAAAATAAATCATTTTTCCTACCTGCAAGCTGTGTCCGAAGCCGTCTGCATCCTTGGGAGAACCACACCCGCATCACTATGCGACCCAGTCGTCACATATAAGTCGCATTTTTTTTTTCGTAGTTTGGCCGGGCTCCAGTGCGACTTATATATGTTTTTTTTCTTTTTTACTATGCATTTTCGGCAGGTGCGACTTATACTCCGGTGCGACTTATACTCCGAAAAATACGGTATTTTGATCATAGGCTGCCCCCCACCCCACCCTAGCAAACGATGGCATGGAGCAGCGGAGAGTACAGTATATGGGTTTTGAAATGGTGTTTTTCTTTTGTTTTGTTGTTTGCTTCTTCATGGTGCAATCGTGTGTGCACAATATGTTATGTTTATTGCAGATTGTTTTGTTTTTCTGCATTTGTTTTACTTTTGTAGCTGTATGCAGAAATAGCGCCTATGAAGTGGCAGCTGGTTGCTGTCTTTAAATCTCATTTGTGTTCCTCAATGTTTCCCTTTTGTCATGTCTGTATTATCATGTTTTGTTTTAAGTCATGTTTTGTTTAGTTTCCGTCTTTCACTCCCTTGTCTGGTCACCATAGCAACTATTAGTTTTCACCTGTCACGTCACGCACCTGTTTCACGTCTTGAGTCACGCACCTGTTTTCGTTAATCATGTCTGTAGTATTTAAGTTCAGTGTTTTTCAGTTTGTTTTTCTGACGACCTCGCACCCCATACCTCTCCACATTTATGCTCTGTCCATTCCTCTATGATCCTGCTTCATGTCCCTTGTCACAGTAAGTTTTGGTTCCATGTTTATAGTCTTTTTGTTTTTTCATAGTTTATTCTCCGCCACTGTGCGCGCTTTCATTTATTGTTTTTTTTTATCAATATAAATAAATCATGTACCTCCATTCCCGTCTCGCCCGTGCCAACTTTCCGCTGCATCCTGGAAAAGCAAACACCCCGGACCAAGTCGTGACAGTAGGTCGTCAGCAGACCCGCTTTTCCGCACCTAAATTGGCCGAGTTGGACATTCAGGACGAAGCTTCTTGGGAGGTGCTGCGCGCCATGGAGGCAGAGACGCTGCGCTTTTCCCCCAGGGAGCGCAGGGGGATGATGTGGGGGAATGAAGGCAAGCTGGTGCCGATCGGCGCGTCGCTCCCGTCCCGGAAACGTCGCCAAGGACGGGGAAAAACTTCCTCGAGCCAGCAGGACACGCCGCTCCCACAAGCCCCGCCCCCTCCGGGCGGAAGCAAGCAGCAGTCTGCCCGGCTTCCCCATGATGACATCACAGACCAGGATTTTTGTTTCAATACTTTTTCTTTAAATCACCCGCCTCCAGCTAAAAACTCTAATGCCATGTCTTTGATAAAACATTATCAAAACATGTTTTTAGAAATCAGGTCTAGTCAGTCACAGCCATCCCAATTTCATGCCCCGCCCCCCAAGACTCATGCCCCGCCCCCCAAGACTCAAGTCCCGCCCCCGTCACAATTTTTTTCTTTTTTACCGCCCACACAACCCCAGGTGGGGGATAAAAAAACAAAACAATTTGGCCAAAATAAAGGGGACATTTCTGCCCTCCCCCGCCCACCCCTACAGAGAGCTCCAGACCGCAGGGAGCGCGTCTGGTATCCGCCCCTTGAGGGGGGGGCTGGGGTCGGGAGCTGTGTTGGTGGGGTGGCTCGGCATCACCATGCCAAGCCACAGCCTCCCTCACGGCCGCCACCACCAGTCTTCCGACCTGCCAAGCCGCAACCCCCAGCTAGGCCACCTCCACCTGCACCAAGGCTAGCACCTGTTGCCGCACCAGCTCCACCATGCCAAGTTCCTCGCCAAGCTCCGCTACCAGCTCCACGACGCCAAGCTCCGGTACCAGCTCCACGACGCCAAGCTCCGGTACCAGCTCCACGACGCCAAGCTCCGGTACCAGCTCCACGACGCCAAGTGCCGCCAATCGCAGCTCCACGACGCCAAGTGCCGCCAGTCGCAGCTCCACGACGCCAAGTGCCGCCAGTCGCAGCTCCACGACGCCAAGTGCCGCCAGTCGCAGCTCCACGACGCCAAGTGCCGCCAGTCGCAGCTCCACGACGCCAAGTGCCGCCAGTCGCAGCTCCACGACGCCAAGTGCCGCCAGTCGCAGCTCCACGACGCCAAGTGCCGCCAGTCGCAGCTCCACGACGCCAAGTGCCGCCAGTCGCAGCTCCACGACGCCAAGTGCCGCCAGTCGCAGCTCCACGACGCCAAGTGCCGCCAGTCGCAGCTCCACGACGCCAAGTGCCGCCAGTCGCAGCTCCACGACGCCAAGACCCGCCATGCCAAGACCAAGACCAAGACCCGCCATGCCAAGACCAAGACCAAGACCCGCCATGCCAAGACCAAGACCAAGACCCGCCATGCCAAGACCAAGACCAAGACCCGCCATGCCAAGACCAAGACCAAGACCCGCCATGCCAAGACCAAGACCCGCCATGCCAAGACCAAGACCAAGACCCGCCATGCCAAGACCAAGACACGCCATGCCAAGACCAAGACACGCCATGCCAAGACCAAGACACGCCATGCCAAGACCAAGACACGCCATGCCAAGACCAAGACTCGCCATGCCAAGACCAAGACTCGCCATGCCAAGACCAAGACTCGCCATGCCAAGACCAAGACTCGCCATGCCAAGACCAAGACTCGCCATGCCAAGACCAAGACTCGCCATGCCAAGACCAAGGCTCGCCATGCCAAGACCAAGGCTCGCCATGCCAAGACCAAGGCTCGCCATGCCAAGACCAAGGCTCGCCATGCCAAGACCAAGACTCGCCATGCCAAGACCAAGACCCACACCAAGACCAAGACCCACGCCGAGCTTCGCCGCTGGACGCGTCACGCCGAGCTTCGCCGCCTGACTTGCCACGCCGAGCTGCCACGCCTGCCAAGTTGACGACGCGCCTGCCTCCTCGTCGGCTACGGATATGGCCGCTACCTGGTCGCCCGCCACGCCAAGTGCGCCCACCTCCCAGTCGGCCACGAATGTGGCCAATCCCTGGGCGTCCGCCTCGCCTGCTGCAGCGGCGTTCCACTCGCCGCCGCCACTTGACTTTGCCTCGGTGGATTCGGGGCCACTTGGGCTGGCGACCCACCGCCATGTCCCCCTCCCGCCCTCCCATGACTTTTGTTAAGTTTTGGACATCTGGTATCTGTCCTTAAGGGAGGGGTTCTGTCATGTCTGTATTATCATGTTTTGTTTTAAGTCATGTTTTGTTTAGTTTCCGTCTTTCACTCCCTTGTCTGGTCACCATAGCAACTATTAGTTTTCACCTGTCACGTCACGCACCTGTTTCACGTCTTGAGTCACGCACCTGTTTTCGTTAATCATGTCTGTAGTATTTAAGTTCAGTGTTTTTCAGTTTGTTTTTCTGACGACCTCGCACCCCATACCTCTCCACATTTATGCTCTGTCCATTCCTCTATGATCCTGCTTCATGTCCCTTGTCACAGTAAGTTTTGGTTCCATGTTTATAGTCTTTTTGTTTTTTCATAGTTTATTCTCCGCCACTGTGCGCGCTTTCATTTATTCTTTTTTTTGATCAATATAAATAAATCATGTACCTCCATTCCCGTCTCGCCCGTGCCAACTTTCCGCTGCATCCTGGAAAAGCAAACACCCCGGACCAAGTCGTGACACCTTTTGTTTTTGTGGACATTTTGAATCCGCACTGCAACCACATAGTTTCCCTATTGTGGGATAAATAAAATCAATCATATTCTATCCTAACCTAATTGCATGTTTTTGTCGCCCCGGTCCATTATTACTTCAAAATTGATATGGTTAAAATTAAGGACAAAAAAGAAAAAAATTACCATTTCCTGACCTCCTTGCGCTTCCATAGACACCATAGCCGGTGTTTCCTCATTCTCTTTCAGCCTTTCCTCAAACATCTTGAGGAAAACATCAGTAGAAGAGGACGCAAAATACAATACTTGCAGCTTACCTTCTTTTTCTCATTTTCTTGATCACCGGGTCTAGTCTTATTTTTTTTGTTCCCTGAAGGCTGCTCATGATTGTTGGTTTGAGTCTTAAAAAAAAGAAAAAATCTCGACAAAAAACCTTTTTCTTCGAAATCAGAATCATTCAAATGATTCCTACAAATTACACTACTCTCCCATTTTGTGCAAGTCAATTTGACTGAAGAGGTGCATCCTTATCTCATATTCCTATCATTTGGAAATGTATGCAGGCTGACCCCTTCTTTACTTGTATTGCTACAACCTGCAGCAATGCACCTGCTAGCCGTATTTCCTAATTCCTTCAAATTCTGCATGAAACATAATTTGGTTCAGGATGAAAATGCTCCCAAGACACATACTACTACACAATATGACATTTGCCTTCAGTCTTCTGTGAGTGATGTCAGCAGGCTGATGCAGCCCCGCCCACATTTTGGAGCTAAAAGTGGGCATTCTAAAATGTACTAAACTTGTTAGAATACAAGTTTATAATCATTACTATTTCAATTTTA
Source organism: Nerophis lumbriciformis (assembly GCF_033978685.3). Taxonomy (NCBI): domain Eukaryota; kingdom Metazoa; phylum Chordata; class Actinopteri; order Syngnathiformes; family Syngnathidae; genus Nerophis; species Nerophis lumbriciformis. The sequence continues at coordinate 28,273,753 of NC_084555.2, forward strand.
ATAGTACCTGTAGACATCATTTTCAGGTCCAGAACTATGAAATAATTGCCAAAGTTGTCAAACATTAGAGGGGCCCTTTAAGCTAAAATAATATGATAAGAGTTATATCAAACAAGACATCCACACATTTTACAAGAAGCCTTCCCCACCTGGAGCTGAGTTCAGCGAGCATAAAACTCTAAAATGATTTTTGCTTTTTCATTAGCTTTTTGTCATACATATTCCAAACGTATTCCAAAAGATGAAACGAAGAAAGAAGTTTACCAGAACTTATGGTATATAAAGTTAGGAGACTCATTTAAAGCGAGAGTTAAGGTGGAGTGCTTTCGTTGTTGGAATTGCATTTTAAAGACGTTGCTTTTAGGACTAAGTTTTTGATGGTTTTTCTATTTTACAGTACTCTTTTTATTGCACCTGTAAGACCATGATTGGTGATGTAATTCTTAAAATGTCTATTACAATGCGGGCCATTCCACCAAATCATCGGCGTGTAAATCTTTCAAAATAAAATAAGGTAATTACGTACCAACTAAACTCTTTTTTCAAAAGTGTATCTGACAATACAGTGTTCCCTCGCCATTTCACACAGTTCACTTACTACAGTCTCGTTGCATCCCAGATTTTAAAATTTAAAATAGGTATTTTATACTGTTCAGATATTTAAAAAAAAAAAAGGGATTAATTAGTTATGATATGTAAATGTTTATTCTAATGAATATATTATTTAATCCCACTTAAAAATTGCTTTGAAAAGTCCTCAATTCAAACTATTTTCATTTAAATGTATTACATTATTTTGACGGATTAAAAGAGTGACATATACAATGGAAAAAAGGGGCTTTGTAAAGTCATTTAATGTTTACGCCACATATACAAGTCAGTAATAGATCACACACACTCAAGAACAGATGACAAAAATGCTAACAACTATGTAGCTTTATTACTTCAACATGTCCAACTCATAAGTGTATTTCAACACAAATATTGGTGTTATTGGTGTTATCTTTCGGTCATGGCGTTTGGCTTCCTTTTTCCATTTTATTCTGGTGTTTTTTGGGGGACCACAAAGAACTGCTATGTCCAGCAGGTGGCCCACGCGCCGTCAATTGGACACCCCGCAGTAGCTTTACCACATGACAGAGGAGTGTCTCCAGACTCTAGTTAGCACTTTGGCTACAGCTGTATGGTCCTGCCAGTCCAAGGAGACAAGTTGTTGCACAAGCATGTTGTGCAGCAGTACACACAGGTGACGTTGATTTGATGTACGAGCTATGAGTTGCATCACAACATTTTTTTTTACTTGTCTCCGGAGGTACCATCGTAGTTGGGATAAACATACAATAACATACAAGTATGGAAAAACTTAAGACTTTTCTGAAATATTAAAAATGATGTTGCATGATAAAGTATAGCTTTTGGAATTAGGGACAAACGATGAATGCTATTTGTTTACTGTTGTAGGCAGTTTGACCTAAGCACTTAAATTTTATTTGTATCAATTCTGAAATTACATCAATGTACAGCACACTTTGTTTAATACAAAAATGTATTTTACAGTTGATTTTACAGTTCATTTATACAATATTTCTAGGTGACGCAAGGAATCGCGCCACAAATGAGACCAAAGCATACAGTAACACAAGCCCACATTTTAGTCTTTTTCCTTCCCCTTTACCTTGCCAAATAGTGAGTTTGCACCATTTATTTGAAAAATGAAAAACACAACATGCATGTATAACTATTTATAAATAATAATACAATTCATGAGTTAAACATTTATAAAGGAACCCCTTTTGTTAATTAGTTCCATCAATTCTAAATGTTTTTGATGCGCGCACAACACGGCGCACCTTACTGATGATCTGCCAAGTTCAACACAGTGCAATCCTGGTACATTTTGTCCCAACTAAAGGGTTAAACCTTTCTTTGTACGCAGCCTGAAAGGGAAAGTCAGTTTGCAAAGCGATGGCTGTCGACACGGCCGCCTTTCGTTGTGTCTTGCGTGTAGCCACATGACACTCCTGCCTGCACATCTGGCCTTTATTTTGCTAGCTAAGAAGTATCTAAACAGTGCTCAATCCAAAAAAATGGCTGTGTTGTTTTAGGTCCAGGTGGAAGGGATGTTGCTCACCACACAAACCTTTTTTTATTTTTTTATTATTAATGTCACACTCATGATTTCTGCTCACCTTGCATTCCATGTACAAATACCTCATGTCATTAGTGTGTGCCTGCTATTATTGTTTTCATAAAGGGAGTCCATTTTGATAGGATTAGCCCCTCCCAGGAGCCTTGTTACAGCAGACTTAGCCATCTATCTACTGAATTAGCCAAATGTATTGTGCTGCTTTCAAAGAACCCGCGGCCACCCAGATTTCTGGAGTTGCAGGGGATAACCGTGCAGACAAGGCGTGACTGATGTGCCTCCCAAAGGGGAACAACCCCTTCCGAAAGGCAAGTGGGTAATTGATTTAAAGATTTGTTAATAGCTCATGCTTAATTGTGCATACTCTGAGTGGCGGGGTCCACCAAAACAATACATATCCAGCAGAGTCAGCGAACGTCTCAGTGCCAAGTGAAGGAATCAAAGAGTGTCATTTCATGCTGTGAGACAGTGCTCAACCACGGCTGACCTTCAACCTCTTCATCATCCTTCATGTCAGAAATGGCATCTGGCTGCCACTGGAGTGCAAAAAAAAACTGAGGGACATGTGCAGGAAATGTCAAGCTGTGCATGTTTGCACCCCTGTGTCACATGCGCAAAAAGAACAGTATTTACCGTAATTTCCGGGCTGTAGAGCGCACCAAATATAAGCCGCACCCGCTTAATTTTAAATTTGTATTTATTTTGTTCATTTATTGGCCGCACATGACATGAAAAAAAAACAACAACAAAAAAAAACAATATGTACACGAGTTACCAAGGTGGGTTTTTTTTTTCCAGAAAGTGCACATTGAAACATGACATATTTACGCTTGCGTTCATTCACAAATCAAACAAAAGGCTGTAACACGACACACAATACACTGTAAAAATGTTCATCCTGAATTCACAGCAAATTACTGTCTAATAAGAAATTTACTTTCACAGTAACATCTATCAATCAATCATCCATCCATCCATCCATTTTCTACCGCTTATTCCCTTTGGGGTCGCGGGGGGCGCTGGAGCCTATCTCAGCTACAATCGGGCAGAAGGCGGGGTACACTCTGGACAAGTCGCCACCTCATCGCAGGGCCAACACAGATAGACAGACAACATTCACACTCACATCCACACACTAGGGCCAATTTAGTGTTGCCAATCAACTTATCCCCAGGTGCATGTCTTTGGAGGTGGGAGGAAGCCGGAGTACCCGGAGGGAACCCACGCAGTCACGGGGAGAACATGCAAACTCCACACAGAAAGATCCCGAGCCCGGGATTGAACCCAAGACTACTCAGGACCTTCGTATTGTGAGGCAGATGCACTAACCCCTCTGCCACCGTGAATCAATCAATCAATCAATGTTTATTTATATAGCCCTAAATCACAAGTGTCTCAAAGGGCTGCACAAGCCACAACGACATCCTCGGGACAGAGCCCACATAAGGGCAAGGAAAAACTCACCCCAGTGGGACGTCGATGTGAATGACTATGAGAAACTTTGGAGAGGACCGCATATGTGAGTGGGTGGCACTGGGAGCAGGTGGGTAAAGTGTCTTACCCAAGGACACAATGGCAGTGACTAGGATGGCAGGAGCTGGGATCAAACCTGCAACCCTCAAGTGGCTGGCACGGCCACTCTACCAACCGAGCTATACCGCCCCAACTAATTTGTTATAAAGTTACAGTCAAACCTGATTACAGTATTTCACTGTGAAAAAATAATTTGAAATCCTGTAAAATCCTGGCATTTTTTTACAGTGAAGCCTTGCGGACAAGTCATTGAGCACTGTCTTCATCCTCATCGTCCTACTGCAGCCTTTCGCATTTTCGTTCCGTGCTGCGGCTGTTTCCTTTTTTGATGGCAGGGCCGATCATCTTCGGCTGTGGGGCTGCGTCATGTGCATTTTGTCGCATTTTCTCCATGACGAGGGTGAGTCCATAACGGGCTAAATGGTTGACTGAATGATTGTGTGAGTGCGTTTGTTTTAAAGGGGACCTATGTTTTTTTTAATCTACATTCAAAACACTTTCTTGTGGTCCAGATCAAATGTATGGGATATGCTTTGGTGTAAATTGTGTTTTCTCATAGCCTGAAGTAGAGGCATCCAAGACTGCATGCATGCACACTCACGCCAAAATGCATGAACCTTATGACTTGAAAGGTTGGCATTGTTAACACGAGTATCCATAAAAGTCAGAATTTTTTTTTTTTTTTTTTTTTTTTATGTCCTGTCCAGTTTCTCAGGCAAATCATATAGTTGATGTAGATGCCAATGTCGGCTGTTCAGATTTACTTTACAAAAGAGAAGTGTAGGATACTTCTCTTGTTGCCTTATTTGTATTTGACTTTATTAAATGTATTTATATTATCATTTAGTGCAGCCGGGCCGGAGCAGGAGGGGATAGAAAGAGAAAAAAAAGAAGACAGAGGGGGAAATTGTGGGGACAAGAGGGGGATTAGACAGAGAGACAAAAACAACAACAGCAAACAACAATAACAACAACAATGCAGCAACATCAGCAAATACGACATGTACAAATATGATGGTAAAAATAATAGCAAATAAGCAGTTAGCAAAAAATAAAAAATAATACAGAAATGACAATGAGCATTATTACACTACAAATGGATCAATACAAATACCAATAGAAATAGCGCTATTGATAAAGAACACTACCAATACTTTACCTTTATTATCAACAATACCGTTGTTCAAGTGCAACAATACATATACGTAATGATAACTTGACATACGAAAGAATGCAGAAAAATGGAGGGGGAGAAAGAGAAGCAACCTACATTAACCTTGTAGATTGTTATAGTAACAATAGGTTAAGCTTTGTCAGTGTGTCAGAAAATTTGACAAAACGAAATTCATAATTTGTCCACTACAATGTGAACAATTTTGTTGGTGAGCCGTTTGGAAATGTCTTTAGTCTGTTGGGACTAGACAAAATTTATTGGTGGTGTGTGAAGCTCATAAACGTGAGAAAAGTCCATTAATTAGCCGCAGCGTTGTATAGAGCACACGGTTCAAAGCGTGGAGAAAGAAGTTGACGTATATTGTCATTGAAATTCTCACTGTTTATTAGTTTTCCAGTACAGGTTTGAGCTAGGATTATAGCACAGCATTACAGCCAGGCTATTGTTCTGCCCCACTATTTTAATGTCATCCCTCTGTAGCGCCAACAATGCCATGGCATTCCCTCCCAGCAGCACATGGGGTGTCCCTAATTAGATCATAATGCTGATCTGTTGTTCTGATTAGCATTGAATAGGCTTTGATCAGCATGTATTACCAGACTGCTGTGATAGCCCACCTTTGGATGAAGACAAGGTCCGTGCTCATTGTGCTCCCTTGCTGGGAAGAAAGAAGGGGGTGTGGGTAGGTTGAGGATTAAGCCCGATGCCTCCTTTGTATGCGGGAAATACCACTTTATCAGGGAGGGTTGTGCTGAGCCGCAGGGTTCTGCAATGTGAAGGGGGGGGTTAGCAGCTCCATTTTTTTCTGTCTGTTTTGGAGGTGTACTGACAACAAAGTGCACGCTGATGACACGTCCTGTTTACCTAAGGAAATAATCGCTAATTTTGGAATAATCGCTCCTCCTTGTGAGCAAGCCTAATTGAACGGCGGCATGGACAAGCTTTACATTGTGTCCATCTTGTCAATTCTGTTTGGCCAAGAAGCTCTACGCGATTGATCCCCAGGCCTTGAATGCAAGAAAGGCCTGAGTAGCGCGATACAGAAACATAATTAGACATGAATATGCTTCCCACCTCCTGCTGGGATTATCCCCAGATTTCTGGAGTGAGGAATGTCGGATTACCCATCATTGATATTTGGACAATGTGGAGCACAGGGGGAAATATGTGACCCAGCATATCCCTTTGCTGAAATGTAAATTTCATAAAAAGAATGAATCTATTCTTAGCTACTTAGAGCACTTGCATGTTTTCATAGTGACGTCATGTTTATCGCCTGAATCGCTTCTTAAATGGGTTACTCCTGTTGACATTTTACCCAGCGTGGACCAAATGATCGCCTCAATAATTGTGAGATCGCAGCAAGAATAGAGGATTTCCACGCCCTTGATAGGCAAGGTACCCTTGCGTCGAGCCTCACTGCGCATTCACTGCAAGTGAATGGGAAGCTTTGAATGAAGTAATGGAAAATTGCAATCCATCTTTTCTGGCCAACAACTCTTTCATATGCAGCTTAATGCAACAAAAGAAGCCTAATGCAAGTGTTTCCCTCTTTGTCTGGCATTCTGTGATGAGACTAACGCCTACAGGCTTGAAATATTATGGCGGGAAATACCCACGTATATTATATCCAATAGAGGATTGGTTGATTATTTTGTTTATATACAGTATTGCACTTGCGTACAAACTGTACTGTGTTTTTACAAGGACATGTTTTTATTATCTGTGTGTGTTGCTAAATATGCGAACAAGTAATTATAATTGTTAGTAGATGTGTTGCATGTTCAATTGATAACAAGTGCAAACGTGGTGCAGACTGCACTATTTAAAAGAGGATTTTTATGTTTAGCGACTGTCACCCTGAAGACAGTCTTTTCTAGAGATGTAAGATAATATCGGCCTGCCGATATTATCGGACGATAAATGCTTTAAAATGTAATATCGGAAATTATCGGTATGGTTTTTTTTATTATCGGTATCGTTTTGTTGTTGTTTTTTTTGTTTTTTTAATTAAATCAACATTAAAAAAAAACAAGATACACTTACAAATAGTGCACCAACCCAAAAAACCTCCCTTCCCCATTTACACTCATTCACACTCACTCACACAAAAGGGTTGTTTCTTTCTGTTATTAATATTCTGGTTCCTACATTATATAGGAACATATAACAGTTAATTTTACTCATTTTCATTAATTACTAGTGGGGATAAGCGGTAGAAAATGGATGGATGGACTAGTTTATATGTAACTGTTTTTATATTGTTTTACTTTCTTTTTTATTCAAGAAAATGTTTTTAATTTATTTATCTTATTTTATTTTATTAATTTAAAAAAAAAGAACCTTATCTTCACCTAACGTGGTTGTCCAAATTAGGCATAATAATGTGTTAATTGCACGACTGTATATATCGGTATCGGTTGATATTGGTATCGGTTGATATTGGTATCGGTAATTAAAGAGTTGGATAATATAGGAATATCGGATATCGGCAAAAAGCCATTATCGGACATTTTCCCTGAAATGGTCTAACCTGTGGCCTTCTGTCATGTTCTGGACATGCAGCACACAAATATAAAATACCACCTCATGTAGGCCATATTGAAGTGCATAACCTACTTTTAGCCCGCTAAAGCTGCGCTCTGGGAGGCACTGCACTGTTGTTGTGTGTCTACAATGATCCAGTAGCAAACAAATGCATATTGCAAGATATACTATTTTAATATATTTCCTATATGAAGAAACGCCAACATACACCAAAGCGAATTAATTGGATTTGTTAAAATTAGCCCCTTAAGTCATCCAGCAGCTATACAATTATAGAATGCCATTGCTGAATAGGTAGTATGTCTAATATTTATATATTTTTTCTGACAGTCCAAATATGTTGAAACTCACAAGGATTCTCTCTGTCCATCTCTCTGTCTTTGCTGCCTGAGTTCAAACCCCGGCCGAGTCAAACCAAAGACTATAACACTGGGACCCATTACCTCCCTGATTGACACTCAGCATCAAGGGTTGGAATTGGGGGTTGAATCACCAAAAATTATTCCCGGGTGCAGCCACCGCTGCTGCTCACTGCTCCCCTCACCTCCCAGGGGGTGATCAAGGGTGATGGGTCAAATGCAGAGAATAATTTCGCCACACCTAGTGTGTGTGTGACAATCATGGGTTCTTTAACTTTTTTTAACTTCATCACAGCCTGTCGTGTGTAATTGTGCCAGTTTGTGCATCCGTTCCTAATGTGCTACATATAGTTGCAAAACCGTTTCAGCCTTGATAAATCACATTGCAAGTGCTAAATGATGATATTTGCATCTCCTCCTCCCAGTATTTTGCCCATCCTAATGAGCATATATTCTGCATTTACATGAAGCCAGACACACTGAACGGATTGTGCTTGCTATTTTGCTTATTTAAGAAATGCAGTCCTCTGTGCACAACTGTAGTAGATCAGCTTTACGTGCGTTATTAAGTGTGCACGTATTTTAATACATGCAAAACATAAGGCCCATAACACGCTAAATATAACTCTGTAATTATTCGTAATTTACGCAATAATTTGACGCTTTTAAAAAGAATACTCTCTGGGCCTGATTTACTAAGATCCAAATACCACGTGGAAAACAGCATGTGTAATCTATAAAATAGCGTGTACTATTAGTGGCCGTGTTACGTGCAATTGAAAAGTGGTGCAGACCGCCTTATTTAAATGAGGATTGTGCGTGTACAATACAAGGCATCACCACAGAAACATTCATGTAATCATGCTTTTTCCTGCGGCGTTTTGCTATGTTTTCATATATGCAGGAGACATGCACCACTTTTTATGGGCATTTTAGAAGGAGTCATGCAGTGCATCAACAGTGACAACATTTTATTATTTTTTTACAGCTGAAGATTGGAGAGTGGGCACACTTACTTCTCAAAAGATGCAAAAAAGTGCACATTTTTCACATAAGAAATATTTCAATAACATAGTCCATGTGAAAAAAAAACTATACTATATAAAGTTCAAGTAAAAAAAACAATGATTGTCACACACACACACACTAGGCGTGGTGAGATTATCCTTTGACCCATTACCCTCAGCCCCTGGGAGGTGAGGGGAGCAGTGAGCAGCTGCGGTGGCCGGGAATCATTTTTGGTGATTTAACCCCCAATTCCAACCTTTGATGCTGAGTGCCAAGCACGGAGGTAATGGGTCCCATTTTTATAGTCTTTGGTATGACTCGGCCGGGGTTTTAACTCACAACCTACCGATCTCAGGGCGGACACTCTAACCACTAGGCCACTGAGCAGGTGAACATTGAACGACACTAAAACGCATCAATTGAATTTGTTTTAATCAGCCCTTTAAGTCCTTTAGCAGCTGTAAAATTATAAAATAATGTTGCTGAATAGATAATATTTATAATATTTTTATTTCTTACTGTCCAAAATGTTAACACACTGGCTGAAGATTCTCTGTCCATCGTCTGTGCAGCGCGGGCACTGATCCTGCAGCCGTGTGTGGAACTGTCAGTTTGCATGTCCTTCTGACACGTGCTAAATAAAAACGCAAAATAGTGCTCGCAAAATGGTGACGAGTGTTGATAAATCACATTGCCTGTGCTAAATAGTTATATTTGCATTTTCTCTATTGTGGGCGTTTTGATAATCAGCATATATGTTGCATATTAATGAAGACACAGGTCCAAAATGGATTGCACGCTCTATTCGGCTCACTTAACAGACGCAATCCACTTTGCACACGTTTAGTAGATCAGCTTTGCGTGAGCTATCAGGTTTGCACGTGTTTTAGTACACGCAAACCTTTAGTAAATCAGGCCCTCTGTCTTCACCTAAAATGAGCATTTTAATAATTGTAAAGGCAAAATATTTTGTACATCTGTCGTATTGGACTTTGCAGGTCTATTGTGGCTGGTGAGTTTAGGGTATTGCTTGTATTCCAACACGCAACTTCTTCCCAGAAGTGAAAAATGGTGGTGGTCAACCAAGCCAAGATTGCTACTGTGCAGCAAGCAGCAAACTCTCTGAGTATACAAGGGGCCTAGATCTTCCTGCAAAAAGCAAATACTGTTATGATCATAGTTTGTTTATGTTTTCGAGTCACATGTGTTTTCAGCACCTTGAGTTTTGTTTGTTTCAGTTGCCATGACGGCAGATTGTACACACCTGCCTCTGGTTAGTGTTCGGGACGTGCACCTGTTGCCCGGGCGCTAATCAGAGGGCTATTTAGTCTTTGCCCTGGCCTCACTCGGTCTGGCTTCCTAGTTTGTTTTACACAACTGATGACAACGTTTATTTCTTGTTATTTAGCTGCTAGTTTTCATGCTAGGCTATTTTGGCTTGCTAGCTCCCACGCTAGTCCTTTTGTTTTTGCCTTTTGTGCTATGTGCATGTCTTTTGTTTGTTCCCCGTATGATTTATATTTTAAACAAATCATTTTCCTACTTGCAAGCTGTGTCCGAAGCCATCTGCATCCCTGGGAGAACAACCACGCATCTCTATGCGACCCCATCGTTACAAATACGAGCAAAAAAATCAAACGACGCAATGGAATAGATCCCTATACATTATCAAAAAAAGATTTGTCAAGAAATAAAGGATTATTCGTCGGTGGAGTTCCCACTGCAGACATCATTCTATACATGAAAGAAAACAGATAAAAACTTGGAAAACACCGACAACTTCTTTGTGTGCGACTGGGTTAAGGAAATTGGTATCAAGACTCTCCACTCCAATCCAATCCAATCCACTTTATTTATATAGCACATTCTCCAGGATAAATATTTATTGTTTTTGCTTGGGAAAAGTTGTATTTCATGATTTAACTTTGCGACTACCGCCATGTTTGTTGTTGCTGTTGTGCACGCTGTTTACGAGTACACATATCTTCCCTGTTTTTATCAAAATATAACTATAGATGTCATCTGAAAGCTTCATTTGTCATTGCTGCCTTTGGTTAAAGCTTAACTCTTTTAGGTTTTGCTCACAAACACTTGTAGCAAAAATGGGTTTTAATAAGTACAAATACTATCAAGATAATACTTAAATGGGAAATACTAGACATTTGAAGTATATCAAACAATGTGATCACTGCAAACTTGTGCATTCTTCGACTCTGCTCCCTTAAACCGGAGTGTGTGCTCCTTTTTTTGTCGTTGTTTTGTATAAATCTCGCACTCTTCCGCCCTTCTTGATTCCCTCTTCAGGAACACTGAAGGAATGTTTATCCTTTTCGCGATTTGAATGTTTGTACAGCCGAAAACAACACAAGCGCAGGGCATTTTTTTCTCGAGAAAGGCTAAATGCCGCCTCCTGTATTACACATTAACAAGAGACGCTGGCTTGCCCACCATGCATATCACAAACCCCGTTTCCATATGAGTTGGGAAATTGTGTTAGATGTAAATATAAACAGAATACAATGATTTGCAAATCATTTTCAACCCATATTCAGTTGAATATGCTACAAAGACAACATATTTGATGTTCAAACTGATAAACATTTTTTTCTTGCAAATAATCATTAACTTTAGAAATTGATGCCAGCAACACGTGACAAAGAAGTTGGAAAGGTGGCAATAAATACTGATAAAGTTGAGGAATGCTCATCAAACACTTATTTGGAACATCCCACAGGTGAACAAGCAAATTGGGAACAGGTGGGTGCCATGATTGAGTATAAAAGTAGATTCCATGAAATGCTCAGTCATTCACAAACAAGGATGGGGCGAGGGTCACCACTTTGTCAACAAATGCGTGAGCAAATTGTCGAACAGTTTAAGAAAAACCTTTCTCAACCAGCTATTGCAAGGAATTTAGGGATTTCACCATCTACGGTCTGTAATATCATCAAAGGGTTCAGAGAGTCTGGAGAAATCACTGCACGTAAGCAGCTAAGCCCGTGACCTTCGATCCCTCAGGCTGCACTGCATCAACAAGCGACATCAGTGTGTAAAGGATATCACCACATGGGCTCAGGAACACTTCAGAAACCCACTGTCAGTAACTACAGTTGGTCGCTACATCTGTAAGTGCAAGTTTAAACTCTCCTATGCAAGGTGAAAATCAACAACACCCAGAAACGCCGTCGGCTTCGCTGGGTCTGAGCTCATCTAAGATGGACTGATACAAAGTGGAAAAGTGTTCTGTGGTCTGACGAGTCCACATTTCAAATAGTTTTTGGAAACTGTGGACGTCGTGTCCTCCGGACCGAAGAGGAAAAGAACCATCCGGATTGTTATACGTGCAAAGTTGAAAAGCCAGCATCTGTGATGGTATGTGGGTGTATTAGTGCCCAAGACATGGGTAACTTACACATATGTGAAGGCGCCATTAATGCTGAAAGGTACATACAGGTTTTGGAGCAGCATATGTTGCCATCCAAGTAACGTTACCATGGACGCCCCTGCTTATTTCAGCCAGACAATGCCAAGCCACGTGTTACATCAACGTGGCTTTATAGTAAAAGAGTGTGGGTACTAGACTGGCCTGCCTGTAGTCCAGACCTGTCTCCTATTGAAAATGTGTCGCGCATTATGAAGCCTAAAATACCACAACGGAGACCCCAGACAACAACTTAAGCTGTACATCAAGCAAGAATGGGAAAGAATTCCACCTGAGAAGCTTAAAAAATGTGTCTCCTCAGTTCCCAAACGTTTACTGAGTGTTGTTAAAAGGAAAGGCCATGTAACACAGTGGTGAACATGCCCTTTCCCAACTACTTTGGCACATGTTGCAGCCATGAAATTCTAATTTAATTATTATTTGCAAAAAAAAAAAAAAGTTTATGAGTTTGAACATCAAATATCTTGTCTTTGTAGTGCATTCAATTGAATATGGGTTGAAAAGGATTTGCAAATCATTGTATTCCGTTTATATTTACATCTAACACAATTTCCCAACTGATATGGAAACGGGGTTTGTAAATGAGCGGGACGTGAGCCGGAAGTGACGTCAATTAAAACCAAGCAATAAATAGGAGTAACCTTCTCTGAGCCAGCATCCTCTGAAATGGACATTTGTGTTTTGCATAAGAGAGCTATTTTTCCCCCAAATGTGTGACTCTGACAAAATAAATCAAAATGTCCACTGCAGAGGACGCATGGTTTTCAGGAGGATATGCTATAATATTATTGTTTTGGTATTGCAGTATAATGCTTGAATAATGCAGATTAGTATAATTCAAGAGATGATAGATGTTTACATAACTGTAGACTATATCAGCATTTTAAAATATGATTAGGTTTTCAATATGTTATACATGAATAATTATTTTAGTAACAATAACAACAATTTGGGAGGATTGTTTTTATCGGAAAAAAATAAACTGTTGGAAAGAATCAAATGGAGTCACTTAATTCTAAACAAAAAATGCGGGGGATAAATATGTTCACTATTAATTTCTTATTTTTTTAATTAAATTTCACATGACATATACTGATTTATGACATTGAATTTGTGGGAACGTCTTTTGGTACTTGGTCCTATGCACACATAGGAATACAGAGACACAAGAAGGAATGGCTGATATTAAGGTTCCCACCTGGTGTCAGATCAATATTTTGTGCAAGCCTTGTAGGCCTGTCTGTTTACCCTCAGCATCTGTGCCGAGCATACCAAGCCCTGCAATGTTTGAGCATGTGACTGTGTAATAATGGCAGACAGGCCAACTAATAGCCATTGCAATATCTGTAGCTTGACCCAGTGTGCCTCTCCCTAATTGATCTGTAGATTAACATCAGACACATCAGTCAAGGGTTAACCTTTTCTGTTAGCTGCACTGTCTTTGCTGTGGATTATCAAGCAATCGGATGGCTGACAGCCACTGGCGAGAAAGAAGACATCATTCTAGTGTAGAAAAGTATGGTATTCAGTTGGGCTGTCAAAGTTAACGCGTTATTGCATGTGATTAATCACAAAAAAAGGACTGCATTACTCATGTATAATACATTTTTGAGTAGCAGATTGTAGCTTGCTTTGTGATACCATCAGTGTGTGAATGTGTGAATGTGTGTGTGTGAATGGGTGAATGTGGAAATAGTATCAAAGCGCTTTGAGTTCCTTAAAAAAGGTAGAAAAGCGCTATACAAGTACAACCCATTTACCATTTACCATGTTTTGTGCATAAATGTAGCTGCTTACTAATGCACCAAATATTTTAAGTTCAATATTTTCTATTCATCCATCCATTTTCCACTGCTTGTTCCAGGGTCACGATGATTAAATAAATTAAGGTTTTGAATGTTCTCTATAACCAACATTATGTATTATCCTGAATGACCTTTTTGTACCACGGTTAGTAAATGTAGCGTACGTGGGTATTTATCCATATTTCTACACAATAACTCAGCTATGGTAGCACTAGGTAACAGTAGAAAATATGATTTTTGGTCCCAAACATATTTTGCCTTATTTATTATTGAGGTGTTTCTAGCTACCTTAAGTTGTATATTTTTAGATGAGATGACCAGTTCAATTTATTGGCTATTGTTTTCTCCAAGAAATTGGTTTATTTTACTCTGTCAATGTCTATGTCATTTATTTAACTGTCTTTCCATTTTTTTAATAGCATCATTTTAGTTTTATTAAGATTCAAGGATTGTCTGTTTTTGTCAAGCCATACTTTCACTGTATTCATTTATTCTGTTATCATTTGTATTCACTTCTGTGTTCTCTCCTAAACAAAATGTGGCTGTAACATCTGCAAATAAAACTTACTTTATTTGCTTTGGAACATCACAAATGTCATTGAACAGTATTGGTCCTAGTATTAACCCCTGCCGTCCGCCGCAATAAATATTAAAAAGCTGCAGACGTGTATGTTCCTTTACCTTTACATTTACCTACCTCAAAGAAATATGCACTATAAAACGTCCTTACTTTGTTTAAAAAAATAAATAGATCAGCACAAATTGTTGCATCAATTTTTGTTCTGTAGGTCAAAGTGTTTTATTCATCGTGCACCTGTGTTAATGTTGCTTATCACATTAGGGGCGGCATGGCTCAGTGGATAGAGTGACAGTCTTGGTTGATGGTTCAATAGCGGCCAGTCGAGCTCATGTCAAAGTGTCCTTGAGCAAGACACCTTTACCTGCTTCTGACAGGTCGTGGTTAGCGCCTTGCATGGCAGCTTCCGCATCCGTATTCCACAATTAAAATTATCTTTATGTGCAATGACAACAAAAATGCTATTCTATTCTAATTTGAATTATTTTTGTTTTTTATTGAGTTGATTTAATTCTAATTTTCAATATCAATTGGTTCAAGTCGGTCAAAAAAAATGTGTAGTTTAAAGGAGCCATATGTAGTAATGTGGCCAGAAATGGTACTGCAATCACGGTCAAAATTCTGTAGTCCCCTCCCACTCTCCATGACTGACGTTGCCAGATACGCAACCGAATCCGAATCCTACTCCTAAGAACTTCAAATGGCAATCTTGTTAATGCTTCTTGCAAGATGGTTTACTAAGTAATTATGCCACCTCTAACTGATGTCAATTAGCCAAATGTATTTGTAAAGTTACGCAGCAATATTTTCGTCGGGACAGATTGTTGGCATTACCCTGCTAAAATATCTAGTTTGACCGCATGGACCACCATAGAAATAATTATATATAATAATATATATAATATATCGCATAGGCCTACTTTGATGGCAAGCCAAGGCCAACAGTAAAATTACCGCCACATTTCGTTCAGCACAACTTCATGTTGCATCCAACCTGACACACTGCATTCTCTTCCATGTACGCACATCACCATCTTTCAGTGCAGAGTGCAATTCTATGAGCCAACCCACGTTACGCATAAATCATATAGCCTACTACCATGTCAATACACAAATCATTACATGTAATGCATTATATTGTGCCAAGCAAATACCACCCCATATGTAGCTGATGCACATATAGTACCAGAAACCGCAATCAGCCGTGCTAATGTTGGAATCCATTTCCTCAGGATATTGAGAACGAAATAGCCTTTATGTCTATATGCCTATATGTTGATGTGTCATTGACCGAGCGAGCATGCTAAGCATTACACTAGGAGCTGAGCATCACACTAAGCATTCATTGCACAAACACACTTGCTTTGTTAGACAAGATCATAGACTGTATTGGACAATATAGTTTACATACGAAATGTGCATTTCCATTTATTACAAGTAATAAGAAAACGTAAATGCCTGACTTACCTTTCAAGGAGTAAACTAGCAAGTTTGGCGTCAAATGAAAAAATCTTCTTCGCCTTTAATCGTCTCCATCTTTCAAAGACATCCCCGATACAAATCCTTGTTTTGTTCCTGGCTTTGTCATGAATTAGCTGAGAATCGGAACGACGCCTTTTAGATTTACTAAGGTCTGACATGTTTAGTAACTTTACCAGTGGCAGTAGCTCGACGAAGGTGGCGGTGCGTAACTGGAAACCTGGATGTGACACTCACAGACTTTCCAATTGGTCAAACGGTGGAGGGCGGGGCATCGATATGAAAACAATAACAAGATTTCGGGGCTGTAAATCTGATTTTGAAATGAGCATATCCTAGCTAAACTATCGTTATCAGTTATAAAGATACTTGAAAAGAACATGATTTATTATTGTCTTTTGACATATCAGGGCCATTTTAGGATGACTTGACATGAAATTATTACATATGGCTTCTTTAAATAAGGATACAATATTTGTTTTTATTTTTACTTTTTTAAACTTTTTTAAATCCAGGAAAATAGTTGCACTTTAAACATTTCCTGTTACAGTCTAAAAAAGATTTGATAGTTATTCTTGG
Organism: Nerophis lumbriciformis; assembly: GCF_033978685.3. Lineage (NCBI taxonomy): Eukaryota > Metazoa > Chordata > Actinopteri > Syngnathiformes > Syngnathidae > Nerophis > Nerophis lumbriciformis. The sequence goes on from NC_084555.2 coordinate 28,290,402, forward strand.
TTTTTAAATGTATCCATATTTCGTCTTTTTTTGTTTTCTTTAATGGTATTAAAGATACAATGTTTTGCACAGGTGCACTTATAACAATTTCATATACAAATGATAGTATTTATAGCCACGGCGAAGAGTGAGGGATGGCGCAAAATGTTTTTTTCTTCCTGGGTGTGGTAAGAGATAACAACTGACAAGCACTGCTATACAGCGAGTGATCAATTAATGCATCAGTGCGAAGATGAGTGAGGAGACTTTGACTCGTGTGCTAGGTGGTCAATGTTGCTTCAAAATACACCCCGAAAGAACTTTCGATAAAACTGTTACCAAGTTTTGTGCAAATAATTTACAGGAAATTACAAGCAGAGCTACAAATATGTTAGTAATCAACTAATCTATCGGTTAGTTTTTTCGAATAATCAATTAATCGCATAAAGCGCACTTTATAGCCTCAAAGCGTATGTTATGGAAAATTGCTTAAATAAACAAGGATTTTTCTGCTTGCCATACAGTGCATTTCATCATATGCACATTATCAACATTGAAATTGCCCTTTTAAAATGTGTGCGTTTTTCGAATATTTGAAAAAAAACTCTCCGCTGTTTGCTGTCACACAGATCACGGCACAAACCGCTTTCATGTTCTCAATTGCAGCAGCTGTGCGGAAATTATGTCTGTGTATTTAAAGTACTCCACGCGGCCCGGATTGTATCATTTTTTGCTCGATACTGTACATTAAAGGGGGGTTTCTTTTTGATGAATTTAGTCTTTTCTGATTTATTTTTACAATGTGGGATACTCGTGTTAAACAATGACACAGCATCAAATCTGACATAAAATTCATGCATTTTGGTGTGAGCTTGCACACAGTTTTGTATGCCTCTGCTTCACACTATCAGAAAATACATAAATATGTAAGATGAAGTATCATTTCCATCTAATCCTGACATGCGCATAATAACACTGACCTGCGACGTGTCGTGACACAAATGCTGAAAAGAAATATTTTTTATTCAGAATCTGAATCCATCGGAGGGTGTGCAGGTGTACATGATGTTGTGACCGGGTGAATCTGTATAATGTTTATGAAGTTTATTTTTGATCGTTTCTGGAAGATGTATATTTTAACAGTGTACATTTTCAAATGATAAATTATCACACTTTTGGAAAATTGGTCCGTGCTTTCTTTTGCAATCTGGGAACGCCTCCACAATTGAACATCTTGCAGAGAGACTCAAAAAAACGGGTTAAGAATATGACTTTGGAGCAAAATGTATGCAGAAATGTACACTAAAGCATATCCAATACATATTATCCAGACCACAAGGAAGTGGATATTAAAAGTAATTAATTAAAGTTTAAAGTACCCATGATTGTGACACACACACACTAGGTGTGGTGAAATTTGTCCTCTGCATTTGACTCATCCGCTTGTTCACCCCCTGGGAGGTGAGGGGAGCAGTGGGCAGCAGCGGCACCGCGCCCGGGAATCATTTTTGGTGATGTAACCCCCAATTCCAACCATTGATGCTGAGTGTCAAGCAGGGAAGTAATGGGTCCCATTTTTATAGTCTTTGGTAATTAACAGAATAGTAACAGAATATAAATCAAAGTTATTTGTTTTTCCGGGCAAATTAATACATTTAATAGATTAATCCAGTGTTTTTCAAGGTTTTTTGAGCCAAGGCACATTTTCTGCGTTGAAAAAATTCGGAGGCACACCACCAGCAGAAATCATTAAAAAACGAAACACAGTTGACAGTAAAAAGTTTAAAGTCAATTGTTGGATATGACTTTAAAGCATAACCAAGCGTGCATCAATGTTGCTCTTGTCTCAAAGTAGGTGTACTGTCACCACCTGTCACATCACGCCCTGACTTATTTTTAGTTTTTTGCTGTTTTCCTGTGTGTAGTGTTTTACTTCTTGTCTTGCGCTCCTAATTTGGTGCCTTTTTCTCTTTTTTTTGGTATTTTCCTGTAGCAGTTTCATGTCTTCCTTGACCGCTATTCCCCACACCTGCTTTGTTTTAGCAATCAAGAATATTTCAGTTGTTTTTATCCTTCTTTGTGGGGACATTGTTGATTGTCATGTCATGTTCGGATGTACTTTGTGGACGCCGTCTTTGCTCCACAGTAAGTCTTTTCTGTCGTCCAGCATTCTGTTTTTGTTTACTTTGTAGCCAGTTCAGTTTTAATTTTCTTCTGCATAGCCTTTCCTAAGCTTCAATGCCTTTTCTTAGGGGCACTCACCTTTTGCTTATTTTTGGTTTAAGCATTAGACACCTTTTTACCTGCACGCTGCCTCCTGTTGTTCCCGACATCTACAAAGCAATTAGCTACCGGCTGCCACCTACTGATATGGAAGAGTATTACACGGTTACTCTGCCGAGCTCTAGACAGCACCGACACTCAACAACAACACATAATGTGCAGACTATAATTACTGGCTTGCAAAAAATATTTTTAACCCAAATAAGTGAAACTAGATGATCTCCCACGGCACACCAGACTGTATCTCGCGGCACACTAGTGGTTTAAAAACACTGGATTAATCGTTGCAATTAAAACAATGTTCTAGCATGACATTCTAACAATACAATTTCACTTATGTCAAAATATTGAGGTCTTTTTTTGAGTCAAATTAAATCACGCAATCAAGTAATTAACTGTGACCAAACCTCAAAAGTGTGTTTAATCTGATTTAGAAAATGAACCTTTCGATGGCACTAATTCTAAGATAAAATGCAGTCAGTCATCAGTTTTATGAATGTCAAATATTCCCACAAGGGCAAAAATGTAAAGTTTATATTCACACAACTTCACGGCGTAATCTTCCTCCTGTGTGCCTTTTCTCACACAAAGCGTCTATTTCATTGGCGCAGACTAACCGAGGTCAGGCCAGCCCCGCGCCGCTCGGCCCCACGGTTCTCTCGCCCTATATGTACACTTGGTCCGGCTATGTAAACTTTGACATGTGGGTGTCAATCTCTCCCATATTTACCATGGGCTTTATCAGACCATGATTAGTTTTCCGAGCAAATTTGGAGGTAAAAAGAAAAACACCGCTAGCGGTGTGTAAGCCAACAGTGCGTGTGCCACTGTTGGGCAATGCATATTTACAAGAGTCCGGCTTGTTTTGCTAAGGCTTTCTCTGTAGGTACATGTCAACTGAGGGCTTCGGCAAGAAGCAGGGCTTTATCAACAAGCAAGAAAGGGGCACTCACGCACGCCGGTTCATGTTTGTTAGCGCCGATCGTCCTCGAGTAGAACTGTAAATATCCCGGGCTGCAAGTCAACAATCAGGTGTCGGTGAAACAATCGCAAAATTATCAACATAGTGGAACAAACAAAAAGGTGTGGAGCCTCCTAATGCACTAACAAAACCGGAGCTGAGTCTATGATGGGATCATTTCCATTTATTGCATTAGGAAAACAACAGCATAGGACATGGTAAGATTGAACTTGATAGGATTATATTTGTGGACACTGGTCAATGACATACGAGGGCCCTAAGTGTTTGCCTCAAACAAATGGTCCCCACTAAACGTGTACTCAAGCCAGAGTAAATTTGATTGCGGACGACGGAGGCACGGGGCAGGGGGGGGAGGGGCGAAGGGGGTGACCCGACGGTTGCCGTAAATAGCGGAGAAAGAGAAACATTTGCTGTGACGTGGAAAAGCAAAGATGGAAATCGCATGCAAATGTTGGCAGACGCATCTCTGAAGACTCCTCGTGGAATAACGACGATGATCTCGGTCGGCTTACTCCTTGCAAGCAACTTGAAATAACGATGCCGACTCCTTTTATGCAAAAACTAATTAGAATGTTGTTCATTTGAATCATTTTGAGAAATGTTCTGATTTTAATGAATTCACCACCTGTGCTCGGCTTAATCCAGAGTCAGCGCTCCTCAGCCGTGTGCAATCTAATAACTACTGATACAAAGATCCTACCCAAAGATATTAATGTTCGACTTTCTCCCTCCCATGTTACCCTCTCATCTGGACCACTTTCATCCCACGCCGTGCGGTGTCATGGTAACCGAGGTAGTCCTTGGTCTCTGTTTAATAAACGTGGACGGACCCCATATTGACCACTTGAGAAGAGATTAAATGCTGGTGACATTTCCGAGGGGGAATTTGCAATTTCCACAAATATGAGGGCATCCTCGAAGCCGGCAAGACAGCACATAAAATCAATACAAATAACCGGAATCCCTAATACCTTGATCCCTGTTAGTGGAGGGATGCATTACAACTAAGACACTAGGAAGTGGGAGACGGAGCGACCCACCCCCACCCCGATTCCCATTGACTCTCTCCAGGCAAAACACACATGCAATAACAATTAGGTGCGGCCAATTCTCACCTACACACATTTAAACATGTCAAACTAATGGAGGAATATACTTCCTTTCTCAAAGCAGCACTGGGCGCAGCTGTAAACGAAATGATTAAATGGCACACAACGTGTTTCCCAGAGCCAACATCAACATTCCTCCCGATATTCCGACTGTGAAAAGGATATCTTTGGGAACACATTGGCCACACCCGTCGTGAGTCATCACTCCAAGCAGGATTAGAGGGCTTACCCCAGATTTAGCCAGGGGGAGACACTGAAAAGAAAACAACTCTCCTTCTTTATAGCCTCACTTCTGTCTGTTGCAAAAGTGGCATTTTTCTTTTTCTTTTTTTTCCAGGGAGGGGGGGTTTGGAGGGCGTGCTTGTCTGTACAGTAGACGTTGCAAGTGGGGAGTTTTTATTCACACAACACAAGGACAGGTGAGGTGAGGCCAGGCAGGTGGCTTTTTACAGCTTGGAGAGCGGTTGGCTTCTCTTCAAAGCAACACCTGCAAATGTCACTCTAAATGCCCGCCAGCCATGAGCTATACTCCTGCTTTACCGACAGCATTAAAGTTAGAAGTGATCAATGACCTGGTAAATGAGCTATAGCGGTGTTGTCGAGGCAGCTATCGAACTTCATTTCCTGTTGATTGTCATGCAGCCTGGTTGTAACTCCATGGGGGTGATAACAGCGCACCTGCTGTCGCTACTTCCTGTGTTGGCTCCGCCCTTGCAGCACAGGTGGTGGTGCACATCATGGACGTGCGGTGACCTTCACACTCGGTGAGGCATTGATGCCTTTGTTTGTTTGTTTTTTTACTGAAATTCACACGCTCTAATGCAAGTTGATTAAACAGGTTGCTCATTAAGATGATAACAAGAAAAGAAAAAAAGGAAGTGATTCACTTTCATAAAAATGTGGTCATCAAATACTTTTTAGTGTATTTGCTCTGATAAAATTTAAAAAAAAGACAATTTTGAACCCTTCTTCCTTCTACATGCACTATCCTCCATGAAAATGTACTTTGTATGATCCAGTTTTGAGAAGTGCTATAATCCTCCATATTTGTTTATTCATTTTTCATTAATTTGGCACAGTATTAAAACAACGTTTTAGCATCTGAGGGGGGGGGGGCCCACTGACTTGATAACAACATCATAGAAACATGCATCTGCTAGCTCACAATTGCCCCCCCCCCCCCCCCCCTTCTCTGTGAGGCGAGTCAGAGTACTGCAAGAGTATCTCTTATACAGCACCTACAGCATCCCTTTTCTCTATTTGTAATCCCATTATCAAGAATAATGATGTTACACTTACAAACCCCGTTTCCATATGAGTTGGGAAATTGTGTTAGATGTAAGTATAAACAGAATACAATGATTTTCAAATCCTATTCAACCCATTTTCAATTGAATGCACTACAAAGACAAGATATTTGATGTTCAAACTCATTAACTTTATTTTTTTTTTGCAAATAATAATTAACTTAGAATTTCATGGCTGCAACACGTGCCAAAGAAGTTGGGAAAGGGCATGTTCACCACTGTGTTACATGGCCTTTCCTTTTAACAACACTCAGTAAATATGAAGCCACGTTGATGTAACACGTTGCTTGGTATTGTCTTGCTGAAATAAGCAGGGGCGTCCAAAACGCTGCTTGGATGGCAACATATGTTGCTCCAAAAGCTGTATGTAATTAATTTCAGCATTAATGGCGCCTTCACAGATGTGTAAGTTACCCATGTCTTGGGCACTAATACACCCCCATTACAGATGCTGGCTTTTGAACTTTGCGCCTATAACAATCCGGATGGTTCTTTTCCTCTTTGGTCCGGAGGACACGGCGTCCACAGTTTCCAAAAACAATTTGAAATGTGGACTCGTCAGACCACAAAACACTTTTCCACTTTGTATCAGTCCATCTTAGATGAGCTCGGGCCCAGCGAAGCCGACGGTGTTTCTGGGTGTTGTTGATAAACGGTTTTCGCCTTGCATAGGAGAGTTGTAACTTGCACTTACAGATGTAGCGACCAACTGTAGTTACTGACAGTGGGTTTCTGAAGTGTTCCTGTGCCCATGTGGTGATATCCTTTACACACTGATGTCGCTTGTTGATGCAGTACAGCCTGAGGGATCGAAGGTCACAGGCTTAGCTGCTTACATGCAGTGATTTCTCCAGATTCTCTGAACCCTTTGATGATATTACGGACCGTAGATGGTGAAATCCCTAAATTCCTTGCAATAGCTGGTTGAGAAAGTTTTTTCTTAAACTGTTCAACAAATTGCTCACGCATTTGTTGACAAAGTGGTGACCCTCGCCCCATCCTTGTTTGTGAATGACTGAGCATTTCATGGAATCTACTTTTATACCCAATCATGGCATCCACCTGTTCCCAATTAGCCTGCACACCTATGGGATGTTCCAAATAAGTGTTTGATGAGCATTTCTCAACTTTATCAGTATTTATTGCCACCGTTCCCAACTTCTTTGTCACGTGTTGCTGGCATCAAATTCTAAAGTTAATGATTATTTGCAAAAAAAAAAATGTTTATCAGTTTGAACATCAACTATGTTGTCTTTGTAGCATATTCTGCTGAATATGGGTTGAAAAGGATTTGCAAATCATTGTATTCCGTTTATATTTACATCTAACACAATTTCCCAACTCATATGGAAACGGGGTTTGTATATTAAAAACATTAATCCGGCTGTAGAAGATGCTACAGTAGGAATATTTAACTAAATGGTTTTGGGGGTCCACATTTCCAGAAAGTTAAGGACCTAATTGTTCTTATTTTGTATATTCTGGAGCACCTGCGTCTTCTACAGTGGACATTTGATTTGTGTCTATTTCTTTTGTCCGAGTTAAAGGAGTGCTATGCTGTTTTTAAGAACCTAGTGAAAAAAGGCTATACTCAAAGATCATCTCTATGACAGCACTTTTCAAGAATCTGCTGAAAAATATCTCTCACAGGTTGTTTTTTTTAACTGAACTCACGGGCCACCAGTTGAATAGCACATATCATAAAAAAAGAGGACCTAAAATTAAACCTTGAGGAACACTACTAGTATAACTAAAGAAGTTAAACAAATGACTACTGACTACATCTGAAGTAAACAAGCTACAGCAAAACTTTAGGTACGTTAATGACATTACAAAACAATAACTGACAAAAAGGAGAGGACTTAAAGTGGTGCCCTGAGGAATGCATCAGTTGTATAAATCACAAGTTTGGACACCAGTATTCAATATTTGCTAAAAAGGTTGAAATGTCAATGCAAGGATCTGCCAATGTGGTTACGGTGGTCCAATTTCCTCTATGTTTTGAACTGAAGTCGGGGGCCAATATGATGTCATTTATGGGACGGATTTGGCCCCGGGCAGTAGTTCTGTTCAGTTTATTTCAGTCCAGTTTGTTTATTTTTTCCATTCATAAAAAATCAAAAAAAGGAATAGAAATAAAAATATAGCAATCAACATAACATTAAAGTAAATAATGAATGAAAAGGAGCAGAAAGAAGTTAAAAATGTATGATATTTGCCCCCTATTTTCACAAATACAATAATTGACTTTCAAAGCCATACTTTCATTTTACAAAAATTAAACCAATATTGAAGAAAAAAATTGTACTCAATTATATCTTTTCAATATCATGGTTTTTAAATAGTTTTAATACAGAAATAGATTTCCATTGTTTTATTCTACTGTCAAATTTGTTCCATAAACTTAACACCTTTAATTGAAATACTTATTTTCATTATCACTGTTCTAAATGTAGATTTATTAAAGATATCAGTTCCTTTCATATTATAATTACTTTATCTTTTTGCAAATCTGCTTTGAAATTTTGCTTGGTAGAATTGTTGCATATGTTTTGTACATTATCTTTAGCATATTATACTCTGCCAGTTCATAAAAATTTGAGAAATGTACCTGTTGGAATATTGGCTTTGTGGGTTTCCTGCATGCATTTCCAGTAATGATTCTTACGGCTCTTTTCTGCAAAAGGAAGATTGGATTTAAATATGTTTTACAGGCACGACCCCACACTTTAATACAATATGTTAGATATGGAACAATCAGTGAGCTATACAAAATATGCAATGCTGTTGATTTAGCAATTCCCTCACTTTGTGAAAAATAGCAATAGTTTTGTATCATGTATGTATGATTTCCATGACAAATGTCCATCAATCATAACACCCAAAAACTTTTTGGATCTCAACTCCTTTGACATATAATGAGCCATCAACACATTTCCTACTACTGCAAAAAATCATAAACTTTGTTTTACTAGTATTCAAGGACAATCTATTAACATCAAACCATCTTTTAATTTTGATTAATTAATTTCCAACCACCTCTATCACATCTGTAATATTTTGTCCTGAACAAAATAAAGTTGTGTCTGCAGCAAGTTTAATAGCCCTGTTCCACGGAGTGCTACCTAGAAATTCATGGTGTAAAAATGTCCCTACGAACATGTTTTGGGCAATATTGTGACAAGCGGACCAGCCACTAATCCTCGCCCTCATCCGCTTTTTTTTCAACACAGACAGACGAGAACGAGGGGTGGCCGCAGTCCCTAAAGCCTTTTGTACGATTGTGTGCAAATGTATAAATTTTTTATTCAAGTAATTATTAAAAACTATTGAAATCATACACAGGACACATTTATAACAGAGTTTAAATGACAAATAATAATATTTGTTTGTGGATTAAGCGGTAGAAAATGGATGGATGGATGTGTATTTATTCCTCTTTTTTGTTTCTTTTTTTCATCATGACATGCTAGAGTCTGCCTCACCTGCCTACCCTGACTGCACGTCCCTTAGAGCTGCGCCATTCCCACAAATAATGATAAATGATGAATAGGTTATACCTGTATAGCACTTTTCTACCTTCAAGGTACTCAAAGCGCTTTGACAGTATTTCCACATTCACCCATTCACACACACATTCACACACTGATGGTGGGAGCTGCCATGCAAGGCGCTAACCAGCATCCATCAGGAGCAAGGGTGAAGTGTCTTGCCCAAGGACACAACGGACGTGACTAGGATGGTAGAAGGTGGGGATTGAACCCCAGTAACCAGTAACCCTCCGATTGCTGGCACAGCCACTCTACCAACTTCGCCACGCCGTCCCCTCTAAATGGATGGCTGAGAATTCTGATGTTTAATAAGTAAGTAGTGTTAGTATTAGTAGTAGTTTAGGTCAAGTAGCTTTTGACCATTTTTGGGACCTAACATGGGTCTACATATCCTCTTGAGAAACAGCGTCCTCTGCACCACACGTTTTTTTTGGTTTGTTTCTTTGTCAGAGTTACAGATTTCAGGGAAAAAAAATAACCCAATTTTACAGAACCCAAATATGCACTGCAGAGAAGGCTGGCTCTCAAAAAGATATGTTGACCCATATTTGGTCCTTAACAAGATTTAGTTGGTGGACCTAATTTTAGCCTTTGGTATTACTATGGTTAGATTTCAAAGGTTACTAGTCAAATTGAAACCTCTCGGGCTCCTAATGTCACTAGTTATTGAAAATATAAACAGTGTGCATCTTAATTGACCTGAATGTGGTGAGAGTCTTTTGTGTTTGTAGCCTTAAACCAGTGATTTTCAACCACTGTGCCACGGCACACTAGTGTGCCCTGAGATATTGTCTGGTGTGCCGTGGGAAATTATACCACTTCACCTAATTGGTCCAAAAAAATTTTTTTTGCAAATCAATAATCATAATAATGTGCCGCTGTGTAGAGCTTGGCAATCCCAATATGCAGAGCACAGCGGGAGACAGGTAAAAAGGTATGTAACGCTTAAATAAAAAATGAATACAAAAGGCAAGTCCCGCTAGGAAAAGGCACTGAAGCATAGGGATGGCTATGTAAAACAAAAGTAAAACTGAACTGGCTACAAAGTCAACAAAAACAGAATGCTGGACGACAGCAAAAACTTACAGCGTGTGGAGCAAAGACGGCGTCCACAAAGCACATCCGTACATGACATGACAATCAACAATGTCCCCACAAAGAAGGATAGCGTATGCACAACTTTAATAGTCTTGATTGCGAAAACAAAGCAGGTGCGGGCAATAGCGCTCAAAGGAAGGCGTGAAGCTGCAACAGGAGAACACCAACAAAACAGGAAGGGTCACCAAAATAACAGCGCAAGACAGGAACTAAAGCACTACACACAGGAAACAACAACAAACTCAAAATAAGGCACGACAACCTGGTGGAGTTTCATTTTTTAACCTTTTCTGCTGGTGGTGTGCTTCCGTATTTTTGCTATGAAAAAATGTGCCTTGGCTCAAAAAAGGTTGAAAAACACTGCCCTAAACAACCTCATTGAGTGTTTATGTTACTAAATTAGACACTGTTAGCTACGAATACTCTAAATGTCTTTAATGACTTACTAATGGAAAGTTGGCCAAAACGATAGTCACTGTTTTACGAACTATATGTTTCTTCTATCAACATATGCATGAGATGTAATAACCTGCTGATATTTTGCCACAAAATGGTTATGAATGACGAAGGTCAATTCAGGGGATCATACCGGGATTTTTATTTACTACATTTAAAGCACTTCCTTGGTCTACATAACACGTACGGGTGGATCTTTGGTGAAAAAATTGCTTATGTTTAGTTTTACGGACCTATGTCACTTTTTTGCTAATTTTGAGGGATGGAGTTGTTGGAGGCAAATAAAACCCTCCTCACCACGCCCCTTCACACCGATGAGCTTTTGACCATGCCCGTCAGCTTTTTTTGTAGTTTTTTTTTTTAGATTTCTTGCTTTTATTGTGCACTATTATGGACATCGAACACCGCCACCAGCCATCTGTTTTGAGTGACTTTCACCACAACACAACATCCCAGATGATAGCGAGATCAGCGGCTCACTGTGGCTTGTTGTCGGCACTAAGGAAGGAGGCGATGTGAGCGAATGAGTGACAGATGCGTGCGCATAAACTAAAAATGGCGGACACTCGCATGGCAGTCAAGGTATATTTATCCCATACATGACGATGTTCTCAATCGGTGACCAATTGTCCATATTCCAAACGGACCATTTGGAGGAAGTAGATAGGAAGGCAAGATTGTTTTATAAATAAAAATGTAAAAAATGTAAATGTATTATCAAAAAAACATTAAAAAAAAAAAAAAAAAAAATAACCCCGCAATCACTCCAAGATTTGATTTCAAATTTTTGGGACTAATGCAGATCCCAAATGAACAACAGCAGGTACAAATAGGTAGGAAGATTTTGTTTCGCATGATCGTTTTTTTTCCTGAATGCTTTGTCCGAGCTTTTTCCACAGACTGAAAACTAAAAGGACTTTTAAAACCGATACAATGTGCCGTATTTTTCGGAGTATAAGTCGCACCGGAGTATAAGTCGCACCTGCCGAAAATGCATAATAAAGAAGGAAAAAAACATATATAAGTCGCACTGGAGCCCGGCCAAACTATGAAAAAAGCTGCGACTTATAGGCCGAAAAATACGGTATACATTTTTTAAAGAAATAAACGGCCTGCATGGCAGCTGTATGTCATTAGCATCAACACTTCAAATTATTTGCATTACATTACAGCTGTTTGCTCTTTTTGTTGTTTTTCTTGGGGTTTTTTTGTAATTGTATTCTTATTCTTTTTAAATGATCACCAGGCTGCACTGGACCGCCCTGGCTTATATACCTTTTTGTAAGGCTTTTGGTATAAAACTGCTCAATAACAATGAAAGCATGTCCAAAAGGCAACAGCAGATATTAATTGAATAATTAATAATGAATCATCTTTTTAGTACTGCCAAATAATTTTTTTTAACATATTAATTAGACTTTTGAATTTGGATTAATCATGATTAATCACAGATTATTATTCGCTTGCAAAATTTAAATTAACCTCAGATAACCATCCGTAGTTAAGGTAAAGGAGCATGTGTAATTGAAATAAATTGTGTGACTAATATGCATGTGTACATGATTGATGTGCTCGTTTTTTGTGATTGGTCACATGAGTAGACTCGTTATTTTTGGCAGCCCTATTTTTTTCATCAACATAAAATTAAATGTTCCACATCCTAACCATAATTCAATTACATTTGCATGTCATCCCGCGTGTTTGATTATTGGAAATCAATCATCACATTATTATCCTGCCTGATGCACGTGTTCCCCTGGCGGCCCGTGGGGTCCGCATATTTATGTGAGTTGTTTCTTTTTCCGGCTGCCGCGGATGAGGGATCACTGATGGATGTGAAAATATGAGGCCTGGCGTTAAAGCTTCCCTGTCAGGAGGAATTACTGCACCGTGTTGTGCGGTAGAAAGCTCGGAATCCCCGGCCACTGATATTTTAATCTGCGTCTTTCAGGGGAGCAACTCCTGGTGAAGTGGTCACCAGGGAGGGAAGAGTCACAAAGAATCCAGGTGACCCGTGACGTTGACTTGCAGGTAAATGACATGCCCGGACAGAGCGTCTCCTGGCCACTCCTTTTCTGCATGCGGGTTTTAAAAGCTGTGGCCTGGTTAAAGTCGCCATCATCATTACGCTAAGAGGCTGAACTGTGGCGGCGTAATGTGTGTGCTGAGTTACTCGGTCTGTTTGAAGGGCCCTCAGCACAAGTGTGTCTGCTGTTGACACTCCCCATTTAATATTGTTTGAATTTTTCATCGAGATCCCAAGCCCTGTTATAGGAGCTCTTTGTTTTCCGTGGTGTTTGTACATTCTTTGTGCGGCTGTTTGCAGAGCCATTACTGCCATTCTTCACTTGAAATGCAACAAACTGTAGCACGACTCCAAATGGGTTTCCTGTACAAACGATCCATTTCAGAGGTGCACAGGAATTATAATCTTTTGACTGGACATCCAGCTGCAGACTTTCCTCTAAACCAGTGGTTCTTAACCTGGGTTCGATCGAACCCAAGGGGTTCGGTGAGTCGGCCTCAGGGGTTCAGCAGAGCCTCCGCCGCGGAGGTCAAGACACGCTCGACTCATCGTGTAAATAAAAACTTCTCCCTGTCTGCGTTTTATGGATACCCCCAAACAATGTTCCCTCTAATTTTCCATGTGTGTGAGCAAACGCAAAAACTCCTTGAGCATTCGGTGGCGCACATGTGAGCGAGGTCAGACGTGCACATGCACTGTGGTCACACCTGCAGCACACCTGTCCCAAACCTGACTAAACAACAAGTTCAATGTTTTATTGTTGTAATCAAATGACAGCAGTCATTTCCATGAGATTATTTTCTAATATAAGTGTTTTGGCCCACTTACAATAACTATAACATATTGTTTTTCATGAGTTGTGTACTAGTATTATATGTCTGGATGGGGGTCCTACTTTGGAAATAATGTGTATCCCACTAAAACATTCACATGTTGCACAATGAGATGTAAACAATGGATTATGTGTACATTCCTGTAACTTTCTGTTTGTAAAATATATCTTTATTAGTATTTCTTTAATATAATAACATAATTGTATGATTACGGTTCGGGTTCGGTTAATGCGCATATGAAACTGGTGGGGTTCGGTACCTCCAACAAGGTTAAGAACCACTGCTCTAACCCCTCCTCTTTCGCCTCAGCTACTATTGTGCAGGCGACCCTGACGCAGCCTTGAATGCAGGTCACAGCAGGTTAGCGACGAGGCTCGATGAAAGGGGAGTTTTGTGAGCGCGTCTGAAAGACAAAGTGCACGCGATTAAAAATAGCCTGCCCTCCTGTCAATGTGTCGCCATTTAAAACAGCTGGGCCGGACTCCTGCCTGCATTGAGCCACATGAAAGTTGATTCTCTCTTTGTGCTGCTATCTTGTCGCAACTCCCCCTTTACTGCCGCCCTTTTGTTGGCGGCTTTGTGCTCGCGCCAACACGGAGGCAAAGTCAGCCTCATAAAAAGAGTTCATTTTGGATTCACTGGCCTCCAATGAACACTGGGAACTTTCCTTTTTGTGCCTTCATCCATAAATCGATGCTCACTCACAGGCCGCTGTCAGTCGGACTCAAAAGTTTCTTTAAGAAGCATTTCCTACTTCTCCCCTTGGACACGTTTTGTCAATTCAGCCATGTAATCACACTTGGCTGCTTCGGAGACTGCCCGGATACCAACAATGCCTCGTTGCTGTCGCCCTAATTGAATTTATGCCACTGCAATCTATCAGTAAATTCCTTATATTGGCAGCAGGTTTCAATCCAAACATATTGTTTAGTGCTTGTCAGTTATGACACACGAAGGCTTTAATTGAGTCCTCTGAGTCCACAAGTAAAAGTAAAAACAGAAGATCCCACCCATGGAGATGCTGTCAGTGGCTGCAGTCAATGGGAGTCATACCTGAGCATCCATGTGCTCCTGTTAGTATGCAGGTTGGTCATTTTCTGCCACCCAAAGTTAGTGTCCTCTCTCAGGTCTTCACTTTTGTACTTTTTGGATGTCACGCAGTCCCCCAAATACACGCTCACACAAGCACACAATTAAAAAATATTAGGGCTGTCAAAAATAACGTTAATGTGATCAATAACAAAATATTGCATTAATCATGTATTTCTTTTTTTTTTTTTAGCCTTTATTTAACCAGGTAAAAATCCCATTGAGATCAAGGATCTCTTTTCCAAGGGAGACCTGGCCAAGAGGGCAGCAGCAAGGTTACCTTAAAAAACAGTAAACAACACATTAAACATCACATTTACAACATTAAAACTTGCTCACATGACACATGTGCATACAGACAAGGTAGACTGTGATCCTTTCACAGAAGCTTTAAACTCATTCAATGTAACAAGGGTTTGAAGTTTAATATTCGATTGCAGGTTATTCCAAGCCTTTGGTGCTGAAAACCTAAATGCTTTCTTGCCCAGTTCAGTTCTTTCTTTGGGGACGACAAATTGCAGAACATTCATTGAGCGAAGATTGTGACTTCCTTGTTTCTTTGTTAAAAGACAAGACAGATAAGATGGAGTGATACCCAGAATGGTTTTGTAGATGAAAACATACCAATGATTGAGGCGTCGAGCACATAAAGATGTCCAGTTAACCATTGAGTATAATATGCAATACGAATCTCAGTGCCCCGTGGTACACACTATCCAGCTTGTGGAGACAACCAGCAGTAGCATTCATGTACAACACATCTCCATAGTCAATAACAGGTAAAAAGGTTGTTTCCACCAATTTCTGTTTCACAGTAAAAGAAAAGCAAGACTTGTTTCTATAATAAAATCCCAGTAAAAGTTTATTTAAAATGTATATACGCAGATTAATCATGCTCTTTTACCTTAACCGCGGATTGTTACCTGAAAGGCGGCAAAAAGCAACAAGTTCAACGTTCAGTATTTTCTTTTGTATTTCTCAGAAAATAAGTTTTGGATGTGCTAACTTCGGCATTGTATATGAACTTGATGTTTTATTTTAGTAAATGGCTAAGACTGCATCTTTTTAAAAACTATACATGACTTCATGAAGCCACTTTTTTGGTTGTATGTCAATCTAATAAAATGATGAATTTAAATGAAAATACCTCCAATTAAGGGGTTTTGTCACCATATTTTAGGATTAAAAATAGGTTACTTAGATCAATTACAGATATAAATAATTAATCACTCTTTTTAATCGCTTGACAACACTAAGTAAAAAAAATATTATAAACTTCCTGGGTGACATTTTCACAATAAAATTGCGTTTGTGTCCAAAAATCATAGGTATTTTTTTAAGGTAAATATATATATATATATATATATATATATATATATATATATATATATATATATATATATATATATATATATATATATATATATATATACATATACATCCATTTTCTACTGCTTGTCCCTCTTGGAGTTGCAGGTGTGCTGGAGCCTGTCCAAGCTGTAAAACCGATAATATTAGGGAACGTATGTTGATTGATCCCACATGTGCTGATCAAGCTGAACATTCTGACGTTTGAACGGGATCAATCGCATAAACGGTTTGGGAGTCACTTGTAGAATATTAATAAATAGATACATTTTGGTGTAGAATAATATAGTGATGATAGTAAATGTACATGCATAAATAAAACAATGTGAAATTGATATAATTGACAAATGAAATGCATAAGTGAACATTCTTGTTGGCGAAGACGCTAACGAGCGGCGAGGGTGGAGTACGGCATAATCTGCCACGCAATCAATAGTGTTTCTCACCTTGTTTATCAAAGTACTAACACTTGCAACTTTCTTTGGCCCTTTGGTCTAATTTGCAGCACAGAGACTCAGTCACCAATTCATGGGTTTTCTGTTTGGCCATTTGACTCTGCGTACAAACATTGTGTCACGCACAATGTTTGACTGTATGTTAACTAAAATGTTGTACGAATATTTTGGCTGAAACTTTTTGGGAAAATTGCGCATTACAAAAGCCACGCTTTGACTGTTAACGATAATGGTTTCATTCAAATGTGCATAACAAGGTTACATTGAGTACATCGCATGTTTACAGTTACACGATTCAGCATGTCTGAAAAGCAGTAGGAAGTAGTCAATAATACATAATCCTACTATAAGTGTGTCACTGTACAGTATGTCTCATACAGAATTTAGTGTTTCATTGTGGTAATTTATGTAAAAAAACGGGACTTCACAAAATCATCAAAGCAATAGTTTTTTAGTGAAGTGTTTTTAAAATGTGACTTCACAAGAGAAACAGCATCTTGAAAAAAATAAAGAAAAACTTTTTTTAAAACCTTCAAAGCTAACTTTCATAATGTATAAAGTGAGAAACGACAAAATGCAGTTGTATTATCTGCAAATAATACTAACGTTAAGTATTTTGTAACTTTACAAGTGTTCTTTATATGGAGATTGAATACATTTTGGTCCCGGTATTGATCCCAGTGGTACACCATAAGATATGTTTAGCGTTGTAGACGTGTGCTCACCAAAAACTTCACGTATTGCTTCCTGTTGTTTAAGTAGCTTCTTACCCAGTTCAAGACCAGCCCTCTGAA
Source organism: Nerophis lumbriciformis (assembly GCF_033978685.3). Taxonomy (NCBI): domain Eukaryota; kingdom Metazoa; phylum Chordata; class Actinopteri; order Syngnathiformes; family Syngnathidae; genus Nerophis; species Nerophis lumbriciformis. The sequence continues at coordinate 28,307,732 of NC_084555.2, forward strand.
TAATCTTGTAATGACAGCTCCTAGCTTAGCTACCTTCTTTTAACATAGCAATGAGGAAGTTCACCTTTTCTCTGATGCTAAGCTGCTTCCTTTGGGGCTTGGATTCTGTGCCAGAAGCCTTGGAAGGAGCAGAAAGTTAGGACGTCATACAGAGTAAAATTTCCATTAATTCAGTCATTTTATGTTGTCAAAAAAAGGCACATAACAGACATGACACAAAACTATAATAATTTCAAAATGCAACTTTTTGTCTTTAAGAAAATCTAAAATAAATCAAGAATATACATTGAGACAGTCAATTAAATTTGTATATCAAGCCGAGTGACAAAGTTATGGAATCACTCAATTATTGGAAAATAAATTACGGAATCACCTTGTAAATTTGCATTTACAAAGCTAACACCTGCATCAGATTAAGTCTGTTCATTAGTCTGCAATTAAAGAAAGAGTATTCTCTTGCACCAGGTGAATTGACATGAATCATGGCTCCAACACGAGAGATTGCAATTACAATTAAGGAGAGGATTATTAAACGTCTTCAAGAAGTTAAATCATCACACCATGTTGCAGAAGACGTTGATTGTTAGCTGTGTCTAAAATCTGGACCAAGTACAAACAACATGGGAAGTTTGTTAAAAGCAAGCATCCTGGAAGCCCAAAATACACTCAAAGCGTTAAGACAGAAAACTTAAAGCAATATGTCTTGAAAACAGAAAACAAATGAAGAACAAATGGGCAGAAACTGGAGTCATCATATGTGACCAAACTGTAGGAAAACCACTTAAAGGAAATTATATTTAAAAACAGAAAAGCTAAAAGAAGGCTGTCATTAACATTTAAACATAAAAAAACAAGGTCATAATAGGCTTAGGGTAAGCAATCATGGACTATGGATGTCTGGATAAAATTCATGTTCAGTGAGGACTCACAAATCTACATTGGGCAAGGTGATAATGATGCTGGAACTTTTGTTTAGTATCGTTCCCAATGAGATTTATGAAGACGACTGCCTGAAGAAAGCTTTGCACAATTCCACAGTCATTGATTATATAGGGCTGCATGTCAAGTAATGGCACTGGAGTGATGGCTGTCATCATATCTTCAATAAATGCACCAGTTTCTATTGACATTTTGGAAACTTTTTGTATTCCATCAATGAATGATTGGGGATGATGACATCATTTTTCAAGATGATAATGTATCTTGCCATGGAGCAAATACTGTAAAAACTTTCCTTTAAAAAAGATACATAAGATCAATATCCCGGCCTGCAAATAGTTCAGATCTCAATTCAATTGAAAATCTGTGGCAGAAATCGAAAGGAAAATGGTGATTGACAAGTTTCCATGCTGCAAAGCTGATCTGACAGCAGAAATTCAGAGAAAGTTGAAGGATTGATGAAGCGTACTGTTGTTATTCATTAAGTCCATGCCACAGAGACTGCAGTCTGTTTTAAAAGCCAGAGGTGGTGAAACAAAGTACTAGTGGTGTCTTAGAGTGTTTTTGTTTTTGTTTAGTTTTTTTAATGATTCCATATTTTCCTCAGAAATGTGGGATTCCAGACGTCAAAATATACGATTACTTTTAGACACCCTTAGTCTCTGAGTTCAATTACGTCACTTTAGGAGGGTGGCTTAGGAGTGAATCTGAAGAGAGCTGGACAGAGATTTTGAATAGAGTTCATAAGTCTTCTGTTTGTGCTGGACAAAGCCTTATTCAATGCCAGCTAATACATCATACTTCTAATACCAAGGTCTGACTGGCTAAGATGTATGATGGAATATCGGTATTATGTGATCTGTGTCAACAGTCTCCAGATAACTTAATACATACTGTATGTTTTGGCTTTGGCCATTCCTGTGCAGTTATTGGACTAAAAATGTATACTTTTTCTTTGGTAATTGGCGAAAAGATTGAACCGAATCCTCTGAGAGGATTATTTTGGGTAGCTCATCTACCCTTAGGAAATCCATAAAGAATTGTGTCGCAGTTACTACTTTGTTGGCTAGAAGATTCATTGTGTTAAATTGGATAGCAACAGCGTCTAATTGCCACACCTGCTGGATTGATGTTCTGTATTTTCTCAAACTGGAGAAATGTAGTTAGACATTTAACAGTTGTTCTGTGAAGTTTCAGAAAGTATGGGGTGGTTTCCTAAAGTATATAAAAGAGACTAATCTCATATTTAACCCCGATCGAAAACTAATTGAAAGGTAGACAATTGAAGAACCTTTTGTCTGCTTTTGTGTATTACTGCACCGTGTTGGGGACATTCAGGAGTACAGTTGTCTGTGGCTTCATGTCAATATTAGCCTGTAATTATTTGACTAATGCATTTTTGGTGGGTTTATTATTTGTATTTAATTTTATATATAATTTGTGTTGGTTACTTGTTTAGGGGAGAAAAAGGAACCCATGTTCTGGTCTGTATATGTCAAAAAAACAAAAAACAACTGTTTAAATAAAAAAGGAAATTAGGGATTCCACCATTTTTTCACTCTGCTTGATCTGAAAATGAAACTGTTACTGACCACCACAATTAATTTTCTTGATTTGTTTTGTGTTTTTTAAAACCAGAAAGTTGGCATTTAAAATGACTATAGTTAATGTCAGGTCTGTTACCTGTTTTTTTTTCTACAAAATTAAACAACTGAATTAACATCGTCCAAGTCTGGTGATTCGAGACCGAGTTTTTTCTGTTGCGTTAGTCTAATTCAAACAATTTTGTAACTGTCCACAGGGTTTTGTGAACTTGTTTATGAAGAAAACAAGATTATATGATAACTGTTTTTGCTAAATTAATCCTATTATTAAGTTTAATATGAGGCCCAGGCAGGACCTTAACAAAATGATATGTCTTATATTAATTTGTGGTGATGGCTCAAAAAAATTAAGTGGCAAACCAAAAAAAGAAGTAACTAAAGATTTTTTTATTTTTATTTAAGCAAAATGTGGCAATTTTCCTGTATTAAGTTGTATAACAAATGATATTTTGTTTAATAAACAAGTGTTTTTGTGTTGATGCTTAATTGATTTATTCATTGGCGATGACCAGCATGCTTTATTAAAGTTGGCAGTGCATTGCTTCTGTAAATAATATGTTAAGGCGAGTAAGTCCTACTCTCATCCTCTTCATTTTCTACTATACACACACAGACACACACACATCTCTTCTCTTTTGTTCAGTCCCTCTGTCTGCTTTGGTTGCTGCTGCTGTTGTGTTGCTGATGGAAAGGATTGTCTGGTTTTATTAATATGACAGGTGAGCCTGCCCAGCTGCTACCTGAGTGCGTGTGTGTGTGTGTGTGTGTGTGTGTGTGTGTGTGTGTGTGTGTGTGTGTGTGTGTGTGTGTGTGTGTGTGTGTGTGTGTGTGTGTGTGTGTGTGTGTGTGTGTTTCTTGTATTGCTACCCTTCTTGAGACATCAACAAGGAAAAGTACCTTCCATATGAGGACCAGTGAACAAGCTAGGACCAAAATCATGGTCCCTATACAGAAAACCATTGCATCTGATAGAGAGCCAAATACTAGAGTCTGTGAACATTGCTCCAAAGTCAGGATTTTTTGTTGATTTAATGTGCAAAGGCAGCAATATATGATAAAACAAGACACCAGCTAAAGGACTTCCCTATTCGTCCCCGAAAAAACCCGGCAGGTGAACAGCTGACTTTTGTCATAATTCCGAGTAAAATTCAGATTATTATTATAATATTGCCAAAATATTAAAGTTTTCTTATAAAATTGTGACTTTTGTCGAGTAAAATTACGACTCTTTTAATAAAATTGCCAACATTTTAAGCTTTTCTTGTAAAATTGTGACTGTTATTGAGTGAAATTCCAACTTTTATCATAAAATTGCACAAATGTTGAGTTTTTCTTGTAAAATTTTTACTTGAGTAAAATTCCGACTTTTATTATAATATAACATTTTTCGGAGGTCTCAAGAAGGTAACAAATACAAGAATACGTGTGTGTGTGTGTGTGTGTGTGTGTGTGTGTGTGTGTGTGTGTGTGTGTGTGTGTGTGTGTGTGTGTGTGTGTGCGTGCGTGTGTGTGCGTGTGTGTGTGTGTGCCAAAAAGCGGCAGCTGTCTCATACACGCACACGCAGGTCTATAGTCTCATAAGAAGCCACCCACATAGGAAAGATTGCAGCATATACTGTAGGTTTTATTCATCCATAAAGCATTTTTATGTCAGACAAGAGCAAAGCAACAACGCAGCACAGATGCCGTCCTCCTTGACAACATATTACCCTCATTTACCACCTCTTTGTTTACTTCCTGCAGGGCTGCAAATTACCAGTGCAATATTCTCCTGTCATCCCTTCTCATCCACACTTTATGTTTTGACTCATATGCTGAGGTTCAATAGCACCATATTGACTCAGGTAATTGAACGCTGCCACGGAGACACTCTGTGTTCATAAAAGAGACAGGCAGGAAGACCATTTAGTGAATAGAATAGTTATTGGGACTTTTGCCAGGTCGGTATACGTGTGCATAGCTTGGAGCGAGGTGTTGGCCTGTATGTCTGTCATTGACTGCAGCTCACGCATGACGACGGCAGCACAGAGGTCTTCCACCTGAGTGGCTCCATTACCTGAGTGCATGGACCACCTTTGTCTTTCTGCTCTCTGTGGAAAATGAATGCACGCTAAGTGGTCCAGGCCAGCAGACTTGGGTGTGTGTGTGTGTGTGTGTGTGTGTGTGTGTGTATGTGTGTGTGTGTGTGTGTGTGTGTGTGTGTGTGTGTGTGTGTGTGTGTGTGTGTGTGTGTGTGTGTGTGTGTGTGTGTGTGTGTGTGTGTGTGTGTGTCACAGGGCTGATTGAAGGTGGAGAGCATTGCTAAATAGTAACCATATTTAGATATCATTACCCAGTTAGAAACATAAACACTACACGTGCATTAACAATATGTGGGCCTTAATGAATAGGTGCCATTTGCCTCCTCAGGAATAAAAATGTATGTTATCTATTTATTCATTTTAATTTTGTTATTTTTGAATCATTGTTTTTTTATTGGATTTGATTTGACTTTTTCAAGCAAAGTGTTGTGCACATAAATTGCAGCTTTAATAAATACCATTTAGATTTATTCAAACTAACTTCAACACTGGAAAAATAAATGTGTTGCCTGTGCCCGATTTCTAAAATTGGACTTTACCTTAAAATATGGTCATCAACTTTAATATTTATTGTCTGGTACAAAACAGAAATTCATCTCCGACAGGCTCGAAAGAAAATGTACAGGACAAAGCAATAAGAGATGCAAAGTAAACATAAGACACAAAACCAAAGAGATGTAAAATATATATATGCATTTTTATATATATATATATATATATATATATATATATATATACATATATATATATATATATATATATATATGTGTGTTACTTCTTATCCCAATTATAATTTAGGTTCATTTTTCTGAAAAAGAAAAAATCCAATTTAGGGTTACTCAGTTTTGTTACCCTAATCTCTAAAAAATTTATGTTCCATAAATCATAATTTGCATCATTCAAAAACTTGCAGGCCATGGGAAGGCAAAAAGTAGGTTAATACTCTTTTATTTTTCTTTATATTAAACAATATTTTAACTCTCACTGGAGAGGGTAAAAATCCCCACACAGTCCTGTTACTTAAATAGTTTATTTTGAAAATATTTCTTTGTTGAATCACTGTAATGTGTTATTGTCAACATGTCATATAGACCAGTAGTCCGGTACCGGTCCGTGGATTGATTAGTACCGGGTCGCACAAGAAATTAGATTTAAAAAAATAAAAAAAAAGTTGTTTTTTTTGTTTGTTTTTTTATTAAATCAACATAAAAAACACAAGATACACTTACAATTAGTGCACCAACCCCAAAAAACCTCCCTCCCCCATTTATACTCATTCACACTCATTCACACAAAAGGGTTGTTTCTTTCTGTTATTAATATTTCTGGTTCCTACATTATATATCAATATAGATCAAGGGATGCAGGGATACAGTCCGTAAGCTCACATGATTGTATTTTGTTATGACCAAAAAAAAATGGGAAACATTTTCAAGCAGTTACAAAAAGGTTGGGACCACTGATAAAGACCCATCACCCTTGATCACCTCCCAGGGGGTTATCAAGGGTGATGGGTCAAATGCAAAGGATAATTTCACCACACCTAGTGTGTGTGTGTGTGACAATCATTGGTACTTTAACTTTAACTTTATATGACACGTAACTGACTATATTTCACTCATTTGCTAATTCTCTGCAAGAAAAACTCACTCCTGTTACTTTTTGTTCTGTCACTCAAATGAGTCAAATAAATCTAATCCATTATTATTATTAGTTCAGTTGTATTTTCTTTTGATAAAACTCATAATCTTACAAGACTAAAGTTGGAATTTTAGGCGCAAAAACGTGTACCTTTGTTGTAGGGCGACGACTGTTGAGAAATGATCAGATTCACTTCTGGGCCATTCCTCCGAATCACTGCTGTTTGCGTCGGCAGGAAATACAATTCATAAATGAATGGTAAAATTACCTAAAATATATTTTTTGCAACCTTAAGCTTTACCGAGATGCTAAGAGGTTGCTAACTTTCCAAAGTGTTTTCAAATAATTATACTCCGCACTCTTCCAGTGTAATGACGCGCACTATGCCCATGCATGGTCCGAAAACGATAGCATTTTTAGTTACTAACATTAGCTGTCATTAAATATATATTCCATCATAACAACAACATGACTGCAAATTGTTAGTTGCTTCTCTTGGACTGTTTTGCGTATGTGCATACGCCCCCTGTGACAAACGTTAACACCAGACAAATTCCTTGGGCGATTTTGTATTCAATGTAATTAGTAAAGACATTTAGACATTTTAGAAAATATATATATGTTCTGTTAAACCACTAATGGTAACGCAAGCTAGGGTGGTCTTGTTATATTTTTTATTTAAAAGATGTAAGTACAGTATTTTCCGGACTATAAGTCGCAGTTTTTTTCATAGTTTGGCCGGGGGTGCGACTTATACTCAGGAGCGACTTATGTGTGAAATTATTAACACATTACCGTAAAATATCAAATAATATTATTTAGCTCATTCACGTAAGAGACTAGACGTATAAGATTTCATAGGATTTAGCGATTAGGAGTGACAGATTGTTTGATAAACGTATAGCATGTTCTATATGTTATAGTTATTTGAATGACTCTTACCATAATATGTTACGTTAACATACCAGGCACGTTCTCAGTTGGTTATTTATGCCTCATATAACGTACACTTATTCAGCCTGTTGTTCACTATTCTTTATTCATTTTAAATTGCCTTTCAAATGTCTATTCTTGGTGTTGGGTTTTATCAAATAAATTTCCCCAAAAAATGCGACTTATATTTGTTTTTTTCCTTCTTTACTATGCATTTTCGGCCGGTGCCACTTATACTCCGGAGCGACTTATACTCCGGAGCGACTTATACTCCGAAAAATACGGTAAGTAAATTACAAAGTGTAATTTGTACATATCCTTCGATTTATGTTATCATATTTAGAGTTGGAAAAGGGTTCAGTTCAGTAAGTTTCTTTTGAGAGTAAATGTCATTGATCCGGTGGGATGACCCTTATGTTAACTTAATTAAATAATTTATAGTTTTTTTTTAAGTTTTATAAATCTCTCAAAAAAAAAATTTGTTTCATTATATTATTGCTTGATGTTTAGTTTTTTTTCCTGTGTGACCAAGAGTCTTTCCAGGCAGAAACTGATGTTTTGTTTTGTTTTTAAACTTTAGTCACCACACATAGGCCCTGTTTTGTGGGGCCGAATCCTTGTGGACAGCATGAAAGCGACTGTATTTGGTGAAATCTCCATTTATATAGTCTTTTTTTTAATGAAATTATGATGGATATGTTCTGTGAAAATAAACAAATGTATTCACCTACCAATACTTATCTCTTATAAAATAAGCAGTTTATATCCTCATTGTTCAATTGACCTGCATGAAGCTGACCCTTCACAACAGGAAAACTACTAAAATAGATTGTCATTTTTTTGCTTGTTAAAATTGTCGTTAGTTATATGATAGTTTTCTGTCTGATGCATACACCAATGCAACTCTAATAAAACATGACGGCATCCATTGAAATGAGCCTCATCTTCCTTTATAACATCAAATATGGTGCGGCTCTGGTTTTGGTGCAAATATACGTGAGAGATCATATATTTGTTGAAGTCTTTACTGTAATACCTTCCAGTAAACGGCCTTCAGGAGTTAATGGAGGCCTCTCAAACGAGGAGACATCTTATGTTTTATGAGCAGAGTCTGAGGAGTGGACAGACTGGCTGGCTGATGGGTGGATAGTGGCGGCCCACTTAGTTAGCAGAGTCGGGGGACAGGTTCGTCCCTGCGCTGACCCGTGACCACCTGAAATGACTCATGGGTAATCTGTCCGCTCCAGCAGACCGCCATTTAGTTTTTATCACTTCATAAAACCAAACAGGCAACTTTGACGTGAAGGAGAAAGAGGATTTTTTTTCTAAATATATTTTTTGACAATATATTATAACCTAAATTTGTGTCGGCATGCTTAGTCAAAAGAAAAACTTGTTTAATTTTAGTGTCAACTCGGGCACTTTTGTTTTTTTATTGATATCGCATTAACATATTAATCACTATCTTGAATTGTATTTTTAAATAAGGCATTATACACAGTGCTCGGTAAAACGGAGTTACTTAATAACTTTACTAACTCCGTTTTTCTAGTTACATGTAATCTAGTTATTATTGTTGTGTACGTTACTATGTCATTACCGATATGTTTGATGTAACGTAGCACGCTACTTTTGATGCGCACACAAGAACTTTAGAATTCCAGCAAGTTCACTTCAGGAAGTCGCTCTACGGTAGTATAAACATGATTGAATAAACATTCAATCAAGAGACAATCATCAACAATAATGATCCTACAATAACCCGTTTGTGGACAAGGACAAACACAGTCATTGACGCATGTTCAACTGCTTTAATAACTATCAGTAGAAAAAAAAAATTCCACAATCTCCTTCCAGTTTGCATACTACCAATGCTGAGCTAAAGCAGCCAATGAAACTGCCTTTTTAAAGGCACACACTCATGCACTCTTCTCTCATGAAACATCGATCAAATGCAAACACCAGTTGAATGAAAGTTTAAAAAAACTTTCTCTAGTAATTAATAACATGTATTCAAGAAAAATTCTGTTTGTAATTCAGTTACTTTTTTAAGAAAGTAAAAAGTCATTGGAACTACCGTATTTTTCGGAGTATAAGTCGCTCCGGAGTATAAGTCGCACCGGCCGAGAATGCATAATAAAGAAGGAAAAAAAACATATACAGTACAAGTCGCACTGGAGTATAAGTCACATTTTTGGGGGAAATTTATTTGATAAAACCCAACACCAAGAATATACATTTGAAAGGCAATTTAAAATAAATAAAGAATAGTGAACAACAGGCTGAATAAGTGTACGTTATATGACGCATAAATAACCAACTGAGAACGTTCCTGGTATGTTAACGTAACATATTATGGTAAGAGTCATTCAAATAACTATAACATATAGAACATGCTATACGTTTACCAAACAATCTGTCACTCCTAATCGCTAAATCCCATGAAATCTTATACGTCTAGTCTCTTACGTGAATGAGCTAAATAATATTATTTGATATTTTACGGTAATGTGTTAATAATTTCACACATAAGTCGCTCCTAAGTATAAGTCGCACCCCCGGCCAAACTATGAAAAAAACTGCGACTTATAGTCCAAAAAATACGGTAATTACTTTCCTAGAGTAATTTTCCTAACACTGATTATATATATGGCTATCTGTCTAAATTAGGGCCAAAAATATACTTTGAAACCCAAAAGTACAAGTTCAGATTTTGAATTTTGAAAAATACATCCATAAAGTATGAAGAGGAAAGCAATAAACCAATAAGAATAAATATATCAGTAAGTGCTCAGAGAGTATGGGGTATCGGACCGTCTGATTGTGGCGGTCCGCTCCCTGTACAATCAGTGTCAGAGCTTGGTCCGCATTGCCGGCAGTAAGTCAGACACGTTTCCAGTGAGGGTTGGACTCCGCCAAGGCTGCCCTTTGTCACTGATTCTGTTCATAACTTTTATGGACAGAATTTCTAGGCGCAGTCAAGGCATTGAGGGGATCCGGTTTGGTGGCTGCAGGATTAGGTATCTGCTTTTTGCAGATGATGTGGTCCTGATGGCTTCATCTGGCCAGGATCTTCAGCTCTCACTGGATCGGTTCGCAGCCGAGTGTGAAGCGACTGGGATGGGAATCAGCACCTTCAAGTTCGAGTCTATGGTTCTCGCCCGGAAAAGGGTGGAGTGCCATCTCCGGGTTGTGGAAGAGACCCTGCCCCAAGTGGAGGAGTTCAAGTACCTCGAAGTCTTGTTCACGAGTGAGGGAAGAGTGGATCGTGAGATCGACAGGCGGATCGGTGCAGCATCTTCAGTAATGCGGACGCTGTATCGATCCGCTGTGGTGAAGAAAGAGCTGTGCCGGAAGGCAAAGCTCTCAATTTACCGGTCGATCTACGCTCCCATCCTCACCTATGGTCATGACCTTTGGGTTATGACCCCGCCCACCTCAACCGACGCACAGAGGGGGGGTTGATGTGTGAGGGAGCAGGGTTGGGGTGGGGGCGGGGTTTGGTGGTAGCAGGGGTGTATAATGTAGCCCGGAAGAGTCAGGGCTGCATGGGATTCTGGGTATTTGTTCTGTTGTGTTTATGTTGTGTTAAGGTGCAGATCTTCTCCCGAAATGTGTTTGTCATTCTTGTTTGGTTTTGCTTCAAAGTGTGGCGCATTATTAGTAAGCGTGTTAAAGTTGTTTTATATGGCCACCGTCAGTGTAACCTGTGTGGCTATTGACCAAGTATGGCTTGCTGTCACTTACGTGTGCAATCAGAAGATGCATATAACAAGAGGCTGAGCTGGCACGCTGTTTATACAGGTTGTAGAGGGCGCTAAATGCTGTACCATCGTGAAAAAAAATCGGAGAATATTAATCCCTGGAGTTTTCTGCGAGAGGCACTGAAATCCAGAAGTCTCCCGGGAAAATCGGGGGGGTCGGCAAGTATGCAGCTGAGCCACATCAGAGTGATCAAAGAGCCGCATGCGGCTCCGGAGCCACGGGTTGCCGACCCCTGAGATAGGGTGAGAAGCTCTGCCATCCGGGGGGAGCTCAAAGTAAAGCCGCTGCTCCTCCACATCGAGAGGAGCCAGATGAGGTGGTTGGGGCATCTGGTCAGAATGCCACCCAAACGCCTCCCTAGGGAGATGTTTAGGGCACGTCCAACAGGTAGGAGGCCACGGGGAAGACCCAGGACACGTTGGGAAGACTATGTCTCCCGGCTGGCCTGGGAACGCCTCGGGATCCCCCGGGAAGAGCTGTTCAAAGTGGCTGGGGAGAGGGAAGTCTGGGCTTCCCTGCTTAGGCTGCTGTCCCCGCGACCCAACCTCGGATAAGCGGAATAAGATGGATGGTTGGATGGACATCAGTAAATCGATCAATCAATAAAGGAGTAAAGTTGAAATTGTTCAATACAAAATAAGCACAGAATATATGATATCTTAAATGAATAATACAAGAATGGCGCATAAGTTGTGAGCAGAGGAATATTACTAACATAAACATCAATTAATAAACAGATAAAGAAAGAGTGTATTACAAATAAAGCTGCACAAGTGTAGTGTACTATATGGAGCTAAGTTAGGGCCAAAGGTTTTGTAGTTGAGAAAATACATTTAAAACAAAAAAAAATCTAGTTAATATGTTGAATTTAGAAAAATATATGTCAATGTTGTCTGTCTATCTGTGTTGGCCCTGTGATGAGGTGGCGACTTGTCCAGGGTGTAGCCCGCCTTCCGCCCGAATGCAGCTGAGACAGGCTCCAGCACCCCCCGCAACCCCAAAAGGGACAAGCGGTAGAAAAAGGATGGATGGATAATATATCAGTGTATTCAAAATAAAAATAGGTGCACACAATTAAGTTTCAGGTTGAAGAAAACACAAACAAAACTAAATATATTAGTTATTATTGTTATTTATTATTCAATTGTTTATTACATTCATATATTATTTAGGTTTGTGGCCATTTTTTTAGATCCAAGTCCTATTTTTTTTTTTTTTGCAAGATTTTTTATTTTTTTTTGTTAGATTTAGCCTTTTGGCCTACAAATTTAGCATTGTGGGCGTATCATCAACTAAGAGGGGTGTGGCACCATGACAGACAGCTTAGCAAACAGGATAAGGGACGTCCCCTATCTGAAAAAGGACGGGCTGAAACGGAAGGAAAAATGAAAACTTCAAAAACTAGGATTTGAATCTGGAAACACAGAAACTCAAATATCAATATTTATGAAAGTGAAATATAAACATAAAGAAGTTACTAAAAATAATAATAATCTAATACAGTGACTTTCAAACTGCGGTATGTGTACTGTACCCAGGGGCGCCGAAAAGGCGGGGTAAAGGAGACGAATTCTAGGGGCTCATGATGGAGGGGGGCCCAGAGAGGCCCCTAATGATGATGAAATTATAATACAGAAAAAATAATGACACTGTGTTGGGGGCCCTGTAAAGATTATTTTCATGGGGCCCAAAATCCCTAGCGGCGCCCCTGACTGTACCACTAGTGGTATGCAGGTTCTATCGATAGATAGATAGATAGATAGATAGATAGATAGATAGTACTTTATTGATTCCTTCAGGAAATTTAAGTGGTACGCCAAAGAATCACTTAATTAAAGTACAGTGTTTTATTGTACGTATTTATCCAAACACAGTGTTAATGTTCAAAATGTTTGTAAATATTAATATAAAGTATTAAATCAACTTGTTAAATAAAGTATCTGCCTTGTTTTTAATGAACACGTATGCCTACTATGTTATTGTAGTTTAATGTTGGTCATTATGGTGAAACTCGTAGAGCCAAGTGTTTTCAGAGGTGGTACTTGGTGAAAAATGTTTGAGAACCACAGACCAACCAACTCAGTGGCCTAGTGGTTAGAGTATCCGCCCTGAGATCGGTAGGTCGTGAGTTCGAACCCCGGCCGAGTCATACCAAAGACCATAAAAATGGGACCCATTACCTCCCTGCTTGGCACTCAGCATCAAGAGTTGGAATTGGGGGTTAAATCACCAAAAATGATTCCCGGGCGCGGCATCGCTGCTGTCCACTGCTCCCCTCACCCCCCAGGGGGTGAACAAGGGGATGGGTCAAATGCAGAGGACAAATTTCACCACACCTAGTGTGTGTGTGACAATCATTGGTACTTTATCTTTAAGTATATTCAACCTTAAAATGAAGCGTGCACTTATTTTTATTTGGAATACACTGATGTATTTTTTAAAATTCAGCATCAAAACCTTATTTTTCAATTCTAACGTTTGTTTTTTCAAGTACAAAACCATTGGCCTTAATTTAGCTCCATCTGATTGTGCAGCTTTATTTATAGTATACTCTGTATTTACCTGTTTATTTAACAGTGTTTATGTTAGCAATACTCCTCTACTTACTATTTATGCTTCATTCTTGTACGTCACATATTTTGTACTAATCTAATACCTAAGTCAACGTTACTCCTTTGTTGATTTTATTTACTGATGCATATATTCTTTTATATTGAATAAGTCATCTATTAGCATTACGGTTAGACTTATTTATCCTTTTACTTTTGTAAACATAGAACAGAGAAAGCAAACAATCTAACTGCTGTGACACGGGAAAAGGATTAAATAAGCTTTGCTTCTTCCTACTATTTTTTGGACACGTTGAATTGTGTAACTGCAAGCATGTGACGCACTTCAAGGTAACCTGTTTAACTTGTTGTGTAACTTGCAAGTTTGCAATCAACAAAACCACCATATTTTTACCATAATTTGACAATCGACAAAATTCATGCATAAATCACCGTTTAAGCTAATCATATTAACTATTTTCAAAGCATTCTGATGAGTGTGACTCTCCACCTTGATCTCAAAGCTCTCTCACGCAAGAAGCAGGTAGAAGCAACACAAAGGTTCCCCTCCCCATTACTCACGAAGTACATTTTCCATAGAGACGAATATTGCTTCTTTCTAGGTGTGGGCCTGTCAAAAGACAAGAGCTTAATGCGCTGCGTTGCCGCTTAAAGCGCACTTTGCTCTTTTCAAATTTCCCCATTGTGCCCGGCAAGATGAAAAGACTCTTTTCAATGTGTGGCTGAGCTTTCATGTCTTTTCTCATTAATAGCAAACTTTTCTTTGATTGAGCTGAGGTCCGAGCCCAGTTTGGTCAGACTTTCAGGCTGTGGACGACTTCAGCGCAACACAATGACGGAGGCTACAAAGCTGTTGTCTCAAATCCCTCTCGAGATGTTGGGTCACTGCGTTTTACTGCAGCTGCCTGAGAATTACAGTAAGGAGCCTTGGAAGTGAGGATTTGTAACTCCTCTGTTCCGACTCTCTGCTTATAATCAATTCTTTTGGAGACACCCTTGAGACGTAATCACATGATAATTAGTGTATAACAAAAAGAATGCCAGTGAATTTCTCATTTCAAATGATAGCCAAGACAGGTAAATGTTTTATTGATACGTCAGCATTTGAAAAAAAACATTTTCCGGCAAACAAGGGAAATTACATACATCCAACCAGGGCAGAAATTTCACAGGGGCCACGTTGCCCCTCTGTTTGGCCGTGTGCCCCTTGAGAAATGATATGTGCCACGGCCACATTGACCTTGATGGCCCGACGGACGCATCTCTTTTCCTCTGCACGATTTTCATGTTAATACGGTGGGTTTAATTCTGCCTTCTTCCACACGCAGCACGGCGCTATACAAGACAAAGCATCTCCGGGCCAAACAGCAGATAAATCCAAAGCACGTAGTAGCCCACAGTCCGGATGTGCGAACGTCTCCGACTCCTCAAAGCCCGGTGCACTGAATAAAGAAGTCGGATAGGTTTAGCTAAGGTAAGAAAGTTTGATACATTTGTGAAAGCATAAGATGACAATAAGGGCAGCACGGTGGTACAAGGGTTAGTATGTGTGCCTCACAATACAAAGGTCCTGGGTTCAATCCTGGGCTCAGGATCTTTCTGTGTGGAGTTTGCATGTTCTCCCCGTGACTGTGTGGGTTCCCTCCTTGTACTCCGGCTTCCTCCCACCTCCAAAGACATGCACCTGGGGATAGGTTGATTGGCAACACTAAATAGGCCCTAATTGTTACGGCTCAGACTCCTGCCGCCACCTCTCATCCATCTGTGCGCTTCAAGGAGAGCACCGCGGGCCACCTCCGCACGGCTGCAGGAGACCTGCAATCAGCGCACCTGTCTGTGATGAGCAATCTTCCTTTATAAGCCTGCTCAACCTGCTATCCCGCGCCGGAACGTAACCTTCTGTTGGCGTACAGTAAGCAATCAGCGTGCTTTATGCAATCTTGCTCTCTCTTTGTGTATTTCTCTCCCGTTGTGTTTGATTTGGTCCGTATTTGATTTGTGGACATTCTTCGCCTCGCTTAGCCCCTGACTATCTGCATGCCCACGGACTGCCTTCTTGCCTTGTCCCTTTGCTCGTTCAACATTAAAGTACCAAACAACAGTTAACTCACACATAGTCTCACACACACACACCTTGGATTTTTGTCACACTTCATTCTCTAGTTAAGTATATTGTTGTTTGATTATTATATATCAGAGGTGTGGACTCAAGTTTTTTGATTGATTGATTGAGACTTTTATTAGTAGGTTGCACAGTGAAGTACATATTCCGTACAATTGACCACTAAATGGTAACACCCGAATAAGTTTTTCAACTTTCATGATATATCATGATACAGATATATACTATCATATATACTATCATCATAATACAGTCATCACACAAGATAATCATCAGGGTGTATACATTTAATTATTTACATTATTTACAATTCGGGGGGGGGGGGGGGGGGGGGGGTTTGGTTTGGTTGTTATCATCAGTCAATCACAATTGAGAACAGAGAAATGGATATTGAAACAGTGTAGGTCTGACTTGGTAGGATATGTACAGCAAGTAGTGGACATAGAGAGAGAGAGAGATCAGAAGGCATAAGAAAAGTATCTACATTTGATTGTTTGTCACATGACTTGGACTCGAGTCAGACTCGAGTCATGAATTTGATGACTTTAGACTCGACTTGACAAAATGTAAAGAGACTTGCAACTCGACTTGGACTTTAACATCAATGACTTGTGACTTCACTTGGACTTGAGCCTTTTGACTTGACATGACTTGCTACTTTCACCAAAACCCAACGATTAAAAAGTTATTCGGGAGCGCTCCATATCTCTCAAAGTGTACGTGTGTGTGTCTGTCAGGGAGTGTGCGCTCTGTCAGCGTGTGTGTCTGTCAGTACAACAGCCAATCAAATTAGATCCATGTTGTTTTCGTCTTACGGCATTCATCCAATCAAATTGCAGAACAACCAACGAAGGAGAGCTCTCAAACAACGCGCCAGTGAGGAAAAATGGCGCCAAAGATAGTTTCGTTCAGGTATTAAAACTACGACTTGGTCAACAAAAAACGAACTGCAACAACTTCCAACTTCGTTCGACATTTGAAGATGCACAAAGAAGGGTAAGTTTTGAATGTAAGCTAACATTTATTGGCTAAGTAACGTAACATTTATTTGCTGTGTAGTTAAATCAGTGAGGCTGTAAACTCACTGCTAACGTTATAATCATAGACATCTTCTAAGGGTACGCAGCATCGACGAGACACAGGGCCGCCATCTTGGAGTGGTGATCCGCTCCACTCAGTGCAATTCATTTGGCAGGAGCAATGAACTGTCAGCGCATTTAATTCATCTTACCTCACTGAATACCACTGATTTTCACGCGCTTTTTTGTCATACGTGTAGCTATGATAAAGGACACATGTTTTGGCGTGTTTTATTATTCATAGTTTGCTTAACAGTGCCGTATTTTTTTGACTATAAGTCGCAGTTTTTTTCATAGTTTCATAGGCCGGGGATTGCGACTTATACTCAGGAGCGACTTATGTGTGAAATTATTAACACATTAGGGTAAAATATCAAATAATATTATTTAGCTCATTCACGTAAGAGACTAGACGTATAAGATTTCATGGGATTTAGCGATTAGGAGTGACAGATTGTTTGGTAAACGTATAGCATGTTCTATATGTTATAGTTATTTGAATGACTCTTACCATAATATGTTACGTTAACATACCAGGCACGTTCTCAGTTGGTTATTTATGCGTCATATAACGTACACTTATTCAGCCTGTTGTTCACTATTCTTTATTTATTTTAAATTGCCTTTCAAATGTCTATTCTTGTTGTTGGGTTTTATTAAATAAATTTCCCCAAAAATGCGACTTATATTCCAGTGCGATTTATATGTGTTTTTTTCCTTCTTTATTATGCACTTTTCGGCCAGTGCGATTTATACTCCGGAGCGAATTATACGCCGAAAAATACGGTAATAGAATATTCTTATATGCTATAAGTGACCAGACGTCCAAGATCAAAACTGGGAATATAATCCCAGAGAAGGGGGAAAAAACAGTCAGCTATTTTTAAGTTCAAGAAGCAATATGATTAGATTATATAAACATGCGTATATTCTACATAAACAATGTATGAAAACATTAGATATCTATATATCTTAGGGACCATAGACTGTATCTCTGTTGCTGCAGCAGCTGAGTTTAGTCTGTCTTGACACTTTGTATTGATATTTTGTATTACATTCTTCCCTTAAATGATAATGTTTACAGTGATTGTTTTATATGTATTTTTTATGTATGTCGCTTTGGATAAAAGCGTCTGCCAATTACTTAAACATAAACATATATAAACACCTGAAAGTCTTTATACCAGCTAAAACCACCAATTTGTTTCACTGGATTCAGAAAAAAACTAAATTCTGTTTTACCCAACAATGTTAGTATTTGAATATTGTTACTTGAAGACTTATTCCTGGTTACAATTATACTGTTAAGAAAATATTGTCTTATACTTTGCCTAAAATCAGTGGCGGCTGGTGAATTTTGTTTTAGGTGGGGCTGAAAGTTTGTAAACCAAACCCCTGTAGGGGCGTCATTATCCCCCAGAAGATTTATTTGTGATTTTTACATACAAATATTGAAGATCTTTGCTCCTTCTCAACTCTGTAGTAATATTCTTTTCACAAAATACAACCAATAGTTTGTTAATGTTAAATCTTACTTGTGAAAAGTAATCCCCCGATCCCTGTTTTCAACAGTCCGCTCATTTGAGCAGGAAAACGCCAACCCGGCATCTTTGTTTTCTACCTGTCAACTGTCAGTTTAGGCTGCTCGCCGGCTCCTCATCACCACTTCAAGATGGCGGCCAAATTGCTCGCGTCACAGCAGCCAATGCTGTGTCTACTTATAAGATGTCTATGGTTATAACGTCATTGCAAACACTGCAATATGTTGTGTCCACTGCAGTTCGCTACCTTATTCATACTTTTTGTCAAGTGATTTTTTTTAAGCAGGGTTACATGAGGTACCTAAACATAACGTTACGTTAGTCAATGTATCACACACAGTAACGTAACGTTAGACGGCGGTCAGCAGCACCGCGTATTTTAGCCACCTACAAAAGACAAACATAGTCAAATAAAGGTCAGTTAAAATGCATACTATATTAAGAATATGTGTACATATTGCATAGGGCCCTGACATCTAAAAAGTACAACCCTGTTCATTGTTATGTTCATGTATTTGTTATGTTTTTCATGTGTACGCACACATAAACACACATACAGTATGAGATGAGATCAATGATATAAGGTAAGAACAGGATAAAAACTGTTGTGGAACTAGTTACAATGCAATATGCCATGGAAATACAATGTTAACACTTTTGTGCAAATAAGTACGGTTGCACTTGTTTTTTCAAATGTGTTTATTCTGTAAAATAATGAGTTAAATGTTTAAAATGACTGGTTAATAGTGCTATTATGAAGTCCAATGTCAGCACTATTTTTTTTCCTGCAATATCAAATGCGCTTGTTTTAATAAATAAATACAACGTTTTAAAAGCATACACAATCTGTGTAAATATATTAGTCTGTGGTTAAAAGGGCTTGAAAGGACTCGAAACTCAAAATGCAGGACTTGGGACTTGACTTGAGACTTTCCAGTCTTGACTTTGGACTTGACTCGGGACTTGCCTGTCTTGACTCGAGACTTGAGGGCAAAGACTTGAGACTTACTTGTGACTTGCAAAACAATGACTTGGTCCCACCTCTGTTATATATATGTTGTAATATATATAATAAATCATAGAGCTTTACTGCCTTGTGTCTGTGCCGTCCATACTCCTGTCGTACGTAACACTAATGTGTGAACGTTGTCTATCTATCTGTGTTGGCCCTGCGATGAGGTGGCGACTTGTCCAAGGTGTACCCCGCCTTCCGCCCGAATGCAGCTGAGATAGGCCCCAGCACGCCCCGCGACCCCAAAAGGGACAAATGGTAGAAAATGGATGGATGGATGGAAGATGACAATAAACTCTCAACATATAACATGTAACAAACACATTGTTCATATTTAGCGACGCAAAGCGACAATGTGTAGAATTTTTACGGTTTTCGCTAACCCACTGGACAACGCTAGTTTAACGTGAATGAAAACTGCATAATGTAAACACTCCTGGTCGTGCACTTGATTATTTAATCCCCCAACACGTTATCGTCATTGTTTTACAAAAGGAACACTTAGCCATTTATGAATGTATTATGACTGGAAGTGTTCTTATCGTGGGCAAAAGGAACCCTTCACCATGAGTTCTATTTTGAATGTACTGTCGGCTAATTTCCAACACTTTATTTTTTGTGTAAAAAAACAGCAGGTGTACACGTTTGTAGTGGGGCACAAAGTGACATTGTGAGCTTGCACATCTGCATTGTTCTAGCCAAGTAAAATCTAAAATGACAGATGCTTTCCCAGTTGCTAATGGGTTAAACCAGAGCTAAATAATAGTTTAATGCTTCATTCAATACTGTTTGTCCCTGCAGCATATGTTAAGGGAAGTCTCAAAGGGTTTTAAGGGTTATTTAATATTGTCCAGACGGTATTTATTAAGAAATAAAAAATTCTGTGAAAGAAAAAAAAACGTAATTTATTTAATTGAAAGTAATGCATATTAGAAATGTAATCATCGGTAACCTTTAAGCTACATTAATTATGACCGAGAACTTCAAATCATTGTTTTATTTGATGGCCTTCCTGCCCTGACATTTGGCCTTTGTGCCCTCAGAAGGTTTGAGAACACCAAAGGCCAAGTGGCCTTGTCCCTAAAATGACAAAATTCCAGGCCTGCATTCAACCCCAAGTTTCAACACTTTTTGGCTGGCGGGGTGACAATGGACAGTTGCACTGGTGGCAGAAAGAGAACGTTAAGGACAGCCTGCACCAGGGACACACGGTCAGGGTGGGCAGGAGTAGCAAAAATGAATATCTCATAAATAAATATTCATGTTTTTTTAATTAAACAGTGTTATAAATGTTGCTCAAAAAGGGTCATTTGAAAAGTATGTGTTATAAATGTATTTTTTTGATGATTTCAATAGTTTCTCACAATTTTCTTCAGTAAAAATATTTTAATTTACACGACCCCGAACGGGACAAGGAAATGGATGGAGGGCATTTCCTGATCATATAGAGTGCAGGAAGCTGATATAAGGCTGCCGCTATAGTTTAGTTCAAGTTAAAGTACCAATGATTGTCACACACACACTAGGTGTGGTGAAATGTGTCCTTTGCTTTTGACCAATCCCTTTGGTCAACCCCTGGGAGGTGAGGGGAGCAGTGAACAGCAGTGGTGGCCGCGCCCGGCAATCATTTTGGTGATTTAACCCCCAATTCTAACCCTTGATGCTGAGTGCCGAGCAGGGTGGTAATGGGTCCTAGTTTTATAGTCTTTGGTATGACTCGGCCGGAGTTTGAACTCACAACCTACCGATCTCAGGGCGGACACTCTAACCACTAGGCCACTGAGCATGTTAGAGGTGCGTGTGTGTGTGTGTGTGTGTGTGTGTGTGTGTGTGTGTGTGTGTGTGTGTGTGTGTGTGTGTGTGTGTGTGTGTGTGTTATGCATTTTTGCTTTTCCTGGAAGAAGATAGGTGCATGTGCTTCACAGACAAATAGTAAGACACCCAATGTTTATTTTATTTTATTTGTAGGTAAATGAAGAAGTATTTGAGAACATTTTACTAAATTGGCTGCGCTGCGAGGCACACAATGGTTGGATGAAACATTTGTGATCAGAGACAAGGTTCATACACCAAAGCACGTTTTTATTTGGTATGTGGTTCGTAAATTGAAAAGTTTGTACAATGAGGGGTTCGTAATATTAGGGTATAATAAGCAACAATGACATTTTATTTTAGCATGTGTGTACAAAGATAGTTGCATGGAAGTTAGCAACAATGGCATAATATGGCTAATTTACTTTTCGGTCTGTAAATATACAATTATTAATTGAAGTGAACTGTCCTGAATACATAAAGAAAGGTGGCGCAAGGCATGCTGGGAAACTGGAACCACGTCCAGCACTGCTACAATATCAATTGTGTCTCATGTGCTGTATTTTCCCGTCTATAAACCACTACTTTTTCCTAAGCTTTGAATCCTGCGGCTTAAAAAATGGTGCGGCAAATTCATGGCTTTTTCTTCACTGAAAACCATAATGTCATGTATCCAACAAATTATTTTCAACTTGGACAGAAACACTGAAAAAGTATGTTATTGTTTGTACTATGGAGCCATCTTTTGGACAAGTTCGCTCACTACAGGTGCTACATGTTGAAAATGTACTTCCTGTTTTGTTCCTTGAACCGGAAGTAAATCCTGCTTCGTCTACTATTTGTCTTTAGCGTTTCTGCTCGAAAGGATTCTTCATTTATCACTCCAAGCAACGTTTGTAAGTTTTACAATAAAACTAAAACAAGTCATCCTTACTAGACCGTCACATGTGTGATGTCTGTAGAAACATGTTCATGCATATTTGTATGGTAATGTAAACAAAATAGCGTCGTTTGCATTAGCGAATATGCTAACACGTTTACAAGTGCCTGGATTAGTATTATTTTAAATTTACAATGGCATTTTTTTTATATTGTTTTATTTTTGAAAATTTACCAAACCACTCCTGTGTAGTTATTGAGTTTGTTTAGCTGATTGGAAATGACTTCTGTTTTGTTCGATCAGCCATTTTACTGCCATGCACACCGTTTGGAAACAATTAAGGTATCTTTCGTACCTTCTTCCTACTTCTTTTTGGACATGTAAACATTTTCATTCAGTTTCATTTTGAAACTATGTATGTTCAATTAAAAATCTACGGAGCCCCTGAAGGGACATGGGGGAAAAAAATGTTTTCGATATGTATCTCGTGCGTACGAGAAACTATCTCGTGCTCACGCAAAAGTTGTTTTTCCTGTGAGCACAAGAAACATATTTAAAACGAGATACATATCTTAAAAAAAATTCCCCCATGTCCCTTTAGGGGCTCCGTAAAAATCAGTCTAAAATTTGAATCTGAAATGTGATATGTATCTGCGGCTAATAGTCCGGCGCTGTTAATATTTAAAAATATTTGTTTCTTCTAAAATTTGGTGGGTGTGGCTTAAATACCGCTTTATATCCCGGAAAGTAGGCAATGCAAGTTTATTTATAGAGCACAATTCGTACACAAGACATATCAAAGAAGGCAAAGTAAAAATTAAATCTAATTCAAATCAGAAAATACAATCATAAAAACAATCAGACTTAATTAAAATTAGAATTAATCAAAGAATTTTGATAAAATACTTGTAGTTACATATGCACAATTGAATAAAAAGTACCAAGTTGTTTTTTATACTCCCCCTTGTGACCTAATTCTGCATTTGTTTTCCTCCACATTTACAGCTTAATATCCTCTTTTGTTCATAAAAAACGAAGGATGCTCATGGTTGGGTTGGAGCTTTTGGGAGAAAATTGAGAGTAAGATAGGGAATTTTCCATCCTGGTGATTTTTCCATTCAGAGGAGGGGTGGGCCAATAAGAGGTGAGCTTTTGTTCCCGTTATCACACATTGTTCATTTGTCTCCCACCCGGAAAGCCGTGTTAAGATAAGGCCATCCTATCATCAGATTGTCTTATCAAAGTAAAGAGCGACACAGGAGCTCAGTCAGTGTGAACAATCAAGTCAGTCTGGATAAAAAAAAAAAAAAAAGTTAATTGGGCCGGGGCTGCTATCGTTCAGCGTTAGGGGTTAAAACATATGTCAGATGGCGACTAAACGCAGCCACCGTTTGTTAGTCACACGTCACTTTGAGGTGTATTAAAGTACTCATTTCTGGTCATTTCAAGTGCATGAGCGTGCGAGCCCTTGCGCAGCAGTTGACACGGGGGTCAGTGGAATTGCCCCACTTGAACTAAAAGACGTTTAGTTTGGTTTGGAAAGTGAAAACTGGAACACTGTTAATTTGTTTGCTCTTCCACTAGTCAAGACCGCAGCAAATGCCATCACCTCAAAGAAGCGGTCGGCCGTCCTCACTTTTATTTGTTTGTTTCTTTTGAGGGTGTGAGAAGTTGTGGTGGACATTGGACTTGTGGGACGGAGGGGGGGGGGGGGTCGGACCCCAGTCCTGAACGCTGGCAAACAAGTTAGCTAGTGACAGGGAGACGGGGGTAGGAGTGGTCGGGGGGGGCCAGGGCGGGGGGGATTCATTTAGCTGGGCATAGCTGTTCTTGTTTGTGGTTGTCCCTGACAGCGTCGCCAACGCTGCTCCAAAGCACCTGTGTTTGCTCACTAGCTTTCCCCCAATCTGCTCGAAAAACGCTGCGAGCATGTCACATGGCGGCCAGATAGCCTCGGCACCATGGGAATACAAAAGCCGGGGCTTTTAGAACAGTTAATCATTAATGAAGGCCTCTCTTTTGTTCCCGTTGAGCTTCATGCTGACAGAGGCTTTGATATTACATATGGCAGACAGGTCGCATGCAGATATGGCCAAGTACATCGACTGGGCCGGGCGGACGGCTCGCTGGGACGGCGTCGATGAAAGCGGGCAGGAAGGAGAGGCGGAAGGCCATCTGCGGATGACAGGAAGAACACGTGCATCAATTTATGTTCATATTAAATCTCATTTACCTGCACAACTGAATCATTTGATCCTAGAAGTAAAGGTCAAGTCCGTTTCCGTCCCTCAAAGTACAATCTAACGACACTGATGTTTATGGATTATTATTGGACGCCAAGATTGGAAACTTTCCTGTTTGTTTTTCAGAGCTGAAAATTGCACAGCCAGCATTAAAGTCAAGAGTGCTAAATGACTTATTTCAATCGGGTCTGCCCCCTCCCTATAAGCCAAGGGTCCCCAAACTTTTTGACTCGGGCGGGCGCCGCATTTGGTTAAAACAATTTAATTTAATCTAATTGACTGAAAGAGTGCGAACTTGATGTCAAGTTATCAATGGAAAAATGTGTTTTTAGACAATATGAATTGCCTCAGTGGCTAGGAGACACGGAGAGAAACAAGCGGTAGAAAATGGATTAGAAAGGACAGAGTTAAAAAAATAATTTAAAAAAAAGAAAAACAATTGTTTTTGATTTTTTTTTTAACTTTGGACTTCTTGGGGACCCCTACTATAATCAGATCAGTATAGAGCAGGGGTCACCAACGCGGTGCCCGCGGGCACCAGGTAGCCCGTAAGGACCAGATGAGTAGCCCGCTGGCCTGTTCTAAAAATAGCTCAAATAGCAGCACTTACCACTGAGCAGCCTCTATTTTTTAAATTTTATTTATTTACTAGTAAGCTGGTCTCGCTTTGATCGACATTTTTAATTCTAAGAGAGACAAAACTCAAATAGAATTTGAAAATCCAAGAAAATATTTTAAAGACTTGGTCTTCACTAACTGACAAAGAAACAGATAACAGATTTGGTGTCCAGTTCAAAGTGTGACATGATTTATTTAAAAATTTAAGAGTTGACTTTTGTATTTTACATGAGTTATTATTTGTACAAACATGGTGCAAAGTAATTCATGATTTGTTGAAAAATGTTAGTGGCTAGCTAGTTAAAATGGGATATTGTGATTTCACAAGACTGTCTTAGAAGTGATCATTTGAAAATGTTCAATTTGAAAAATGTGCACTTAGAGAAAATCTAAAAATAAAGTGTTGCATATTGATATTTATCTGTTTCTATATATATTTATTGTGAGGAATCATTAAAATGATCAGTGCTTCTACAAAGATAAATATCATTAATTATTAATAATAACATAGAGTTAAAGGTAAATTGAACAAATTGACTATTTCTGGCAATTTATTTAAGTGTGTATCAAACTGGTAGCCCTTCGCATTAATCAGTACCCAAGAAGCAGCTCTTGGTTTCAAAAAGGTTGGTGACCCCAAGTATAGACTTTATTTATCTCACAAAAAACATTGGAAAATTAAATAATGAGTTGTAAATAATAGCACCACTGTGCACATATATATATCATGCGGACTAAACGACTGCACTATGTTTAGTACATAAATCATAAACACTAACTTGACGCCCATACTGCACACTAAGTAAAAGTTTTGCACACCAAGAAAAAAAAACTAGCAGATCACAGAAATTGCTTAAGTGTTGCTAAGTATTGTAGCTGTGGGTAGGAATGCATTGTGAAGAAGAAGAAGAAGAAGAAGAAGAAGAAGAAGAAGAAGAAGAAGAAGAAGAAGAAGAAGAAGAAGAAGAAGAAGAAGAAGAAGACAAGGCGCCTCACGTGAAATTTTACGGCAAACGTATTCCAAGCCGCTTCCTGCTCCATCACTGATAAAAAAAATATATAGAAGCTTTTCCACCGATAGTTTCGCTGGCTCCGTTGGCACACAGCATTGTTTTTTTAAAAGCAGTGCGACTGTCGTAAATTATTTATGAAGGTGTTAGGATTGTTTTTTAATTTTGCATCAAAAAAAATTATGTTTGAAAAAAATGTTTCCCATTAATTCGTTTCAATGTACAATGTACAACAATGTACAATGCAACATGTATTAAATCAAATTCTAGTTTGATTTAAAAAGTATGCATTTTTTAACATAAATAAAAATATTTTAATGGTTTGGGGCCTCCAAATAATTTCCAAAGGTTTAATCATGTTCAAATTATTATTTTTCACTAAAAAAAAAAAGTATTACTGGACAATTTATTTCCCATGAATTTGCTCTAGTGCAAAACATATCAAAATTAAAATCAAGTTTTATTAGAAAAGCTTAAAGATGGTTTCACATTTGGTGGGGGCCTCCAAATACAATTCTGACTTTAAGGCCCCAATTTAACCAGCCTTCATTGTCCACTTTAGGAATTATTTATTGGGCGTATGTTGCTTTTCTAAATGTCCCACATGTTCAAAAACAAGTTACATGATCAGTGGCAGGTTGAGTGAAGGCTAAAATTAGTATCGGTAAAACTCCAAATATGATTTTATTTATTTTTACTTGGTAAAAGGTTATATTTTAGCCGAAAATGACTGCAAAAGACTGTAAGGCTGTGTTGAATAAATGAAAAAAAATATATTTTTATGTTGTTTTTATACTTTTTTTCCTTTAATATGTTAAGACAAAAAAATAAAGCAATGATAAAATATACATTTTAAAAGTTGACCTTGACTCTTTCCACAACATTTTACAGCTATATTAGCCATCTTCTGGTTTGAATTATCCAGGGCCGCCCCATGCCCTGTGTGTAGGGCCCAGCAATCATGGAGCTCTAGGCCCCGTTTTGCATGAAGGAGCGCATGTAAAATCAATGACAGGTTGCATCATATTTAATTTTCCCGCCAATATGAGCCTAGCCTCTTCCTGCTCCGTCACTAGTAATGATAGGATGGCAAATATTCCCTACACATTACATTGTCAGTGTTCCCCATGGTGCTCAGCGTGAGTGTTGACTTGATCATACTAGGTTTGCATCTCAGTCGGAGATGTGTCAGGAATATTTACAAATGTATATTTACTTTTGTTAGATGTGTTATTTTGCACATACAAAAAAAAATATTGAACAGTTTATTTCCCTTGAATTCATTTTCGTACAAAACATGCATCTAATAAAATTCAAGTTTGATTTAAAAAAGATAAAATAATAAAATAATTGCATCCATCCATCCATTTTCTACCGCTTGTCCTTTCGGGATAGCAGGGGGGGGGGGGGGTGCTGGAGCCATAAATAAAAAAGTGGGGCATTAAAATTAACTTTTGCTTAGGGCCCCAATCTAGCCAGGTGTGGTACTGTGGCTTGTAGGTTTCAAAACACTAGACCAGGGGTAGGGAACCTATGACTCTCGAGCCAGATGTGGCTCTTTTGATGGCTGCATCTGGCTCTCAGATAAATCTTAGCTGACATTGCTTAACACGATAAGTAATGAATAATTCAGCTGGTAATCACAGTGTTAAAAATAACGTTCAAAATATAAAACATCTCATGCATTTTAATCCATCCATCCGTTTTCTACCGCACCTGTTCAAGAAGTCACATTAATGGTAAGAAGTATTTTATTTATTATTGGTTAGCTTCAGAATAACAATGTTATTAAAAAGAATAAGAGACTTATTGTACTCAAAAAATGTTGGTCTTACTTAAAAATGCACGCCTTTAGTTGTAGTCAGTGTTAAAAAATAATAATATGGCTATCACGGAAATACATTTTAAAATATTTGGCTTTCATGGCTACATCAGCCAAAAAGGTTCCCGACCCCTGGACTAGACGAAAACAAAAGACAAAACAGTTTACAGTTTTCGCAAACACAATACCAAAAGACAAAATGTGAAACGTTGCGATTTCAGAAAACACTAAAACAAAAGCCGAAACAACTTACAATTTCATAAACTTTAAATGGAATGTCCCACATCCCAGATTGACAGCTAAATCAGTCAATCATGATGATTGGCTGATCTGTAATTGTCATTTGCTTTATAAAATGATAAAGTGTTTTGTGCTTCCAGGCCACCGTAGTGCGGCCTTGCCATTATGCTTTAATACATGAACTGCTGTATCTTACTTCGTGTAATCCGGTTTTATTTTCTACCTATTATTAATTCATTTATTTTTGACAGATTTTAGGTAATTATTAATGTATTTGTAATTGTTTTTTGTTTTTTTTGTTACACTTATTCTTTACGGAAATATGTGTTTTCTTTTTTTTTTTTTGCAAATATTTTTGTTGAATTTTACAGTTAAAATCACATTTAACAGTCATACTTTGCTCACGCAAAGCCTTCATACAATCACACATCCACTCATACACACTCACATGCACACTTGAGGAGAGAGGTGCACTTAAACTTTAACAACTCAAGGTTTACAGTATAAACATTATTGGAAAAAATACCCAGATATTGTATATATATATATATATATCCATCCATCCCGCTCCGGCTCAGGATCAGCAGGCTATCCAGACCATAGCAAATAAAACCATAAAAAATATGTTTTTTCTTACTTTTAAACACTTTTTTTTCTTTTCTTTATCAATTACTCAGCTAAATACTCTTTTGGTCAATTTGTACTTTAGTTTGTATTGTTTTTTTTCGATACGTTTTTCCTTCCTTCTTGATGTTCTTTCATCATTTCTATTAAATTATTACAACACATTCCCTATTACTTTCTCTCCATATTAAAAATGGTGACATTTAGAAACATTAAGTGTTAAACTTGTGGTGCAAATAAATTATCAATAAAAGACAAAAAGTCTGCTTGAATTAACTCTGCTTCTTCCCACTCTCTTTTCGGACGGGTGTAATGTGCACACCTAAATCTAATGTTCCTCAATGTAACTTATCAAACATGTCCGAAAATTGTTTTTATAAAGTAAACAAACCGATACCAACGTTGTAGGAAAGAGAACTGTCTTCTCAAAATGGCTGCCATGCTGACCAGCATGTTTTATGGGCAAAGAGAGGTAAGTCATTGCATTTATCCATGCATGTATTGTGTTTTCATATATAGAAATTGAGTGTTTTTAAGCACGATTCAGTTATTTGTTTTGGTCATTGAATCAAAAGCCACTTTCAGTTGTGGATATTGACTGAAAGAGTTGAGGCGCAATAATGCCCATTCTTCTTACATGTTTCCTTTTTTGTTACAAATTGTCAATATATATTTCTATAACTGTATCAAGAAAATACAAAGACGTGATGAAGATGGTTGAAGCAACAAATGCATGAAGAAGAAGAACTGCTTAGTACCATTCTTAATTGTCATTAAAGGAAAGTGCCATCAGATGTATAACACTATTCTTCATGGGGGGGGGGGTTTATACTGCATGCAAGTCGCTCTATAAACTGCTTTATATTGTAAGCATTTTTGGGGGAAAATGTCTCATTTCTCTTTGAAATTGTGGAATTATTCATTTGTCTACTATAAAGGACTCTGCATACAAAATAGATAAACACATTTTCGAAACGCATGAAAATTGTATTTGTATTTCTGGGTCTTAGAACGATTGTAGCGCCCCCCGCCACCCCAAAGAGAATAAGCGGTAGAAAATGGATGGATGGATGGATGGGTCTTAGAACGAATGTTTTCCTCGAAATAAAAAATAAAAATCACTCAATTGGTCAAGTTGTACTTTTTTATGACTTCTACACTTTTTGGACACCCTGGCTGCACCCTTTTTATCCTTTCTGCATGACTTAACTGGGGTCATATGTCACAACTTTAAGGCCTACTATTTTTATTAATAGTATTCTGAACAGGCATCTAAAAGTTCAAATGATTTTCATCACTTCTTACACCAAATAATTCCTGAACTAGTGGAACAAGATGACAAGACAATACATGTTAATAAAAGTGCAAAATAAATTCAAAAGCAGGGTTTACTTATTTGTGGTGGTGGGGGCGTGGCCGGCATCATTAATTTGCATATTTGGCCATGATTTATGTTTTGTTTTTTTCTAAAGGCTAAAAAAAATGTATACATACAGGTAAAAGCCAGTAAATTATAATATTTTGAAAAACTTGATTTATTTCAGTAATTGCATTCAAAAGGTGTAACTTGTACATTATATTTATTCATTGCACACAGACTGATGCATTCAAGTGTTTATTTCATTTAATTTTGATGATTTGAAGTGGCAACAAATGAAAATCCAAAATTCCGTGTGTCACAAAATTAGAATATTACTTAAGGCTAATACAAAAAAGGGATTTTTAGAAATGTTGGCCAACTGCAAAGTATGAAAATGAAAAATATGAGCATGTACAATACTCAATACTTAGTTGGAGCTCCTTTTGCCTCAATTACTGCGTTAATGCGGCGTGGCATGGAGTCGATGAGTTTCTGGCACTGCTCAGGTGTTATGAGAGCCCAGGTTGCTCTGATAGTGGCCTTCAACTCTTCTGCGTTTTTGGGTCTGGCATTCTGCATCTTCCTTTTCACAATACCCCACAGATTTTCTATGGGGCTAAGGTCAGGGGAGTTGGCGGGCCAATTTAGAACAGAAATACAATGGTCCGTAAACCAGGCACGGGTAGATTTTGCGCTGTGTGCAGGCGCCAAGTCCTGTTGGAACTTGAAATCTCCATCTCCATAGAGCAGGTCAGCAGCAGGAAGCATGAAGTGCTCTAAAACTTGCTGGTAGACGGCTGCGTTGACCCTGGATCTCAGGAAACAGAGTGGACCGACACCAGCAGATGACATGGCACCCCAAACCATCACCCAACCATGCAAATTTTGCATTTCCTTTGGAAATCGAGGTCCCAGAGTCTGGAGGAAGACAGGAGAGGCACAGGATCCACGTTGCCTGAAGTCTAGTGTATAGTTTCCACCATCAGTGATGGTTTGGGGTGCCATGTCATCTGCTGGTGTCGGTCCACTTTGTTTCCTGAGATCCAGGGTCAACGCAGCCGTCTACCAGCAAGTTTTAGAGCACTTCATGCTTCCTGCTGCTGACCTGCTCTATGGAGATGGAGATTTCAAGTTCCAACAGGACTTGGCGCCTGCACACAGCGCAAAATCTACCCGTACCTGGTTTACGGACCATGGTATTTCTGTTCTAAATTGGCCCGCCAACTCCCCTGACCTTAGCCCCATAGAAAATCTGTGGGGTATTGTGAAAAGGAAGATGCAGAATGCCAGACCCAAAAACGCAGAAGAGTTGAAGGCCACTATCAGAGCAACCTGGGCTCTCATAACACCTGAGCAGTGCCAGAAACTCATCGACTCCATGCCACGCCACATTAACGCAGTAATTGAGGCAAAAGGAGCTCCAACCAAGTATTGAGTATTGTACATGCTCATATTTTTCATTTTCATACTTTTCAGTTGGCCAACATTTCTAAAAATCCCTTTTTTGTATTAGCCTTAAGTAATATTCTAATTTTGTGACACACGGAATTTTGGATTTTCATTTGTTGCCACTTCAAATCATCAAAATTAAATGAAATAAACATTTGAATGCATCAGTCTGTGTGCAATGAATAAATATAATGTACAAGTTACACCTTTTGAATGCAATTACTGAAATAAATCAAGTTTTTCAAAATATTCTAATTTACTGGCTTTTACCTGTATATTTAAAGACAAGTTATTAATATCAACACAATGTTTCCTAGTAGTATTATATTGTTTTGCTGTATTTTTCAATTGTTATTGTGAATTGTACAATGTAACACAGCCTGCAATTTGTACTTTGTTTATTTACATATTTGATCCTGCCCTCAAACTTCCAACTTGAGATTGTTTATTGAAAGTCTCAATAAAGTTATTATACATTTAAGAAAAGTACATGATGCATTTAGGGCCTGATTGACTCAAGGTTTGCGTGTACTAAAACGTGTCTATGTCATGTCTGTTGATCATGTTTTTGTTTAGTTATGTTCTGCTTGGTTTTTGGACACTTTTTAGTTCCTGCTTTCACTCCCTTGCCTTGTCACCATGACTACTCATTAGTTTCACCTGTCTCACGTTTTGCACTCGCGCACCTGTCACAAATCATGTCTGTATTATTTAAGCCCACTGTTGCCAGGAAGTCAGCCTGGCGACATCACCCTCTACGCACCCTTGTTATCCATGCTGCTCTTTTTCATGCTCTTTTCTCTTTCCAAGTAAGTTTTCTTTATTCATGCTATAGTTTGCAAATTTTGTTTTATGTCCATAGTTATGCCTTTGTGCTAGTTTTGTTTTATTAGCCAAGTTTGTTCCCCGCCTTTTGTTTTCACCTTTTGATAGAAAAATTAAAAGATGTCATTACCTTCACGTCGTGTCCGGTCCAGTCGCTTTGCACCACGGGAAAACAAACCACACCGTAGTCCAAGTCCTGACAGTACAAACCTGATCCCGCACGCAAAGCTAATCTACTAAACATGTGCAAAGTGGATTGCGTCTGTTAAGTAAGCAGAATAATGCGTGCAAACAATTTTGCCTCTCTGTCTTCATTAATATGCAAAATATATGCTCATCATCAAAACGCCCGCAATACTGGGAGGAAAAGATGCAAATATAATTATTTAGCACACGCTATGTGATTTATCAACACTCATCACCGTTTTGTGAGCACTGTTTTATTTTGCACTTGTGGGAAGAACGTGCAAACGAACAGTTTCACATACGGCTGCTGAATCAGACAGACGATGGACAGAGAATCCTCCATCCTACATGTGTATCAACATTTTGGACGGTCAGAAATAAAACATTTGAAACATTGTCTATTCAGCAACATCCTTTTATAATGTCATAGCCGCTAGATGATTTGAGGGGCTGATTAAAACAAATTCAATTGATGTGTTTTGGTGTCCTTTTTAGATGATGTTCATTTTTCCACATAAAATTAATAATATTTAAATATTTTTAATATGAAAAAACACCTCTTTAAGTATGCATTTTTTCGTGTTTTGAGGGGAGTAAGTGCCCCTCTCTCTAAAGAGCGCACTTTTGGTGGTTAAGTTTCAATGTAGATGCTTTGCCCATAAAATGAAGTACATGTTTGCTGTTGCTGAAAACAGGAAAATACCACAGGTTGGAGCATGAGAAAATAAATGTGCAGTAAGTGTCTCTGTGGCGATGCCCCATACAGTACAAACAAATTCCTCATTGAAATAAAGAGGTCTTCACCACTTTACAATTGTACACGCAGTCTTACTAAATTGCATGCAACACGATCACTAATAGTAAACACTATTTTATAGATTGCACATGCTCTTTAGCGCGTAGTATTTGGATCTTAGTAAATCAGGCCCTAAATGCACATACAAGTAGGAAGCATGTTGAATTAACAATCCAGGTTAGTATCATCAACACAGTTTAACTATACTTTACAGCAGGGGTCCCCAAACTACGGCCCGCGGGCCGGATCCGGCCCCCCAGCATCCAAAATCCAGCCCACAGGACGTCCCAAGTAGAAAAAATATATATATATTTTTTTATTTTCTATTTATTTTTTTTATTTTTTTTAATCTTTCCTTTCTAATCCATTTTCTACCGCTTGTTACTCTTGGTGTCTCCTAGCCGCTCAGGCAAATCATATTGTCTAAAAATAAATGTTCCCATCGATAACGTGACAATGTTAAATGTTGATGAACATCAATGTTAATTGATGTTAAATGACAAAACGGATTATAAAGACAATGTATATATATATATATATATATATATATATATATATATATATATATATATATATATATATATATATATATATATATATACAGCCTGGCCCCCGGCCAAATTTTTTTAACCCAATTCGGCCCCCGAGTCAAAAATTGTGGGGACCCCTGCTTTACAGGATAAAGGCTGAATTGTATGCTGTTAGCTTTTTGCTAACTTATAATGGACAATCGTATTGACAGGCTAACGTAAATTAGCATTGTGATCATTTTGAACTTGTACAAACTTTTCAGAAATAACATCTTAACGGAACAAAATTGACATAAAACATAAAATTTATTTTTAGTCACCAAACTCTGTGGAAAATAATATGTCCGCCACGAGTAAATGAATGTATGGAAAGCACTGATTAAAGTTTGAAAATGTCATTTAGGTAGTGATTGGCAGGAAGATAATAAACAGAGCAAGTCTTCCACGGGATGGGAAGACATTTTGCCAAGGCCACAATTAATTAACCCGGTCTAATCTCAGTTTGCTCTCCATCTTGAACTGTCAATGAGCCCCAGACTCATTTCACGCTCATCAACGGGTCTTCTGGAAAAGAGAAAAAAAACATGAATTCATTTTACACAAAGCAAAGGGGCCAAATTTATCTAAAGGGGAGATGATGTTTGCACAGCCACATTCTTATAAAGCTGCACTAAAAGGGTCAGAGACACTCTTATCTGCCTGTTACCAAAGAATTCCAACGGTTCTTTTTTGAACGCCAGTTCGAAACCCACCCTGACACGAACACCACCCCTCACGGTGCTACTAACACTGCATGAAAGTGGGACCACAAACATTTAGTGGTGGAAACGTGGCACAAGAGCAGTTAAAGTGTCCACTAGCAGGATGATGGTGTGCCTCAAGTCAATCATTAACGGGCGCTGATACCTGGGACTCTCATGGAGGTTTTGTTTCAGGGAATTAAGGGACTATCTGGCTGGTTTTTGCAAAAACGTCAAATGGAAATATTCCACTGAGCTTTGAAAGGGAATAAAGAGTAGCATTATTGATTAATAAATGATGTAATTATGTAAATGAAGGATTGTTTTTCCAGTGTTCATAAACAAATTGAATGAATGCTGTAGTAGCAGGGCATTGAATTGATGGCAACTGGACAATTCAAGTTGTCTTCGAAGATGTTTCGCATCTCATCCTAGCACTCTTCATCAATTTTATGCTAAAAAAGAGTAGATAGGACAGCTTTGTTCTACAGCTTAAATCAGGGGTAGGGAACCTATGGCTCTCAAGCCAGATGTGGCTCTTTTGATGACTGCATCTGGCTCTCAGATAAATCTTAGCTGACATTGCTTAACACGATAAGTAAAGAATAATTCTGCTGGTAATCACAGTGTTGAAAATAACGTTCAAAATATTAAACATTCTAATGCATTGTAATCCATCCATCCGTTTTCTACCGCACCTGTTCAAGAAGTTAATGGTAAGAAGTATGTTATTTGTTATTGGTTAGTTTCAGAATAACAATGTTATTAAAAAGAAAAAGAGACTTATTATACTCTAAAAATGTTGGTCTTACTTAAAAATGCACGCATTTAGTTGTATTCAGTGTTAAAAAATATTATATGACTCTCATGGAAATACATTTTAAAATATTTGGCTTTCATGGCTCTCTCAACCAAAAAGGTTCCCGACCCCTGACTTAAATACTAGATAGGACAGCTATAGTGGAGGATATAGCTCTGAGACTAAATAGGACAGCTCTAAGTTAAGTACCGGTACCACTGATAGTCACACACACACTAGGTATAGTGAAATTACTCTCTGTGTTTGACCCATCCCCTAGTTCCACCCCCTGGGAGGTGAGGGGAGCAGTGAGCAGCAGCGGTGGCCTCACTCGGGAATCATTTTGGTGATGAATTGCCCAATTCCAACCCTTGATGCTGGGTGCCAAGCAGGGAGGTAATGGGTCCCATTTGTATAGTCTTTGGTATGACTCGGCCAGGGTTTGAACTCACGACCTACCGATCTCAGGGCGGTCACTCTAGTCTACAGATGAAAGACTAGATAGGAGTACCAACCTCGTCATGTCCGTTGTGTCCTGAGCAAGACACTTCACCCTTGCTCCTGATGGGTGCTGGTTAGCGCCTTGCATGGCAGCTCCCTCCATCGGTGTGTGAATGTGTGTGTGAATGGGTAAATGTGGAAGTAGTGTCAAAGCTCTTTGAGTACCTTGAAGGTAGAAAAGCGCTATACAAGTACAACCCATTTATCAATTATTTATAGCTATAGTGAAGGCTCAAAAACTAGATAAGAAAACTCTATTCTAAAGCTCAAAGACTAAATAGGACGACTTTAGTCCTAGTCATAGAGATGTGGCGCTCACAACCAAGGTATGATAGCACTAAAGCTCAGATAAAAGATAGGACAGCTTTATTCTAGTCTATAGCTCAAAGCTTAGGTAAGACAGCTAAAGCATAGTCAGGTAACTTTAATAAGACAGCATAAGTCCAGAGCTCAAAGACTAGATAGAACCCCTCCATAGCGGTCTATAGATCAAAGACTAGATAGGACAGCTCTAGTCTAGTCTATAGCTCACAGAGTATATAGGACAGATTTAGTGTAATCTAGTTAAGAGCTCAAAGAGTATATAGGACAGCTATAGCCTAGTCTAGTATAGTGCTCAAAGCCCAGATAGGACAGATTTTGCCTAGTCCGGTCTAGAGTTCAAAGACTAAATATGTAAACTCTAGCCTACTGTACTATACTGTAGAGCTCAAAGCCTAGATAGGACAGCACTCGCCTAGTGTCGTAAACTGTAGCGCTCAAAGCCTAGATAGGACAGCTCTGACCTAATCAGGTCGAGAGACCTCATAGACTAAATATGATGCCTCAAGTCCATAGCTCAAATACTAGATAGAACAGCTCCAGTCTAGCCCATAACTCAAAGACTAGAATGGACAGCTAAAGTGTAGTCAATAGCTCAAAGGCTGGATAGAAAAGCTCTAGTCTAGACTCCAGCTCAAAGACTAGGTAGGACAGATCTAGTGGTGTCTAGTTTAAAGCTCAAAGGGTAGATAAAGTACCGCCAGTCTAGTCTAGTATAGACCTCAAAGACTAGATATGACAACTGTAGTTTAGTCAAGCCTAAGGTACCAATAATTGTCACACACACACTAGGTGTGGCGAAAATATTCTCTGCATTTGACCCATCACCGTTGATCACCCCCTGGGAGGTGAGGGGAACAGTGAGCAGCAGCGGTGGCCGCGCCCGGGAATCGTTTTTGGGAGCTTTAGGACTAGAAAGGATAGCTTGAGTGTGCAGTCTAGTGCTCAACAAATAGCTAGGACAGCTCGTTAGAGTCAAGAATCCAGTTGCCCTCAATGCCCTGAAAAAGTAGCTAGGACAGCTCGTTCGAGTCAAGAGTCCAGTTGCCCTCAATGCCCTGAAAAAATAGCAAGGACAGCTCATTCGAGTCAAGAGTCCAGTTGCCCTCAATGCCCTAATAAAATAGCTAGGACAGCTCGTTCGAGTCAAGAGTCCAGTTGCCCTCAATGCCTTGAAAAAATAGCTAGGACAGATCGTTCGAGTCAAGAGTCCAGTTGCTCTCAATGCCCTGAAAAAATAGCTGGGACAGCTCGTTCGAGTCAAGAGTCCAGTTGCCCTCAATGCCCTGAAAAATCGCTGGGGCAGCTCATTCGAGTCAAGAGTCCAGTTGCCCTCAATGCTCTGAAAAAATAGCTAGGACAGCTCGTTCGAGTCAAGAGTCCAGTTGTCCTCAATGCCCTGAAAAAAAGCTAGGACAGCTCGTTAGAGTGAAGAGTCCAGTTGCCCTCAATGCCCTGGAAAAAAAAGCTAGGACAGCTCGTTCGAGTCAAGAGTCCAGTTTCCCTCAATGCCCTGAAAAAATAGCTAGGACAGCTCGTTCGAGTCAAGAGTCCAGTTGCCCTCAATGCCCTGAAAAAATAGCTCAGACAACTCGTTCGAGTCAAGAGTCCAGTTGCCCTCAGTGCCCTGAAAAAATAGCTGGGACAGCTCATTCGAGTCAAGAGTCCAATTGCCCTCAATGCCCTGAAAAAATAGCTAGGACAGCTCGTTAGAGTCAAGAGTCCAGTTGCCCTCAATGCCCTGAAAAAATAGCAAGGACAGCTCGTTCGAGTCAAGAGTCCAGTTGCCCTCAATGCCCTGAAAAAAAAGCTAGGACAGCTCGTTCGAGTCAAGAGTCCAGTTGCCCTCAATGCCCTGGAAAAAAAAACTAGGACAGCTCGTTAGCGTCAAGAGTCCAGTTGCCCTCAATGCCCTGAAAAAATAGCTAGGACAGCTCGTTCGAGTCAAGAGTCCAGTTGCCCTCAATGCCCTGAAAAAAAGCTAACACAGCTCGTTCGAGTCAAGAGTCCAGTTGCCCTCAATGCCCTGAAAAAATAGCTAGGACAGCTCGTTCGAGTCAAGAGTCCAGTTGCCCTCAATGCCCTGAAAAAAAAGCTAGGACAGCTCGTAAGAGTCAAGAGTCCAGTTGCCCTCAATGCCTTGAAAAAATAGCTGGGACAGCTCGTTCGAGTAAAGAGTCCAGTTGCCTTCAATGCCCTGAAAAAATAGCTAGGACAACTCGTTCGAGTCAAGGGTCCAGTTGCCCTCAATGCCCTGGAAAAGATAGCTAGGACAGCTCGTTAGAGTCAAGAGTCCAGTTGCCCTCAATGCCCTGAAAAAAAAGCTAGGACAGCTCGTTCGAGTCAAGAGTCCAGTTGCCCTCAATGCCCTGGAAAAAATAGCTAGGACAGCTCGTTATAGTCAAGAGTCCAGTTGCCCTCAATGCCCTGGAAAATTAGCTAGGACAGCTCATTCGAGTCAAGAGTCCAGTTGCCCTCAATGCCCTGAAAAAATAGCTGGGACAGCTCGTTCGAGTCAAGAGTCCAGTTGCCCTCAATGCCCTGAAAAAAAGCTAGGACAGCTCGTTAGAGTCAAGAGTCCAGTTGCCCTCAATGCCCTGAAAAAATAGCTAGGACAGCTCGTTAGAGTCAAGAGTCCAGTAGCCCTCAATGCCCTGAAAAAAAAGGTAGGACAGCTCGTTAGAGTCAAGAGTCCAGTTGCCCTCAATGCCCTGAAAAAATAGCTAGGACAGCTCGTTCGAGTCAAGAGTTCAGTTGCCCTCAATGCCCTGAAAAAATAGCTGGGACAGCTCGTTCGAGTCAAGAGTCCAATTGCCCTCAATGCCCTGAAAAAATAGCTAAGACAGCTCGTTCGAGTCAAGAGTCCAGTTGCCCTCAATGCCCTGAAAAAATAGCTAGGACAGCTCGTTCGAGTCAAGAGTACAGTTGCGCTCAATGCCCTTAAAAAATAGCTAGGACAGCTTGTTCGAGTCAAGAGTCCAGTTGCCCTCAATGCCCTGAAAAATAGCTGGGGCAGCTCATTTGAGTCAAGAGTCCAGTTGCCCTCAATGCTCTGAAAAAATAGCTAGGACAGCTCGTTCGAGTCAAGGGTCCAGTTGTCCTCAATGCCCTAAAAAAAAGCTAGGACAGCTCGTTAGAGTGAAGAGTCCAGTTGCCCTCAATGCCCTGAAAAAAAAGCTAGGACAGCTCGTTTGAGTCAAGAGTCCAGTTGCCCTCAATGCCCTGAAAAAATAGCTAGGACAGCTCGTTCGAGTCAAGAGTCCAGTTGCCCTCAATGCCCTGAAAAGATAGCTCGGACAGCTCGTTCGAGTCAAGAGTCCAGTTGCCCTCAGTGCCCTGAAAAAATAGCTGGGACAGCTCGTTCGAGTCAAGAGTCCAATTGCCCTCAATGCCCTGAAAAAATAGCTAGGACAGCTCGTTAGCGTCAAGAGTCCAGTTGCCCTCAATGCCCTGAAAAAATAGTTAGGACAGCTCGTTCGAGTCAAGAGTCCAGTTGCCCTCAATGCCCTGGGAAAAAAAAACTAGGACAGCTCGTTAGAGTCAAGAGTCCAGTTGCCCTCAATGCCCTAATAAAATAGCTAGGACAGCTCATTCGAGTCAAGAGTCCAGTTGCCCTCAATGCCCTAATAAAATAGCTAGGACAGCTCGTTCGAGTCAAGAGTCCAGTTGCCCTCAATGCCTTGAAAAAATACCTAGGACAGATCGTTCGAGTCAAGAGTCCAGTTGCTCTCAATGCCCTGAAAAAATAGCTGGGACAGCTAGTTCGAGTCAAGAGTCCAGTTGCCCTCAATGCCCTGAAAAATCGCTGGGGCAGCTCATTCGAGTCAAGAGTCCAGTTGCCCTCAATGCTCTGAAAAAATAACTAGGACAGCTCGTTCGAGTCAAGAGTCCAGTTGTCCTCAATGCCCTGAAAAAAAGCTAGGACAGCTCGTTAGAGTGAAGAGTCCAGTTGCCCTCAATGCCCTGGAAAAAAAAGCTAGGACAGCTCGTTCGAGTCAAGAGTCCAGTTTCCCTCAATGCCCTGAAAAAATAGCTAGGACAGCTCGTTCAAGTCAAGAGTCCAGTTGCCCTCAATGCCCTGAAAAAAAAAGCTCAGACAACTTGTTCGAGTCAAGAGTCCAGTTGCCCTCAGTGCCCTGAAAAAATAGCTGGGACAGCTCATTCGAGTCAAGAGTCCAATTGCCCTCAATGCCCTGAAAAAATAGCTAGGACAGCTCGTTAGAGTCAAGAGTCCAGTTGCCCTCAATGCCCTGAAAAAATAGCAAGGACAGCTCGTTCGAGTCAAGAGTCCAGTTGCCCTCAATGCCCTGAAAAAAAAGCTAGGACAGCTCGTTCGAGTCAAGTGTCCAGTTGCCCTCAATGCCCTGGAAAAAAAAACTAGGACAGCTCGTTAGAGTCAAGAGTCCAGTTGCCCTCAATGCCCTGAAAAAATAGCTAGGACAGCTCGTTCGAGTCAAGAGTCCAGTTGCCCTCAATGTCCTGAAAAAAAGCTAGGACAGCTCGTTCGAGTCAAGAGTCCAGTTGCCCTCAATGCCCTGAAAAAATACCTAGGACAGCTCGTTCGAGTCAAGAGTCCAGTTGCCCTCAATGCCCTGAAAAAAAAGCTAGGACAGCTCGTTAGAGTCAAGAGTCCAGTTGCCCTCAATGCCTTGAAAAAATAGCTGTGACAGCTCGTTCGAGTAAAGAGTCCAGTTGCCTTCAATGCCCTGAAAAAATAGCTAGGACAGCTCGTTCGAGTCAAGGGTCCAGTTGCCCTCAATGCCCTGGAAAAGATAGCTAGGACAGCTCGTTAGAGTCAAGAGTCCAGTTGCCCTCAATGCCCTGAAAAAAAAGCTAGGACAGCTCGTTCGAGTCAAGAGTCCAGTTGCCCTCAATGCCCTGGAAAAAATAGCTAGGACAGCTCGTTAGAGTCAAGAGTCCAGTTGCCCTCAATGCCCTGGAAAATTAGCTAGGACAGCTCATTCGAGTCAAGAGTCCAGTTGCCCTCAATGCCCTGTAAAAATAGCTGGGACAGCTCGTTCGAGTCAAGAGTCCAGTTGCCCTCAATGCCCTGAAAAAAAGCTAGGACAGCTCGTTAGAGTCAAAAGTCCAGTTGCCCTCAATGCCCTGAAAAAATAGCTAGGACAGCTCGTTAGAGTCAAGAGTCCAGTAGCCCTCAATGCCCTGAAAAAAAAAAGGTAGGACAACTCGTTAGAGTCAAGAGTCCAGTTGCCCTCAATGCCCTGAAAAAATAGCTAGGACAGCTCGTTCGAGTCAAGAGTCCAGTTGCCCTCAATGCCCTGAAAAAATAGCTGGGACAGCTCGTTCGAGTCAAGAGTCCAATTGCCCTCAATGCCCTGAAAAAATAGCTAAGACAGCTCGTTCGAGTCAAGAGTCCAGTTGCCCTCAATGCCCTGAAAAAATAGCTAGGACAGCTCGTTCGAGTCAAGAGTACAGTTGCGCTCAATGCCCTTAAAAAATAGCTAGGACAGCTTGTTCGAGTCAAGAGTCCAGTTGCCCTCAATGCCCTGAAAAATAGCTGGGGCAGCTCATTTGAGTCAAGAGTCCAGTTGCCCTCAATGCTCTGAAAAAAGAGCTAGGACAGCTCGTTCGAGTCAAGGGTCCAGTTGACCTCAATGCCCTAAAAAAAAGCTAGGACAGCTCGTTAGAGTGAAGAGTCCAGTTGCCCTCAATGCCCTGAAAAAATAGCTAGGACAGCTCGTTCGAGTCAAGAGTCCAGTTGCCCTCAATGCCCTGAAAAGATAGCTCGGACAGCTCGTTCGAGTCAAGAGTCCAGTTGCCCTCAGTGCCCTGAAAAAATAGCTGGGACAGCTCGTTCGAGTCAAGAGTCCAATTGCCCTCAATGCCCTGAAAAAATAGCTAGGACAGCTCGTTAGCGTCAAGAGTCCAGTTGCCCTCAATGCCCTGAAAACTAGTTAGGACAGCTCGTTCGAGTCAAGAGTCCAGTTGCCCTCAATGCCTTGGGAAAAAAAAACTAGGACAGCTCTTTAGAGTCAAGAGTCCAGTTGCCCTCAATGCCCTGAAAAAATAGCTAGGACAGCTCGTTCGAGTCAAGAGTCCAGTTGCCCTCAATGCCCTGAAAAAAAGCTAGGACAGCTCGTTAGAGTCAAGAGTCCAGTTGCCCTCAATGCCCTGAAAAAATAGCTAGGACAGCTTTTTCGAGTCAAGAGTCCAGTTGCCCTCAATGCCCTGAAAAAATAGCTAGGACAGCTCGTTCGAGTCAAGAGTCCAGTTGCCCTCAATGCCCTGAAAAAATAGCTGGGACAGCTCGTTCGAGTCAAGAGTCCATTTGCCCTCAATGCCCTGAAAAAATAGCTAGGACAGCTCGTTCGAGTCAAGGGTCCAGTTGCCCTCAATGCCCTGGAAAAGATAGCTAGGACAGCTCATTAGAGTCAAGTGTCCAGTTGCCCTCAATGCCCTGAAGAAAAGCTAGGACAGCTCGTTCGAGTCAAGAGTCTAGTTGCCCTCAATGCCCTGGAAAAAATAGCTAGGACAGCTCGTTAGAGTCAAGACTCCAGTTGCCCTCAATGCCCTGGAAAATCAGCTAGGACAGCTCATTAGAGTCAAGGGTCCAGTTGCCCTCAATGCCCTGAAAAAATAGCTAAGACAGCTCGTTCGAGTCAAGAGTCCAGTTGCCCTCCATGCCCTGAAAAAAAGCTAGGACAGCTCGTTAGAGTCAAGAGTCCAGTAGCCCTCAATGCCCTGGAAAAAAAAAGGTAGGACAGCTCGTTAGAGTCAAGAGTCCAGTTGCCCTCAATGCCCTGAAAAAATAGCTAGGACAGCTCGTTCGAGTCAAGA
Organism: Nerophis lumbriciformis; assembly: GCF_033978685.3. Taxonomy (NCBI): domain Eukaryota; kingdom Metazoa; phylum Chordata; class Actinopteri; order Syngnathiformes; family Syngnathidae; genus Nerophis; species Nerophis lumbriciformis. Next base: position 28,350,573 of record NC_084555.2, read on the forward strand.
GTCCAGTTGCCCTCAATGCCCTGAAAAAATAGCTGGGACAGCTCGTTCGAGTCAAGAGTCAAGTAGCCCTCAATGCCCTGAAAAAAAAAAGGTAGGACAGCTCGTTAGAGTCAAGAGTCCAGTTGCCCTCAATGCCCTGAAAAAATAGCTAGGACAGCTCGTTAGAGTCAAGAGTCCAGTAGCCCTCAATGCCCTGAAAAAAAAAAGGTAGGACAGCTCGTTAGAGTCAAGAGTCCAGTTGCCCTCAATGCCCTGAAAAAATAGCTAGGACAGCTCGTTCGAGTCAAGAGTCCAGTTGCCCTCAATGCCCTGAAAAAATAGCTGGGACAGCTCGTTCGAGTCAAGACTCAAGTAGCCCTCAATGCCCTGAAAAAAAAAAGGTAGGACAGCTCGTTAGAGTCAAGAGTCCAGTTGCCCTCAATGCCCTGAAAAAATAGCTAGGACAGCTCGTTCGAGTCAAGAGTCTAGTTGCCCTCAATGCCCTGAAAAAATAGCTGGGACAGCTCGTTCGAGTCAAGAGTCCAATTGCCCTCAATGCCCTGAAAAAATAGCTAGGACAGCTCGTTCGAGTCAAGAGTCCAGTTGCCCTCAATGCCCTGAAAAAATAGCTAGGACAGCTCGTTCGAGTCAAGAGTACAGTTGCGCTCAATGCCCTTAAAAAATAGCTAGGACAGCTTGTTCGAGTCAAGAGTCCAGTTGCCCTCAATGCCCTGAAAAATAGCTGGGGCAGCTCATTTGAGTCAAGAGTCCAGTTGCCCTCAATGCTCTGAAAAAATAGCTAGGACATCTCGTTCGAGTCAAGGGTCCAGTTGTCCTCAATGCCCTGAAAAAAAGCTAGGACAGCTCGTTAGAGTGAAGAGTCCTGTTGCCCTCAATGCCCTGAAAAAATAGCTAGGACAGCTCGTTCGAGTCAAGAGTCCAGTTGCCCTCAATGCCCTGAAAAAATAGCTGGGACAGCTCGTTCGGGTCAAGAGTCAAGTAGCCCTCAATGCCCTGAAAAAAAAAAGGTAGGACAGCTCGTTAGAGTCAAGAGTCCAGTTGCCCTCAATGCCCTGAAAAAATAGCTAGGACAGCTCGTTCGAGTCAAGAGTCTAGTTGCCCTCAATGCCCTGAAAAAATAGCTGGGACAGCTCGTTCGAGTCAAGAGTCCAATTGCCCTCAATGCCCTGAAAAAATAGGTTGGACAGCTCGTTCGAGTCAAGAGTCCAGTTGCCCTCAATGCCCTGAAAAAATAGCTAGGACAGCTCGTTCGAGTCAAGAGTACAGTTGCGCTCAATGCCCTTAAAAAATAGCTAGGACAGCTTGTTCGAGTCAAGAGTCCAGTTGCCCTCAATGCCCTGAAAAATAGCTGGGGCAGCTCATTTGAGTCAAGAGTCCAGTTGCCCTCAATGCTCTGAAAAAATAGCTAGGACAGCTCGTTCGAGTCAAGGGTCCAGTTGTCCTCAATGCCCTGAAAAAATAGCTAGGACAGCTCGTTCGAGTCAAGAGTCCAGTTGCCCTCAATGCCCTGAAAAGATAGCTCGGACAGCTCGTTCGAGTCAAGAGTCCAGTTGCCCTCAGTGCCCTGAAAAAATAGCTGGGACAGCTCGTTCGAGTCAAGAGTCCAATTGCCCTCAATGCCCTGAAAAAATAGCTAGGACAGCTCGTTAGAGTCAAGAGTCCAGTTGCCCTCAATGCCCTGAAAAAATAGTTAGGACAGCTCGTTCGAGTCAAGAGTCCAGTTGCCCTCAATGCCCTGGGAAAAAAAAACTAGGACAGCTCGTTCGAGTCAAGAGTCCAGTTGCCCTCAATGCCCTGAAAAAAAGCTAGGACAGCTCGTTAGAGTCAAGAGTCCAGTTGCCCTCAATGCCCTGAAAAAATAGCTAGGACAGCTTTTTCGAGTCAAGAGTCCAGTTGCCCTCAATGCCCTGAAAAAATAGCTAGGACAGCTCGTTCGAGTCAAGAGTCCAGTTGCCCTCAATGCCCTGAAAAAATAGCTGGGACAGCTCGTTCGAGTCAAGAGTCCATTTGCCCTCAATGCCCTGAAAAAATAGCTAGGACAGCTCGTTCGAGTCAAGGGTCCAGTTGCCCTCAATGCCCTGGAAAAGATAGCTAGGACAGCTCATTAGAGTCAAGAGTCCAGTTGCCCTCAATGCCCTGAAAAAAAAGCTAGGACAGCTCGTTCGAGTCAAGAGTCCAGTTGCCCTCAATGCCCTGGAAAAAATAGCTAGGACAGGTCGTTAGAGTCAAGAGTCCAGTTGCCCTCAATGCCCTGAAAAAAAGCTAGGACAGCTCGTTAGAGTCAAGAGTCCAGTTGCCCTCAATGCCCTGAAAAAATAGCTAGGACAGCTCGTTAGAGTCAAGAGTCCAGTAGCCCTCAATGCCCTGAAAATAAAAAGGTAGGACAGCTCGTTAGAGTCAAGAGTCCAAATGCCCTCAATGCACTGAAAAAATAGCTAAGACAGCTCGTTCGAGTCAAGAGTCCAGTTGCCCTCAATGCCCTGAAAAAATAGCTGGAACAGCTCGTTCGAGTCAAGGGTCCAATTGCCCTCAATGCCCTGAAAAAATAGCTAGGACAGCTCGTTCGAGTCAAGAGTCCAGTTGCCCTCAATGCCCTGGAAAAAATAGCTAGGACAGGTCGTTAGAGTCAAGACTCCAGTTGCCCTCAATGCCCTGGAAAATTAGCTAGGACAGCTCGTTCGAGTCAAGAGTCCAGTTGCCCTCAATGCCCTGAAAAAAAGCTAGGACAGCTCGTTAGAGTCAAGAGTCCAGTTGCCCTCAATGCCCTGAAAAAATAGCTAGGACAGCTCGTTAGAGTCAAGAGTCCAGTAGCCCTCAATGCCCTGGAAAAAAAAAAGGTAGGACAGCTCGTTAGAGTCAAGAGTCCAGTTGCCCTCAATGCCCTGAAAAAATAGCTAGGACAGCTCGTTCGAGTCAAGAGTCCAGTTGCCCTCAATGCCCTGAAAAAATAGCTGGGACAGCTCGTTCGAGTCAAGGGTCCAATTGCCCTCAATGCCCTGAAAAAATAGCTAGGACAGCTCGTAAGAGTCAAGAGTCCAGTTGCCCTCAATGCCCTGAAAAAATAGCTAGGACAGCTCGTTCGAGTCAAGAGTACAGTTGCGCTCAATGCCCTTAAAAAATAGCTAGGACAGCTTGTTCGAGTCAAGAGTCCAATTGCCCTCAATGCCCTGAAAAATAGCTGGGGCAGCTCATTTGAGTCAAGAGTCCAGTTGCCCTCAATGCTCTGAAAAAATAGCTAGGACAGCTCGTTCGAGTCAAGGGTCCAGTTGTCCTCAATGCCCTGAAAAAAAGCTAGGACAGCTCGTTAGAGTGAAGAGTCCAGTTGCCCTCAATGCCCTGAAAAAAAAGCTAGGACAGCTCGTTTGAGTCAAGAGTCCAGTTGCCCTCAATGCCCTGAAAAAATAGCTGGGACAGCTCGTTCGAGTCAAGAGTCCAGTTGCCCTCAATGCCCTGAAAAAATAGCTGGGACAGCTCGTTCGAGTCAAGAGTCCAATTGCCCTCAATGCCCTGAAAAAATAGCTAGGACAGCTCGTTCGAGTCAAGAGTCCAGTTGCCCTCAATGCCCTGAAAAAATAGCTAGGACAGCTCGTTCGAGTCAAGAGTACAGTTGCGCTCAATGCCCTGAAAAAATAGCTAGGACAGCTTGTTCGAGTCAAGAGTCCAGTTGCCCTCAATGCCCTGAAAAATAGCTGGGGCAGCTCATTTGAGTCAAGAGTCCAGTTGCCCTCAATGCTCTGAAAAAATAGCTAGGACAGCTCGTTCAAGTCAAGAGTCCAGTTGTCCTCAATGCCCTGAAAAAAAGCTAGGACAGCTCATTAGAGTGAAGAGTCCAGTTGCCCTCAATGCCCTGAAAAAAAAGCTAGGACAGCTCGTTTGAGTCAAGAGTCCAGTTGCCCTCAATGCCCTGAAAAAATAGCTGGGACAGCTCGTTCGAGTCAAGAGTCCAGTTGCCCTCATTGCCCTGAAAAAATAGCTCGGACAGCTCGTTCGAGTCAAGAGTCCAGTTGCCCTCAGTGCCCTGAACAAATAGCTGGGACAGCTCGTTCGAGTCAAGAGTCCAATTGCCCTCAATGCCCTGAAAAAATAGCTAGGACAGCTCGTTAGAGTCAAGAGTCCAGTTGCCCTCAATGCCCTGAAAAAATAGCTAGGACAGCTTGTTCGAGTCAAGAGTCCAGTTGCCCTCAATGCCCTAAAAAAATAGCTGGGACAGCTCGTTCGAATCAAGAGTCCAATTGCCCTCAATGCCCTGAAAAAATAGCTCGGACAGCTCGTTAGAGTCAAGAGTCCAGTTGCCCCCAATGCCCTGAAAAAATAACTAGGACAGCTCGTTCGAGTCAAGAGTCCAGTTGCCCCCAATGCCCTGAAAAAATAGCTGGGACAGCTCGTTAGAGCCAAGAGTCCAGTTGCCCTCAATGCCCTGAAAAAATAGCTAGGACAGCTCGTTCGAGTCAAGAGTCCAATTGCCCTCAATGCCCTGAAAAAATAGCTAGGACAGCTCGTTAGAGCCAAGAGTCCAGTTGCCCTCAATGCCCTGAAAAAATAGTTAGGACAGCTGGTTCGAGTCAAGAGTCCAGTTGCCCTCAATGCCCTGAAAAAGCTAGGACAGCTCGTTAGAGTCAAGAGTCCAGTTGACCTCAATGCCCTGAAAAAATAGCTAGGACAGCTTGTTCGAGTCAAGGGTCCAGTTGCCCTCAATGCCCTGAAAAAATAGCTAGGACAGCTCATTCGAGTCAAGAGTCCAGTTGCCCTCAATGCCCTGAAAAAATAGCTCGGACAGCTCGTTCGTGTCAAGAGTCCAGTTGCCCTCAATGCCCTGAAAAAATAGCTAGGACAGCTCGTTAGAGCCAAGAGTCCAGTTGCCCTCAATGCCCTGAAAAAATAGCTAGGACAGCTCGTTCGAGTCAAGAGTCCAGTTGCCCTCAATGCCCTGGAAAAAATAGCTAGGACAGGTCGTTAGAGTCAAGACTCCAGTTGCCCTCAATGCCCTGGAAAATTAGCTAGGACAGCTCATTCGAGTCAAGGGTCCAGTTGCCCTCAATGCCCTGAAAAAATAGCTAGGACAGCTCGTTCGAGTCAAGAGTCCAGTTGCCCTCAATGCCCTGGAAAAAATAGCTAGGACAGCTCGTTAGAGTCAAGACTCCAGTTGCCCTCAATGCCCTGGAAAATTAGCTAGCTCAGCTCATTCGAGTCAAGGGTCCAGTTGCCCTCAATGCCCTGAAAAAATAGCTAGGACAGTTCGTTCGAGTCAAGAGTCCAGTTGCCCTCAATGCCCTGAAAAAAAGCTAGGACAGCTCGTTAGAGTCAAGAGTCCAGTTGCCCTCAATGCCCTGAAAAAATAGCTAGGACAGCTTGTTCGAGTCAAGGGTCCAGTTGCCCTCAATGCCCTGAAAAAATAGCTAGGACAGCTCATTCGAGTCAAGAGTCCAGTTGCCCTCAATGCCCTGAAAAAATAGCTCGGACAGCTCGTTCGTGTCAAGAGTCCAGTTGCCCTCAATGCCCTGAAAAAATAGCTAGGACAGCTCGTTAGAGCCAAGAGTCCAGTTGCCCTCAATGCCCTGAAAAAATAGCTAGGACAGCTCGTTCGAGTCAAGAGTCCAGTTGCCCTCAATGCCCTGGAAAAAATAGCTAGGACAGGTCGTTAGAGTCAAGACTCCAGTTGCCCTCAATGCCCTGGAAAATTAGCTAGGACAGCTCATTCGAGTCAAGGGTCCAGTTGCCCTCAATGCCCTGAAAAAATAGCTAGGACAGCTCGTTCGAGTCAAGAGTCCAGTTGCCCTCAATGCCCTGAAAAAAAGCTAGGACAGCTCGTTAGAGTCAAGAGTCCAGTTGCCCTCAATGCCCTGAAAAAATAGCTAGGACAGCTCGTTAGAGTCAAGAGTCCAGTAGCCCTCAATGCCCTGAAAAAAAAAAGGTAGGACAGCTCGTTAGAGTCAAGAGTCCAGTTGCCCTCAATGCCCTGAAAAAATAGCTAGGACAGCTCGTTCGAGTCAAGAGTCCAGTTGCCCTCAATGCCCTGAAAAAATAGCTGGGACAGCTCGTTCGAGTCAAGGGTCCAATTGCCCTCAATGCCCTGAAAAAATAGCTAGGACAGCTCGTTCGAGTCAAGAGTCCAGTTGCCCTCAATGCCCTGAAAAAATAGCTAGGACAGCTCGTTCGAGTCAAGAGTACAGTTGCGCTCAATGCCCTTAAAAAATAGCTAGGACAGCTTGTTCGAGTCAAGAGTCCAGTTGCCCTCAATGCCCTGAAAAATAGCTGGGGCAGCTCATTTGAGTCAAGAGTCCAGTTGCCCTCAATGCTCTGAAAAAAATAGCTAGGACAGCTCGTTCGAGTCAAGGGTCCAGTTGTCCTCAATGCCCTGAAAAAAAGCTAGGACAGCTCGTTAGAGTGAAGAGTCCAGTTGCCCTCAATGCCCTGGAAAAAAAAGCTAGGACAGCTCGTTTGAGTCAAGAGTCCAGTTGCCCTCAATGCCCTGAAAAAATAGCTAGGACAGCTCGTTCGAGTCAAGAGTCCAGTTGCCCTCAATGCCCTGAAAAGATAGCTCGGACAGCTCGTTCGAGTGAAGAGTCCAGTTGCCCTCAATGCCCTGAAAAAATAGCTAGGACAGCTCGTTAGAGTCAAGAGTCCAGTTGCCCTCAATGCCCTGAAAAAATAGTTAGGACAGCTCGTTCGAGTCAAGAGTCCAGTTGCCCTCAATGCCCTGGGAAAAAAAAACTAGGACAGCTCGTTAGAGTCAAGAGTCCAGTTGCCCTCAATGCCCTGAAAAAATAGCTAGGACAGCTCGTTCGAGTCAAGAGTCCAGTTGCCCTCAATGCCCTGAAAAAAAGCTAGGACAGCTCGTTAGAGTCAAGAGTCCAGTTGCCCTCAATGCCCTGAAAAAATAGCTAGGACAGCTTTTTCGAGTCAAGAGTCCAGTTGCCCTCAATGCCCTGAAAAAATAGCTAGGACAGCTCGTTCGAGTCAAGAGTCCAGTTGCCCTCAATGCCCTGAAAAAATAGCTGGGACAGCTCGTTCGAGTCAAGAGTCCATTTGCCCTCAATGCCCTGAAAAAATAGCTAGGACAGCTCGTTCGAGTCAAGGGTCCAGTTGCCCTCAATGCCCTGGAAAAGATAGCTAGGACAGCTCATTAGAGTCAAGAGTCCAGTTGCCCTCAATGCCCTGAAAAAAAAGCTAGGACAGCTCGTTCGAGTCAAGAGTCCAGTTGCCCTCAATGCCCTGGAAAAAATAGCTAGGACAGCTCGTTAGAGTCAAGACTCCAGTTGCCCTCAATGCCCTGGAAAATTAGCTAGCTCAGCTCATTCGAGTCAAGGGTCCAGTTGCCCTCAATGCCCTGAAAAAATAGCTAGGACAGTTCGTTCGAGTCAAGAGTCCAGTTGCCCTCAATGCCCTGAAAAAAAGCTAGGACAGCTCGTTAGAGTCAAGAGTCCAGTTGCCCTCAATGCCCTGAAAAAATAGCTAGGACAGCTCGTTAGAGTCAAGAGTCCAGTAGCCCTCAATGCCCTGAAAAAAAAAAGGTAGGACAGCTCGTTAAAGTCAAGAGTCCAGTTGCCCTCAATGCCCTGAAAAAATAGCTAGGACAGCTCGTTCGAGTCAAGAGTCCAGTTGCCCTCAATGCCCTGAAAAAATAGCTGGGACAGCTCGTTCGAGTCAAGAGTCCAATTGCCCTCAATGCCCTGAAAAAATAGCTAGGACAGCTCGTTCGAGTCAAGAGTCCAGTTGCCCTCAATGCCCTGAAAAAATAGCTAGGACAGCTCGTTCGAGTCAAGAGTACAGTTGCGCTCAATGCCCTGAAAAAATAGCTAGGACAGCTTGTTCGAGTCAAGAGTCCAGTTGCCCTCAATGCCCTGAAAAATAGCTGGGGCAGCTCATTTGAGTCAAGAGTCCAGTTGCCCTCAATGCTCTGAAAAAATAGCTAGGACAGCTCGTTCAAGTCAAGAGTCCAGTTGTCCTCAATGCCCTGAAAAAAAGCTAGGACAGCTCATTAGAGTGAAGAGTCCAGTTGCCCTCAATGCCCTGAAAAAAAAGCTAGGACAGCTCGTTTGAGTCAAGAGTCCAGTTGCCCTCAATGCCCTGAAAAAATAGCTGGGACAGCTCGTTCGAGTCAAGAGTCCAGTTGCCCTCATTGCCCTGAAAAAATAGCTCGGACAGCTCGTTCGAGTCAAGAGTCCAGTTGCCCTCAGTGCCCTGAACAAATAGCTGGGACAGCTCGTTCGAGTCAAGAGTCCAATTGCCCTCAATGCCCTGAAAAAATAGCTAGGACAGCTCGTTAGAGTCAAGAGTCCAGTTGCCCTCAATGCCCTGAAAAAATAGCTAGGACAGCTTGTTCGAGTCAAGAGTCCAGTTGCCCTCAATGCCCTAAAAAAATAGCTGGGACAGCTCGTTCGAATCAAGAGTCCAATTGCCCTCAATGCCCTGAAAAAATAGCTCGGACAGCTCGTTAGAGTCAAGAGTCCAGTTGCCCCCAATGCCCTGAAAAAATAACTAGGACAGCTCGTTCGAGTCAAGAGTCCAGTTGCCCCCAATGCCCTGAAAAAATAGCTGGGACAGCTCGTTAGAGCCAAGAGTCCAGTTGCCCTCAATGCCCTGAAAAAATAGCTAGGACAGCTCGTTCGAGTCAAGAGTCCAATTGCCCTCAATGCCCTGAAAAAATAGCTAGGACAGCTCGTTAGAGCCAAGAGTCCAGTTGCCCTCAATGCCCTGAAAAAATAGTTAGGACAGCTGGTTCGAGTCAAGAGTCCAGTTGCCCTCAATGCCCTGAAAAAGCTAGGACAGCTCGTTAGAGTCAAGAGTCCAGTTGACCTCAATGCCCTGAAAAAATAGCTAGGACAGCTTGTTCGAGTCAAGGGTCCAGTTGCCCTCAATGCCCTGAAAAAATAGCTAGGACAGCTCATTCGAGTCAAGAGTCCAGTTGCCCTCAATGCCCTGAAAAAATAGCTCGGACAGCTCGTTCGTGTCAAGAGTCCAGTTGCCCTCAATGCCCTGAAAAAATAGCTAGGACAGCTCGTTAGAGCCAAGAGTCCAGTTGCCCTCAATGCCCTGAAAAAATAGCTAGGACAGCTCGTTCGAGTCAAGAGTCCAGTTGCCCTCAATGCCCTGGAAAAAATAGCTAGGACAGGTCGTTAGAGTCAAGACTCCAGTTGCCCTCAATGCCCTGGAAAATTAGCTAGGACAGCTCATTCGAGTCAAGGGTCCAGTTGCCCTCAATGCCCTGAAAAAATAGCTAGGACAGCTCGTTCGAGTCAAGAGTCCAGTTGCCCTCAATGCCCTGGAAAAAATAGCTAGGACAGCTCGTTAGAGTCAAGACTCCAGTTGCCCTCAATGCCCTGGAAAATTAGCTAGCTCAGCTCATTCGAGTCAAGGGTCCAGTTGCCCTCAATGCCCTGAAAAAATAGCTAGGACAGTTCGTTCGAGTCAAGAGTCCAGTTGCCCTCAATGCCCTGAAAAAAAGCTAGGACAGCTCGTTAGAGTCAAGAGTCCAGTTGCCCTCAATGCCCTGAAAAAATAGCTAGGACAGCTTGTTCGAGTCAAGGGTCCAGTTGCCCTCAATGCCCTGAAAAAATAGCTAGGACAGCTCATTCGAGTCAAGAGTCCAGTTGCCCTCAATGCCCTGAAAAAATAGCTCGGACAGCTCGTTCGTGTCAAGAGTCCAGTTGCCCTCAATGCCCTGAAAAAATAGCTAGGACAGCTCGTTAGAGCCAAGAGTCCAGTTGCCCTCAATGCCCTGAAAAAATAGCTAGGACAGCTCGTTCGAGTCAAGAGTCCAGTTGCCCTCAATGCCCTGGAAAAAATAGCTAGGACAGGTCGTTAGAGTCAAGACTCCAGTTGCCCTCAATGCCCTGGAAAATTAGCTAGGACAGCTCATTCGAGTCAAGGGTCCAGTTGCCCTCAATGCCCTGAAAAAATAGCTAGGACAGCTCGTTCGAGTCAAGAGTCCAGTTGCCCTCAATGCCCTGAAAAAAAGCTAGGACAGCTCGTTAGAGTCAAGAGTCCAGTTGCCCTCAATGCCCTGAAAAAATAGCTAGGACAGCTCGTTAGAGTCAAGAGTCCAGTAGCCCTCAATGCCCTGAAAAAAAAAAGGTAGGACAGCTCGTTAGAGTCAAGAGTCCAGTTGCCCTCAATGCCCTGAAAAAATAGCTAGGACAGCTCGTTCGAGTCAAGAGTCCAGTTGCCCTCAATGCCCTGAAAAAATAGCTGGGACAGCTCGTTCGAGTCAAGGGTCCAATTGCCCTCAATGCCCTGAAAAAATAGCTAGGACAGCTCGTTCGAGTCAAGAGTCCAGTTGCCCTCAATGCCCTGAAAAAATAGCTAGGACAGCTCGTTCGAGTCAAGAGTACAGTTGCGCTCAATGCCCTTAAAAAATAGCTAGGACAGCTTGTTCGAGTCAAGAGTCCAGTTGCCCTCAATGCCCTGAAAAATAGCTGGGGCAGCTCATTTGAGTCAAGAGTCCAGTTGCCCTCAATGCTCTGAAAAAAATAGCTAGGACAGCTCGTTCGAGTCAAGGGTCCAGTTGTCCTCAATGCCCTGAAAAAAAGCTAGGACAGCTCGTTAGAGTGAAGAGTCCAGTTGCCCTCAATGCCCTGGAAAAAAAAGCTAGGACAGCTCGTTTGAGTCAAGAGTCCAGTTGCCCTCAATGCCCTGAAAAAATAGCTAGGACAGCTCGTTCGAGTCAAGAGTCCAGTTGCCCTCAATGCCCTGAAAAGATAGCTCGGACAGCTCGTTCGAGTGAAGAGTCCAGTTGCCCTCAATGCCCTGAAAAAATAGCTAGGACAGCTCGTTAGAGTCAAGAGTCCAGTTGCCCTCAATGCCCTGAAAAAATAGTTAGGACAGCTCGTTCGAGTCAAGAGTCCAGTTGCCCTCAATGCCCTGGGAAAAAAAAACTAGGACAGCTCGTTAGAGTCAAGAGTCCAGTTGCCCTCAATGCCCTGAAAAAATAGCTAGGACAGCTCGTTCGAGTCAAGAGTCCAGTTGCCCTCAATGCCCTGAAAAAAAGCTAGGACAGCTCGTTAGAGTCAAGAGTCCAGTTGCCCTCAATGCCCTGAAAAAATAGCTAGGACAGCTTTTTCGAGTCAAGAGTCCAGTTGCCCTCAATGCCCTGAAAAAATAGCTAGGACAGCTCGTTCGAGTCAAGAGTCCAGTTGCCCTCAATGCCCTGAAAAAATAGCTGGGACAGCTCGTTCGAGTCAAGAGTCCATTTGCCCTCAATGCCCTGAAAAAATAGCTAGGACAGCTCGTTCGAGTCAAGGGTCCAGTTGCCCTCAATGCCCTGGAAAAGATAGCTAGGACAGCTCATTAGAGTCAAGAGTCCAGTTGCCCTCAATGCCCTGAAAAAAAAGCTAGGACAGCTCGTTCGAGTCAAGAGTCCAGTTGCCCTCAATGCCCTGGAAAAAATAGCTAGGACAGCTCGTTAGAGTCAAGACTCCAGTTGCCCTCAATGCCCTGGAAAATTAGCTAGCTCAGCTCATTCGAGTCAAGGGTCCAGTTGCCCTCAATGCCCTGAAAAAATAGCTAGGACAGTTCGTTCGAGTCAAGAGTCCAGTTGCCCTCAATGCCCTGAAAAAAAGCTAGGACAGCTCGTTAGAGTCAAGAGTCCAGTTGCCCTCAATGCCCTGAAAAAATAGCTAGGACAGCTCGTTAGAGTCAAGAGTCCAGTAGCCCTCAATGCCCTGAAAAAAAAAAGGTAGGACAGCTCGTTAAAGTCAAGAGTCCAGTTGCCCTCAATGCCCTGAAAAAATAGCTAGGACAGCTCGTTCGAGTCAAGAGTCCAGTTGCCCTCAATGCCCTGAAAAAATAGCTGGGACAGCTCGTTCGAGTCAAGAGTCCAATTGCCCTCAATGCCCTGAAAAAATAGCTAGGACAGCTCGTTCGAGTCAAGAGTCCAGTTGCCCTCAATGCCCTGAAAAAATAGCTAGGACAGCTCGTTCGAGTCAAGAGTACAGTTGCGCTCAATGCCCTGAAAAAATAGCTAGGACAGCTTGTTCGAGTCAAGAGTCCAGTTGCCCTCAATGCCCTGAAAAATAGCTGGGGCAGCTCATTTGAGTCAAGAGTCCAGTTGCCCTCAATGCTCTGAAAAAATAGCTAGGACAGCTCGTTCAAGTCAAGAGTCCAGTTGTCCTCAATGCCCTGAAAAAAAGCTAGGACAGCTCATTAGAGTGAAGAGTCCAGTTGCCCTCAATGCCCTGAAAAAAAAAGCTAGGACAGCTCGTTTGAGTCAAGAGTCCAGTTGCCCTCAATGCCCTGAAAAAATAGCTGGGACAGCTCGTTCGAGTCAAGAGTCCAGTTGCCCTCATTGCCCTGAAAAAATAGCTCGGACAGCTCGTTCGAGTCAAGAGTCAAGTTGCCCTCAGTGCCCTGAACAAATAGCTGGGACAGCTCGTTCGAGTCAAGAGTCCAATTGCCCTCAATGCCCTGAAAAAATAGCTAGGACAGCTCGTTAGAGTCAAGAGTCCAGTTGCCCTCAATGCCCTGAAAAAATAGCTAGGACAGCTTGTTCGAGTCAAGAGTCCAGTTGCCCTCAATGCCCTAAAAAAATAGCTGGGACAGCTCGTTCGAGTCAAGAGTCCAATTGCCCTCAATGCCCTGAAAAAATAGCTCGGACAGCTCGTTAGAGTCAAGAGTCCAGTTGCCCCCAATGCCCTGAAAAAATAACTAGGACAGCTCGTTCGAGTCAAGAGTCCAGTTGCCCCCAATGCCCTGAAAAAATAGCTGGGACAGCTCGTTAGAGCCAAGAGTCCATTTGCCCTCAATGCCCTGAAAAAAAGCTAGGACAGCTCGTTCGAGTCAAGAGTCCAATTGCCCTCAATGCCCTGAAAAAATAGCTAGGACAGCTCGTTAGAGCCAAGAGTCCAGTTGCCCTCAATGCCCTGAAAAAATAGTTAGGACAGCTGGTTCGAGTCAAGAGTCCAGTTGCCCTCAATGCCCTGAAAAAAGCTAGGACAGCTCGTTAGAGTCAAGAGTCCAGTTGCCCTCAATGCCCTGAAAAAATAGCTAGGACAGCTTGTTCGAGTCAAGGGTCCAGTTGCCGTCAATGCCCTGAAAAAATAGCTAGGACAGCTCATTCGAGTCAAGAGTCCAGTTGCCCTCAATGCCCTGAAAAAATAGCTCGGACAGCTCGTTCGTGTCAAGAGTCCAGTTGCCCTCAATGCCCTGAAAAAATAGCTAGGACAGCTCGTTAGAGCCAAGAGTCCAGTTGCCCTCAATGCCCTGAAAAAATAGCTAGGACAGCTCGTTCGAGTCAAGAGTCCAGTTGCCCTCAATGCCCTGAGAGTGATGACCTGCATGAATATGAATATTCACAGATGTATCAATAATGCAACATGCAATAAGTTTGTTGTTAAATTGAACCTTATATATATATCAGGTCACATGATAGCTAAGAATATCTCTTATGCTCATGCCGCCATAAAACTTGACCTTCCTTACGTGCAGCCGGACTCCACTGTAGAGTATTTATTTGCTAACCCTGGTCACTGACGATAAGGTTTGGCGTCCCCAAACTGTGGCTCCCTGCTAACAAGGTTTCCAACAACACATGCTCACCCAGCAGCTCACAATGAGCGCAAAATGGAGAACAAAACCTAGGTGAAAATAAATCCTGCTGTGGACGATGAGGAAATAAATTAGGTTGAGGCGAGTCAAAGGATGGGCTTAACAAGTGTACGCTTCTAACAACAGTTCCTGTTTCAGGAGGGGCGGTTCAGGTGTGATGGATGGCTGTGCAAACATAGTTGACATACCTGGCCAATGCCGTGGACCGGTCACAAGCCACGGCTGAGAGGGACATTGTGTGAGCGCTGGAGTGTGTTTGCGTTTGAGTGTGTGCAGCATCAGTGGAGCTCTTCCCCGCCGCGATCCCATCTTCCCTGCCAGGCTGCCGCTCCTTCCTCAGCCGCGCTCGGCCCGCCGGGATCACTTCAGTCAGCAGAGCCCTGTTTGACAGAGACACGGGCCGCGGATAAATTCCACCCTCCTATTTATGGGATGTGCACTTCGACTAGGACGCCTTCGATCCGTCCTTGGGGAGCCCGCATCTGAAAACAGTCAAATAGTCTGGGTGCAGCGATAAGCACTGGGGTGGAATTATACTCCCAAATCCTTAAAGAGCTTTGTTCCATCCCATTCACATCAATACAACCTGCATTTATTTACACAACATACAAGGTTTATTTAGCCTTATTTGTCTTTTTTATTTTTGACTTTAGTTTTTTCTTTCTGTGATCACACCAAAGCTACCATATTGCCTCTTTAAACGCAGGGAGTGAACAAACTATTCCTAATTGCGACACTGTGAAAATTTACCAGGATTTCACAACATTAAACAGTAGTTTTTCACAGTAAAATACTCTGATCAAAATTTCCTCCAAAAATGATTCTTAAACAGTAGTACGTGTACCACCAGTGGTGCGTGAAGTGAAGTGGAGTGAATTATACTTATATAGCGCTTTTTCTCTAGTGACTCAAAGCGCTTTACATAGTGAAACCCAATATCTAAGTTACATTTAAACCAGTGTGGGTGGCACTGGGAGCAGGTGGGTAAAGTGTCTTGCCCAAGGACACAACGGCAGTGACTAGGATGGCGGAAGCGGGGATCGAACCTGGAACCCTCAAGTTGCTGGCACGGCCACTCTACCAAGCTCGGTTGGTAGAGTGGCCCCTATCAAGTGGTACACCAAATAAAAAGAGAGTGTTTTTTTTTCTTCCTATATTCAAACACAGTATTACTGTCAAAATTATGTGTAATGTTACAATGGCCAAACATATTCATTATACGTGTTAAATAAAACCTCTGCCTTGTATTAATGAATACTTAGGCCTACTACGCTACCATATTTTTAATGTTGGTCATTATGGTGGTACTTGGAGAGCCAAGTTTTTTTCTGAGGTGGTCCTTGGTAAAAAAAAAAAAAAAAAAAGAACCACTGCACTAAAATGTACAACAAATGAAAACATTTTACAAGAAATTCCAACAAATGAGTGTAACAATTTTGATAACCTTATATTATATTGTATTTGATTACATTACCTGACACCATGTTAGCTACTTCTCTTTGTTTATAATGTTTATAATGTCTATTTTCTATTTCCTGCTGGATCCACTCTCTATTTTATGCTGCTGCTGTCACATATACTGTATATACTGTAATATTGTACATGTGTTGTATATATTGTATATTGTATATATTGTATATATGTTATAGACATAATATAATATATGTATGTATTCGTATATATGTTCGATTTTTTTATCGCTATATTAGTTTATTTATACCTGCATTGTCCTTTCCATCCTTACACTTTCCATCATTGTAACTGAGCTACTGTGTTGAACAATTTCCCTTGTGGATCATTACAGTTTGTCTAAGTCTAAGTCTAAGTCTAATCAACTGTTATTTCACAGTAAAGTGCTGTAATCATATTGCACTGTAATATATCACAACAAATGTAATCATATTGCACTGTAATATCACAACAAATGACTGTAAATTCAAACTGGTTTGTCTCTTAAGGTGTTCCGTAGACTACGTGTCTCACAGATTTACTGTAACCATACAACAAATTACTGTAAAAAAGTTTATTGTAAGGCAAATTACTGGCTAATAATTGCATTACTTTCACAGTAAAACCCAACAGGCACACATCAATAAAACAACGTTGAGAACTTGTTGAAATAGGTCTTGACATTGAGCAGCTCAAACATAACGTTAAAACAACAAGCTTTTTGACAACGTTTAATCAATGTTAGGTTCTGATGCTGATTTGACCATTGAAATGTATTAATTTTCCAACCAACAATGTGGATGCAACATTACACATAAACATTTACAATTTACAAATACAACTTTTTTGCAATGGTGTTTCAAAGTCAGTTTTAAAGGACCAGTATGTATAATCAACATTGTGTCAATGACGTATGCCTGCTGGGATTTACAGTAATTAACTGTAAAATGTCTTTAGAATAATTTACTATAACTGCAGTGCTTTAATTTTATGGTAAATTACAATAATGTTAGAACTAAATGCTGTAACTTCAAAATAGTAATTGTATAATGAATTACTCTGGCGGTTTAACAGCGCACCACCACATACTGTACAAGAGTGAGCAACATAGTCTACGAAACACCTTAAAAAACAAATCACTTTGAATTTACAGTAGCTTATCGAGGACTAGGATTACATTATTTTAACGTGCTAAAATTGTTCATTGCTGTGAAATATAAGGATATTGTCATTTTTACATCCATTTGTTGTAATGTTACAGTACATTTTGATTACAGTATATTACTTTGAAAAATACTGTTAAATGATGTGAAATTGTGGTAATTTTTTTCCAGTGCAAATATTAGCCAGTAATTTACTATGAATTTACAATAAACATTTTTAGTGTCTTTAACACATATTTGGTGATATCTTAATGTAAATACATGGAGATGAAAAGTATATCCAGTAGGGTGTTTATGTTTTTTGTTGTTGTTTTTTTTTACCGTGCATGGGAGATGGGTCAGTGCAGCCTGGTGGATGAGCGGTAAACCTTTATTGGGAACACCCAGGAATGTTTAGTTAACTCGCCCGTCACATTCAAGCATGTGTGCCAAAGGTGTTTACAGGGTGTTGACATTCACACTTTGGCACTGAGGCACAAGCGGCCATGTCTGACTGAGCTGGAAGAATGGAAAGTCCAAAATATTGCTCCCCAAATGTTTGCAGTGCAAGTAGTTTACTTAGTTAACAAAATAAATATCAACTAGTAGTAATAATATTGTAATTCCTACTTAGAGTGATATAGTTTTGAAATAAATATTGCTAATAAATGTATGTTAGTAAAGCAGCGTTGTGACAACCTAGAACACCATTCTTAATTAACCCACTGACATTATTATATTATAACAAAAAGTAATTACAAAATATTTACGGATCAAAAATGTTTTCATTTTAAAAATGATTTGATGCTTTCATTTTTACCTGATTGTAATCTGTGTTAGAATACGTTAATTATTTTTGGCATGTTTCTGTTCAGTTTAAAATGTTATCTTTTTTGCTGTGTGGAGTTTTAAATTGTTTTTATTAATTTAAAAGTGGTATGTTCACACACATTAAGTATTTGTTCAATACAATTACCTGTTATATTTAAATCAAATATAAGAATTATAAATTCCATGTATTATAATTCAAAATACTAAAAAAATGTAATTACATGTTTATAATGTGAGAAAACGATAATATTATGTTATTACTTGTTACATTGTTATGTTCATCAGATTAAACTATTGTTAAATACCACTAATTTGTATATTACTTACAATTTAATTTGTATTATTCATGCTACTACTTGCTCAACGTTATTGCACCTTTCTTTGTATATATTTTAAATTTATGTTGTATTTACTGTTATTCTTATTCATTCCTTGTCTATTTATATTTATGTCAATTTGCTTTTTTAAACCCTCTTAATTTATTTAATTCTTTAATCAATCTATTATATTGTTGTTTTCTTATTGTAAACTATCACTTTTTGTACTTGGTATTTTTTATCAAATTGTATTTTTTGTCTCACTCTTTTCTAGTGCTTTTGAGACTTTCTTTTTATCTTTTCTTCTTGTATTAGAGGTATTGTGATCAAACAGTTTTGGAGAGTAATATATTGTGTCTAAGTCTAAATATACAATTTGTATATTCTATAATATGGCTTCAATCTTATTTTTTAAAAACACTGTAAAAATTTACCAGAAAGTATTAAAACTATAATTTTTCACAATAAAATGTACTGTAACATAACAACAAATGACAGTCACAGTAAATTACTGTGAATCTTACTGTAAAAATATTGCAATTATTAGCAAGAAATTTGCTGTGAATTTACAATAAAATGTTTTACAGTGAGCATATTGTCAGTTTTACGATACAAAAACAGTTGTATCAGTTAAACCTGATAAGGTAAGCAATTAAACATAATTACATGGTCATATTTCCACACTGTCATAAAAATAAACACACAATATACCAAAAAGTATATAAATATATACACACACACACACACACACACACACACACACACACATAAACACACACACATACATGCACACACTCTTTTCAAAAGTCAAAACTGTTTTATCAATAAGACCAAAAATAGATAAAGAATTACTGCTTTATATTTTATGTATATGTTTTAAAATATAATTCTTATATTTATAAGACAGCTCTAAATACGTATATATATATATATATATATATATATATATATATATATATATATATATATATATATATATATATATATATATATATATATATACGTATTTAGAGCTATATATATATATACGTATTTAGAGCTATATATATATATATATATATATATATATATATATATATATATATATATATATATATATATATATATATATACATACGTATTTAGAGCTGTCTTATAAATATAAGAATTATATTTTAAAACATATACATTCAGATTCAGATTTAGATTTAGATTTATTGGTCCCCTTGGGGAAATTCATTGTCACTGCCGTACATTTAAACAATAGACATTACACATCACAAAAAAAAATATATATATATATATATATATATATATATATATATATATATATTTTTTTTTTTTTTTTTTTTTTTTTTTTTTTAAAGAATGTGTGTATGTATGTGTGTGTGTTTATGTGTGTGTGTGTGGGTGTGTGTGTGTGTGTGTGTGTGTGTGTGTGTGTGTGTGTGTCTGGCCCAGTGACCACCCACAGAGAGCATGGAGTGAACGTCTCCTGCCCAGCTCCCCTGCACTGACCCGGGTGACAAAGCCCACGTAGAGGTGTTTGTACACGTAGTGGCCTACATTCAGCGACAGAAGCACACTCCACAAGTGTGCAGGTATCACTCGGGCCAACGCCGTCTGAGGTAATTGGAGGAGTGTTGTAAGTTTCCTACATGACTCACTCGACTCTTCTCTGTCAGGCTGGAAGATTGTAGGTCTGGGTGAACTTTAAAAAAACCTGAGTCCTCTTAACTCATAAATTACCCGGCCGTGGACAACCTTAAGCGGTGTTGAAATGCCTCGAACAGAGCTTTATTTCAGTGCTGGCGGAGCGTGAAGCTGAGAACGCCGCCCCACAAGGAGCCCCGGCTCTCACGTGCACAAATAAAACAGCTATTTATGCTGCCATACCTGAGCTCTGACATGCTACCGAACATCCAGTGGAATAGAAATGTATTGTTGAAACTGTTCAAATTATCCTTAATTGCCACAAACACTTGGAAATGATGGATTAGGAAGCTTCTCGATAATGCATCGTGGTTCTGCCTTGTGCCAGGTCAAAAACACACATCAGGGGAATGTTTCTATGTTTTTGCTTCCACAACATCATATTGTGTAAAAATCATCCCCAGTCTGACCACCCAGGGGGTCCCTGACACGGCAACCTTTACAAAGGGGGATGGGTGTGTGTGTTTGTATTTAGGCAAGTGTCTGCTCACATGCATGAATATGCTCCTTCATCTTATGCGTATTGATCTTCCGCCGATTCTTTCTTTTCCTGGTTATTTGTTTGTTGCTATACATTGCTAGATTTGAAAGCCAAGTATCCTGGACTTGATTACAACGTTTTGATATTACACCATCGATTGGTGTTAAGAAAAGTCAACTTGATTGTTTTATTGTTTAAGAACAGTTCCAGTCATCTGTGTCGGTTATTTTATTCCATGCAGACCTAATTCCACAATTTTACATGCATGGAAAGCACAAAGAATACACAATCGGTATAAACGCAAACACAAACCAACAGGACCAAACAAAAGGGCACCACATGGATGCTTTTAACATCCAGCTGCACTACACTTGCTCTGTTTGCCCACTCTTCTACGCTTAGGTCATAGAACGAGTGTGTCTTATTTCTCTCTCAAGAGCCCTTGGAGGCTTTCGGTTGTAAAAAAAAAAAAAAAGCATCGTTTCTTGCCTCCTCTCCCATCGATGCTCTGCAAGAACCCCTCCGTGCTTGACTTGTGCTAAGAAGAGAATTAGGGGTCAGCCGTCATCCCCTTTCAAAGTGAGAGCCCCTAAACGGGAACACGTAAAGGTGAAGCAAGACGCGATAACCCCTCCAATTAGACAATGAGGACAGATAAATGACCATACAGTATGGCGTACAATGGGAATTAAAAGTATAAGGCAGCTGCATGGTTTCTTATCTGGGCCGAGTAAGAAGAAACCAGGCAACAAAGGGAGGCTAAGACTAAGAGGCTTGATGCATGGGAAAGCCATGGGCCGGCCATTGTGGCTGCCCTTCTGCTAAGCAAATAGTCCAAACTGTTCATTCCCCATCTCCCATTCTCTCGCCGGTACATTGTTTGTGTCCTTGCATTTCATTCTGACTGGGGAAGATTGCTCTCAGGGCCAGTGAGCAAACAGTCCAGAAAGGAGCCAGCTATCTCCTGCCTGTTCCCAGGAGAACTAGCATTTTTATTTCAGCTCCAAGCTGTCAAAGGATTGGAGAGTTTATGTCAGGATCCTGAATTAATTGCTTTAAGCCTCAAGGCTGACGCCGGCGTTTTTATCACCAAATGTTCAGTAAAATGTTTCCTGGCAAATTATGCAGGGACGACCCCCCACCCCTCCAACCGCCTGGTACTTCTATACCAGGGGTCGGCAACCCAAAATGTTGAGAGAGCCATATTGGACCAAAAATACAAAAACAAATCTGTCTGGTGCCGCAACAAATTAAAAGCCATATTACATACAGATAGTGTGTCATGAGATATACATTGAATTGAGATGACTTAAAGGAAACTAAATGACCTCAAATATAGCTACAGATGAGGCATAATGATGCAATATGTACATATAGCTAGCCTAAATGTGTACATATAGCTAGCCTATATAGCTTGCAGTCATGCAGTGACTAAATATGTCTGATTAGCACTCCACACAAGTCAATAACATCAACAAAACTCACCTTTGTGCATTCATGCACAACGTTAAAAGTTTGGTGGACAAAATGAGACAGAAAAAGAAGTGGCATAAAACACGCTCTAGAAAGTCAGAGAAAGTTAAACATGTAAACAAACTACGGTGAGCTCAAGGACCGCCAAAATTAGTAGGACAAAACGGCGCTCGCCAAATACTCGAATCAGTGAAGCATGTTTAATATAAACAGTGTGCTTTATAACAATTAGGGAGGTTTGTGTCATGTTTGTCCTCCTACAGAAACCATATTAAAACAAAAAATATATTTTTTCCCCTCATCTTTTTCCATTTTTCATACATTTTTGAAAAAGCTCCAGAGAGCCACTAGGGCGGCGCTAAAAAGCCGCATGCGGCTCTAGAGCCGCGGGTTGCCGACCCCTGTTCTATACCATCGCCTTGCATGTTATTGGATACATATTCATCTAAAATAAGGCATGGTTGGTGAAAGATTGGTTTAAATGAACACAACAAATGTTTGTGTGTAAGTGGGTGTGAAAGGCCAGCTCATGGCCCAACTAGTCAATGCAGTTGTTTGAGGCCACAACCACGATCACAAAGACCACTTACAAGTCCAATTAAATCGTACTGTTCAAAGGACCCATATTGTCCAGATCACTGTTTTTCAACCTTTTCTGAGCCAAGGCACATGTTTTTCATTGAAACATTTCTGAGACACACCACTGGCAGAAAACATTAAAACAATGAAAATCAGTAGCCAATATTGACAATAAAAAGTCGTTCTCGCAATTGTTGGATATGAATTGAAACCATAACCAACAATGCATCACTATAGCTCTTGTCTCAAAGTAGGTGTACCGTCACAACCTGTCCCATCCCGCCGTGACTTATTTAGTTTTTTTGGTGTTTTCCTGTGTGTAGTATTTTAGTTCTTGTCTTGCGCTCCTATTTTGGTGTCTTTTCCTCTTTTGTTGTATTTTCCTGTAACAGTTTCATGTCTTCTTTGAACGCTATTCCCCGCACCTGCTTTGTTTTCGCAATCAAGACTATTTAAATTGTGCAGACACTATCCTTCTTTGTGGGGACATTGTTGATTGTCATGTCATGTACGGATGTACTTTGTGGACACTGTCTGCTCCACACGCTATAAGTCTTTGCTGTCATCCAGCATTCTGTTTTTGTTTACTTTGCATCAGTTTTAGTTTCGTTTTGCATAGCCATCCCTAAGCTTCAATGCCTTTTCTTAGAGGAACTCGCCTTTTGTTTATTTTTGGTTTAAGTGTTAGATACCTTTTTACCTGCACGCTGCCTCCCGCATATTATGATCATGACAAACCATGTTCCTGACATCTACAAAGCAATTAGCTGCCACCTACTGATATGGAAGAGTATTACACAGTTACTCTGCCGAGCTCTAGACAGCACAGACACTAAGAAAAGGCACATTTGCGGATTATAATTACTGGTTTGCAAAAAATATTTTTAACCCAATTAGGTGAAATTACATAATCTCCCACGGCACAGCAGACTGTATCTCACGACAGTGGTTGAAAAACACTGGTCCAGATGACCACAATGTCAATAACAAGTTCTCTTCATGTAGTTTTACTCCTGTAAATGCATCTGGAAGTCATTTCTCGCATAATATCAATTAGTTTTTGAGTAATCTGTAGATAAATAACTGTACTTGGAACTCCTCCATACCATCACCAGACGCGATTTACCCCCTCCTGGTGTGATGTCATCTACAGAACTGCAGCCCATTTCCCCGCATAGACAGTGTGCATAAAGGCATGTAAAACTATTATTTTGATCACTTAATTGCCTGTTTTTGTCACCGTGGTTCATGATTACTTCTAAACTGATATGGTTAACATTATGAGCAAAAAATAGATAAATATATAATCATTTATAGACCCAAAAGCCTGTGTTTCCTTATTTTCAGTGTCTGCCTGTTATGGCTAGTTTATTAAGCTTATAGTGACTTTTCTAATGTTTTCTTGCATGCCAGTGTGTGTTCCCACCCTTGTAAAGCTTCTGGAAATATACATTTATGTTGAAGACAAACAAAGTATTTATCAATGTTTTTTGAGCATTTTCGCAAGAATAACTCAACAGTAGGAGAGGACGCAAAATAGAATAGTAGCAGTACCTTGTTTTCTTTTTCTCTTTTTCTTTTTCCCTGCTTTTTGAGCGTCGATTTGTTTGGCAAAGCCCATGCTGCGATAGTGAAGCGGCGCTCCACTTTTGTGTTTACGATACGAATCCTAATACGCTACATAATGTTGCCAAAGAGAAGTCGTAAAAACCGCAAAAAAAAACAGCATCTACGAAGCGAAAAATCTCCATTC
The DNA here is from genome assembly GCF_033978685.3 of Nerophis lumbriciformis. Classification (NCBI taxonomy): domain Eukaryota; kingdom Metazoa; phylum Chordata; class Actinopteri; order Syngnathiformes; family Syngnathidae; genus Nerophis; species Nerophis lumbriciformis. Next base: position 28,373,832 of record NC_084555.2, read on the forward strand.
CCCACACCACTGGACCGTTGTGTCTGCTCCAAGAAGGAACCACAACCTGCGGATAAATGTCGCGAAAATGTGAACAAAATGTACTTCTTCAAATTGTGCTCCAAAATAACATGATTTGGGATGAAGATGCTTCCAAAACATCTTCAATGCAACATGAACGTCTTCTCTGGGTTGCGCCAGCAGGCTGATCCAGGCAAGCCCACATTTTGGAGCTAAAAGTGGGCATTCCAAAATGTGCAAAAATTTGTTACAAAACAAGCCTAAAATCATGACGGTGTCTACTTTGGGGGATTTTTACCTGTAGACATAATTTGTAGGCTCTAAATAAGAGACAATGTTGTCAAGCATTAGAGGGGCCTTTTAAGGGTAGGTTCAATTAGATTAGCAACTTATAAAATCAAACTTTTCGGGCCAAAAAAAAAAAGATTGTTTAAGGCCACAAAAGGACTATAGAGCCGTGTGTGTGTGTGTGTGTGTGTTGTCCCCTCCCTCGCCATGACGGTAGGTGCACGAGCCAAGCTTGGCAAGAAAACGAGTACCCTTACAGATGCCTCAATAAACCATAGCTGTTCAGACATTTGGTGGACCAGGTTTTTAAGGCTCCAAACTGTCCTCAGAACTGCCAAACTGTCTTCAGAAGCGTCTGCCGTGCTCAAATGCCTACTTAATAACGTATACGCAGTATATGATTTATCGCAAGCTGCAGAATCATTAGCAACTGTGTTGTTGTTCAACACAGCCAAACTTTTCAACACTTCTGACATATTATAGCCTATTATGTGAACCCGAAATAGCCAATTGATCCGGTGCTGACATAAAACATCATTATGTTGGCATGGCTACATGTGTTGTCAGTGTCTGTTGGCTCTTAACGTGAAGAGGCCAAAACCAACAAAGGAGGAAGCGGCCCGGCGGTTCCAGCCCTCAGCGCCACACGTCAATAACTGAACCTGAAGCCACCATCTGGAAATTGCTTCTCTTTACACAAATGCATCTGACGGCGTCTGGGACCAATATATTTGCATGTAAAACGGAATTGTTTGAGCGTGTCGCATGATACAGTGTGTGTCGCCGTATGCAAAGGGGCGTCTATGGAGGGATATTGTACAGGGGCCCCAAGCAAAAATTTCAAATGGCCACAAACTCAGCACCATCATTTTGGTACAAGAATGAGGTGATAGAAGAAAGGTAAACAGATGATAAATCTACCTAATGCAGAGTAGGAGAAAGTTATGGCAAGTTCACTTTTGCATCTCATTGCCCATAACTGTGGTGTGTTCAAGGATACATCGATAAAAGTTGGAAACAGAGGTGACACTGTAGGTTTTAAAGACACATTTCTTATTACACACCGATGAAGCAGTTAATTGCTGGTTTACACTCTAAAGTAGTGAAGTGTGGAGTGAATTGGATTTATATAGCGCTTTTCTCTAGTGACTCAAAGCGCTTTTACATAGTGAAACCCAATATCTAAGTTATATTTAAACCAGTGTGGGTGGCACTGGGAGCAGGTGGGTAAAGTGTCTTGCCCAAGGACACAACGGCAGTGACTAGGATGGCGGAAGCGGGGATCGAACCTGGAACCCTCAAGTTGCTGGCACGGCCACTCTACCAACCGAGCTATACCGCCCCAAAGTAAAGAAAAAGTTGACAGATTTATAACGATAGGTTATTCAAATTTGTATTCTGGCCACTTTATGGTGAATTTGATGACACGTTTTTGAAAAAAAAAAATATCTCGATCTGTTTAATACATGTTAGTCCCACCTTAATAAGTCAAAAATCAACAAATGCTTTAAAAAGCTGGTTTCAACCAAAATAAGGCAATAGTTTGTTTTTTATGCATGTAAACGTACCAAGTATGTGTGTGTATAGGGTGGGGATGAAATTTTTTTTAAATATAATAAGCAAATATATGAATGAAATAAAATAAATACATAAATAATAAAAAATAAATGAAATACAAAAAAAATCACATTCAAATGAAAAAATATATACAATAAAACAATAAGAAACACATTAAGTTCAAAAAACGTAGAGTGCCTTTCAGGAGTCTTGTCTATGGGGCCCAAATATTGGTCCTAGATCCCTGTGTATTCACACAAGAGTTGTTTCTGAAAGGTGCAAAAGTCATCCTACAAAAATCGCTTTGCATTTGAAGGAAAACTCCAAGCGATATTTGCATGCTTCTTTAAACACAACTGTTTCTAACGCCGTGACCTCACCCGCTGACATGTTGGAACAGGCCTTGAACACACCGCTCATTTAACTGCAACCGCAAATGCATCATCTCCAGGATGTGCACCTTTCATTATCTTTCTGCCCGGGCACTTCAAGATAAGAGTATCCAGGCTCCTGCCAATAAATCAGGCAGTTGACTCCTTAATCTGAGAGGATATTAAGTGACAAACACGGCGATGTTTCTGTCAGCGTCAAGCATGCGAGGGTTAATAGTGTGTATCAGGGGACTACTCTGCAGCGGGGAGAACATACAGGCCTCGTAATCTGCTCAGCAGCCTTGTGGACACCTCCCAGCTTTCCTCAATCCTTCACCCAAAGCATCCTCCTTTCCATTATAAATAACACAGCCATTTATACCGGATTAAATTGGGGATTAATTTGATTCCAGTCCGGGTATGGGAATTCATTAGCGATCTGACAGTGGCGCTATACATGCAAGGAATTTAATTTGGATCCCCCTGAGGGCAGGCGGGGTATCCTCCTCCACACTTTGAATTTGTGCAAAGTGGTACTTCATTGCTGTTGATTCCTTGTTATTACGCTGAAATACTATTAGTGGAGTGTTTTGGAGACGGTAATTCACGTTTGGCCAAAAAAACAACATTTGGCTCCCACTCATAAGGTATTAAAATGAGCACATTATTTGAATGTCATTGATTCTCCTGACAAGCTGTGTGGTATAAAGTAAAGACGTGCAATTCAAGAATCCATGCACGCCCCCCAGCACCAATCTGCTGCTCACTAAATTGGACAAGTCCCATTGTAAGGAAAGCTGTCTCCATGCACATGTCTGCACAGGAGAACATATGCAGGACAAAATATTCCGTAGTTTGTTATTCCGACGACGGCACAGGGGGCACACTGGCTTGTTTGCCTTGACTGGAAGAGGAGATTGGATTGGGGGTTTAAATGAATCGCTGGCGCACCACATTTATAGGTTTCATTAACTTTTAATGAGTTGGGTGTCCTTCGCCGTGATTGGCTGGCCTTCACTTCCTGGAACTGGAGCTGAGGGGAGAGTTTGCAGTTGGACCAGTTGGACTGAATGGGCCATACTGCCATGGAAATGGGTTATTATCGTGTGATACTATTTCCAAAAGCCCCCAGATATCCATCAGCACTGCAGGCTGCAGGAGAATAAAGCAACCTTGGCACATCCATCCTGCAGTCAGGCAGGCGTCTTTTTAGCACCGCTGACCAGGGGCGTCCAAGTCGGGATGTTGTACTAGGGGCCCCGAGCAGAGAGATGGCCCCCCTGGGCTTTTGTCAATTTTGAAGAATTGTTTTTCTATGATAAAAAACAACAACCTCATAAATGTAAAGATAAAATGAATATGGCCGTTGTCGCGGCCCGGGCACACTCCAGTGCGCACCACTCCGGCTGCAGCAAGCAGCTGCAATCAATCGGCAATCAATCAGCACTCTACACACCTGTCGCTGATGAGCTTCCTGGGCTTCTTAAGCCAGTGCAAACCTGCGTTCCGGCCAGAACGTAGCGACCTGTTCCAGTACAGTACGCCGACTTATCTAGCTCCATGTTCATTCTCTCTCTCCGTGTTTCCCTACCTCTGTGCTCATTGTGTGTTGTCCTGTGTCGTGTTCCAGCAGCATTCCTGCGTTCCCGCGTCACAAGCTGTGTGTCTCGTCTCCCCGTATTCCCTCTGGTTCCCTAGCTGCCTCAATGGATCTCGACTTCCCGCCAGGACACGGACTCTGACGCCTCGCTCCTGCCCTTGACCTCACACCTGCCCACAAACCTCCGAGCTTGCCTAGCTCCCTTGGACTTCCGCAACTCGCTCAACACTTCCGGTAACACTCTACAGATACTCGCTACACATAGTCACACACATACACATTTAGGATTAGTTTCACAATCCATTGTATTGTAAATATATAATAAATATAGAGCTAAACAACGTCCTGCTTTCTGTGCCGTAGTCTTCCACAGCCGTGAACGTATAATAATAAGGTTGCTTGAATCAAATGCATTTTGGTATGAGGTGGTAGACAAAAGGTAAAACTACACTAAATCTTTCAAGACCTGTCACTCTAGGTCATACCTTTGTTTTGTTTTTTTGTTGTATTCTTTCTGTAGTCAGCATTTGTTTCCGTTTTTCAGGGCTCCTTCCTCTTGTCTACTTCCTGTGGGAAGTCATTGTCAGTTTACTTCCGAGCTACATGCTTGTGCTTCAGGTGCAACCCCACGCTGCACTCTCTTTGATTTTAAAAATGATCCGGCCTCTGTTACGTTTCCGTGGCATTGTTGTGGTATAGCTGGGACCCCAAGATGAGGAGATAGAATATGGCATGCAGGTAAGAAGTATATTTAGTTCACATAAAGCCAAGCAAGTGCAGCATGGGGGTGCACTTGAAGCATAAGCATGTAGCTATGAAGTAAATTCACATAACACCATGCATGAACAGTAGACAACAAACAGTAATAATCCAGCATCAAGAGGCAGGTGATACTGGACTATAAACCCTCTTGATTAGGATAGGGGACAGGAGCAATCAGCACGCCCACAGGAAGAAGACAAGAGGAAGGAACGCTGAAAACGGAAACAAACACTGAACACAGGAAGAATACAACACAATACCAAAACAAGGTATGACATGTTGGCACAGGTCATAACAAAATGTACCTATTGCAGAAAAGAAAAAAGTTTTGCACAAGTTTCACTTTTGCATCTCATATAAACTTTGGTGTGTTCAATGACCCTAAATTGAAGTGATGAACTGAGGCATAACTAAGTTTTAACGACAGGGGGGAACTTATCCCCCAGGAGATGCACTACTAATAATATAATCATAATAATAATGATGTATTATTATGTTTCGTACAGTATGTAGCCACTGATGAATCAGCTAGTCATAAATGTTAATACAAAATATGTGTAGCCATAAACACTAAATTGATAAGGTTGATTGAATCAAAGTAAGAATGTTTAAGACTACCTATACCTTTCAAAAATCCGAAAAGGATGGTACAACCTGGATAGCAGCAAACCTAACTTTGAACGATTCACTCAACACGGACTTCATAGCATCATCAAGGCTCATCTTTAAGCATTCTCACACAGCACCAACATTTTTCGGACAAGAATAGAAGATATGTAAAAATATAATAAATATATTTGTGGCAAAATGGAAGAAAGTACTAAATAGAAAGTACAAGTTTCACTTTTGCATCTCATTGCACATAACTGTAGTGTGATCAAGGACCCACGATTAAAGTTCAAACAGAGTTGTTACTAGTTTTTAGAGGGGGACTTAACTCTGAGGAGATGCACTTTTAATAATATAGTAATAATTAATTAAAGTATTGTTTTGATGATAATCCTATGTGTATCAGATAATGTCTATTCTATACACTCTGAAGTAAAGGAACACTTGACAGATGTATATTTAAGTGAGTAATGACAGGTTATATGATTATATAAGATCATATTCTGCCCACTTAGATTGAGTTTCTTCACTTTTTTGTTAAAAAAAAAAAATTCTAAACTAAACTCAATGATTTGGGGGGTTGTATAGATATTTACCAGATATGTTTTTAAAAAGTCAAAAACCTAATTAAAGTTTTTTTTACATGTGTTTTAAAAAGCTGGTTTCAACCAAATCAATGCAAAAATGTGTTTTTTAGTGCACGTAAACATAACAAGTGTATGTGTATGGGGCGGCTAGGTTGGGATTAGGATGTGATGGGGGGGCCTTTAGGAGTCTTGTGGGGGCCGAGAATTTGGTGCTACCCTGTCGCTAACTGGCTGAGTTTATATGCTAGCTTTACCCGCAAGGCTTGATCTCAAAGGCGGGCATGAGGCCTGCTGGGAAATGCCAAAGAACAGCATCAAGCGTGTGCACCTCATGGGCTACACCCAGTTTGCAGTGTTGGTCTATATATTGCACTCTATGTTTTTCTAAAGGCAGCATTTGCATGTAGCAATATTTCACAAAGATAAATACTGACCATCCATCCACTTCCAAGCGTATAAAAGCAGCAAGGCAGAGAGAGGCGCCCCATGCTGGCCTCAATAGAGCGCCTGTAGGTCACTGCATGTCCCACCAGCTGCTGCCTCCCCCAGTACTCAATGGCCATTGTTGATGGACCTCTCTCACTCCCTTTTTTTCTGTCTGTCTTGTTTCACTCTCTCTCTCTCGCACGTCCTGTCACCCCGACATGAAGGAGTCCCACACTGGAATGTCACAGAGTCATGTCAGAAGAGACGCGGACACATCACAGTCAGCAGCCGCATTCTCGCCCTGTCCATCCTACTCTCTCTCTCTCGCTTTACCGCTGTCTGCCCTTCAAACACACACACACACACACACACACACCTTGCCAGCCCAACACATCCTCAAGATGACCCTATATGTCTAGATTTTCAAAATAAATGTCACACCTGTCGGTTTTGTTCAATGTAAAAGTGTAAACTCTAAACCTGAATAAATGTTGAAGAGTCCTTTTTACACAATTAAATGCAATTCATAACATAAAATTATATATTAATATATTGGCAATAACACATTTCATCATATTTATTATTTAAGTAATATAGATGTGTTACACGTATTCCTATTTTTTTAAAAGATACATATTTTCAAGTGTGTCATCTTAATTTTGGATCCTTCCATCCATCCATCCAACCCCGTGTTCTTTATATCTTTTTCTTTTGACTTCTTTAAAGCACATGTATATTGTATATTTATTAGGGCTGCGAATCTTTGGGTGTCCCGCGATCTGATTCAATATTGATTCTTGGGGTCACAATTCAATTCCAAATCGATTATTTGCGATTCAGCGTGATTCTCGATTCAAAAACAATATTTTCCTGATTCAAAATGATCCTCTATTCATTCAATACATAGGATTTCAGCAGGATTCACCCCAGTCTGCTGACATGCAAGCAGAGTAGTAGATTTTTGTAAAAAGCTTTTATAATTGTAAAGGACAATGTTTTATCAACTGATTGCAATAATGTAAATTTGTTTTAACTATTAAATGAACCAAAAATATGACTTATTTTATCTCTGTGAAAATATTGGACACAGTGTGTTGTCAAGCTTATAAGATGCATGCAAGTGTAAGCCACTGTGACACTATTGTTCTTTTTTTTTTTTTTTTATAAATGTCTAATGATAATGTCAATGAGGGATTTTTAATCACTGCTATGTTGAAATTGTAACTAATATTGATACTGTTGTTGATAATATTCATTTTTGTTTCACTACTTTTGGTTTGTTCTGTGTCGTGTTTGTGTCTCCTCTCAATTGCTCTGTTTATTGCAGTTCTGAGTGTTGCTGGGTCGGGTTTGGTTTTGGAATTGGATTGCATTGTTATGGTATTGCTGTGTATTGTTTTGTTGGATTGATTAATTAAAAAACACCTATATATGAAAAACAAATAAACAAATAGTTTAAAAAAAATAGATTTAAAAAAAAAATGAGAATCATTCTGAATTGCACAACGTGAGAAACGTGATTCGAATTCGAATCGATTTTTTCCCACACCCCTAATATTTATAGTAGATAAATATGCAATATATATTGCAGCAAATCATGATCTAAAAAACAAAATGTAGCACAACAATTAATTTGAATGTGTAAAATAATAATAAGAACAGTAATACTAAATAATGGTTATAGTTATAATTTATTTCGAACAATATAGTTAGCACATCATATATTATCAGTTTTAATTCCAACATATCATTTCATGAATAAATAATGTCATACAATGTGAAAAGAAAAAAAATCATGGTAAAATCACACTAAATTACTGGCTATTAATTGCATTGCTTTCTTACTTACTTTGGAGTTAGACACAGCTGAATATAAGGGTACTGTTATTTTTACAGTAATTTGTTATAAGGTTACAGTACATTTAGATTTTTAATTATTTTACTGTGAAATAATCCTGTGAAATCCTGTAATTACAAGTGTAATAATTATGCCTTGCGGGGCAAATTAGATTCGTTCAAAACTAAAACATAATGTTAATGATTTTTGAATGCAGCTGAGATAGGCTCCAGCGACCCCCTGCGACCCCAAAAAGGGACAAGCGGTAGAAAAAAATGGATGGATGGATGGAGAAATAAGCGGTAGAAAATTGATGGATATTACAATTATAGTTCGGCCCTTATAATTTGTGTTTTCCCCTCACATTACATAATTTTTAATTGAATTAATTTTAAATAAAACTTAATTTGTCTCCAGGGGGGCAATTAAAGGCACATAGAGCAGTAAGAAGTCAGCAAATGCATATCAAAAAAATGGGCTCATGTTTAAAATGCAAGAATACTAAATAGTAAGTTAGGAAACTAATCAATGGGGGAAATAATGAAGAAACGCTTTTACGGCTGCAAGATGGACAGACCGCCTGCTGGGTGGCTTATATCGTTTTGACTTGCGGTGCCTTTAATAAAGCGAGCTAGGACAGTTTACCCTGCTAAAATATCGGATTAAGAGTATTTTTCCTAAAAGAGGAGTTAAGTTGGCCTCGTCGGTCACTCCCTTGCAAAAGCCTGAGACAGAATTACAGCTTGTTGGACCGGTGTCCCGCTGTTGCCATGGAGACAGCTCGACTTGGGTGTTCCAATCGGCGGGCTGCGGCTGGTTTTGGACTGAAAGGTGCGTCAGACACCCAAACATATCTGCCTGAAAGCATCTATATTTCGGCATGCATATACACCACTGCCATGCATGTCCTTATATGCAACAATTAGCTTAAGACTTCAATATTTTTGGAACAAAGAAAATATGAATTGGGATTGGTAGCATTGCTCCACTCAGTTAACACCCATGGGTGGATGCGTTAAAGGCTTAGAACGCATTGAAATGCATTGCTGCAGGGAGAACGTCTCACTTTGGCAGCAGAAGATGATAATCATACTACTCATACAGGCAGGCTTTATTTTACCATCAATAAAAGACAGACAACATGCCTGTATAATGGCCCGACTGCTGTGAGGTCTAATTTGAAGGCATTCATGGAGAAATATGCAAATGCAACTGCATGGGAATTGCAGATAAATCAGGTTAGCAGAGTAAAAGGATCAACAGGCTGGACGAAGCTTTATTTTGTTGCTATAACAACACTTGTCTGGGATGGTGCATGCATCAGGAGATGAGGAGCGTTTTATTTTATTTATTTCATTTATTTATTTTCCATGAAAAGATGAGGGAGGTGGAATGATGTGGCCTTTTGTCCTTCACTACAGATTGGGGTTAGTTACCTTTGAACTAGTAGACTTGTAAAAGGCCATTCCCATCTTCTGCTCGTCAAGTGCACTATAGAGGCTCCAATAGGAGATTGATTTATTGGAAAACCTCCCACTATTATTAGCATTTTTATGATTTCTATTATTATTATTATTATTATTATTATTATTATTATTATTTTAAAATGTTATAGCTAAAGATTATTAAATATTAGTTTATAGATCGCTTATATGCTAGTGCTGTATTATTGGATAAATAATAGTATATATAATATTTTATTAGTAGTATAAGTTTTAATTGTGTTTCTAAGCATTGTTAAAACTTAGTAAGAGTGTGTATGCAAGTGCTGTATTATTTGATCAATTATAAAATAGTAATATATTAATAATAATGATATAACATATCAACAGATGTTATTGTTATTATCATAATATGTTATTATTATTTGAATGATTATTATGTCTTAAATAATACATCACTTATACTCAATCACTAACTTTTAAAAGGTAGAGGGTATAATAGGATTGTTTATAGGCAAGTGCTGTATTACTAGAGAAATATAAATAATATTATTATTATAATAATAATAAAAATGATAATAATTTTTAATATGTATAATTTTCATGTGTTGTTATTATTATTCGTATATTAGTAATATGTATCTACAACTTGCATATACACAGTCTTACTATACCCTAACTTTTAATAATTCTTAACATTTTAAAATAATGATAATTAATCAGATGATCATATACGAAACAGAATGTTATATTTACAAATGGGATCAATATTAAAGTAAATGGATGTGATCAATGCATGATTGATCAGAGCAACAAATATGTAAGTCATGCACATTGCCAAAATATAAAGAGATTGTTAAATTAAATATTTTTTCATTTAAATAAGTCACCACGCATCATTAAATCACCACAAATACAAAAACATATGATGCACCATGCATGCATCCTTACCATTTATTATTTTACACATCATATTGCATTCTAGTTGCTTTTTTCCTCTCAATCCTTTAAGTGCAACAAGCTGCAAATCCTGTCAGCTTTGTTCTGAAATCCAATCTCCTTTGTAGAGAATGCTCACCCACCACCTTCATGCACCACCATGCGCTGCTATCATGCATCCATATGTCTCTCAAGAGGACAAGATGTATTTATAACCCTTTTAGAAATGTCAGGAAAAAATCCCTACCTGTGCAAAACGGTGCTTGTTGTGAAGCCCAACACATGCAGGAGCCCATTGTGGAAGCTTTAATGCCTGCTGCCTTCTGCAAAGGGCTGCAGACATCACGGCATTTATTTGAGCTCAAACTCAGTCACTGTTGACTTTAGCACAAAGCAAAGATTTCACTGCCCTGCTAGTTAAAAAAATGATTATTTTACAGAGATATCGATCAGTGTGTTATAAAAAAAAAATCAGCTTAACGTGATATGTCTAAAATGAATAGAGGCAATTTTAATGTCTGTGTAAATTTACAGAGCTGCTATTCAGAGTTTACATATTGGGTGCAATTGTGTGTGTGTGTGTGTGTGTGTGTGTGTGTGTGTGTGTGTGTGTGTGTGTGTGTGTGTGTGTGTGTGTGTGTGTGTGTGTGTGTGTGTGTGTGTGTGTGTGTGTGTGCTCTCCCTATATACGTAGGCCTAGCCTCCACTCCATTGTTTACTGGCGTTGTTTATTCGCAGATCACTCTGTTTAAAGTGGGATGCGTAAAGTGGGGTCCAGAGAATAAAAGCACACTTTTACGCACTACCTGTTCAGGTGCAGAGCGGCTATGGTGTTGTATCACATATATAGGCTCGCCATGAGGGAGGTGTGCTTGTTGTGGAGACTCTGTGGGTGCGGTTAATTCAACTGTCTTATCTAACAAGATGGGAGGGTCCCACCACTTTGCAACTTAGACAGGAGGAGACAATGGAGGCCCAGATGGAGAAGTTAGAGCAGCACATCCCAGCAATCATGGCAGCCTTTTTCCCCAACAGTTCTCCTGCGCCACGGGAGGCTGATTTATGTGACAAAAAGCACTTGTACTATATTCACCGAACAAAATGTTACTGCCGTGCATGAACATGCACATTCCAAATGACTGAAAGTTTGCATCTCGTTGCATTCTCATGCGCATGTGCATGGCGCGCAAGAAGCCTGCAGCTGCAATTGGTTGATGCAATGCTCTCAATTAAATTATTATTTGTCTGAAACATATAGATATATGACATTAAAATATAGTTGTTTTGAATAAGCAATTATTCTTATTATTATTAATACTGTATATTTTGGTTAGGGTCAAAACACTCGAGATGAGTAAATCCATAATAATGATATTGATATTATTACCATGTTTATGCTAAAAGCGCATCATGTAAATAAAAAAATGCCACTCTATGAAAAAATATATATATAATATGAGTGGATTTTGGACTTGCTGGATCATTTCATTCAACTTAACAATACTGGAATATAAATCTGCTTTTCAAAAAAAATGTTCATGCGTTTATATGTAATATTAGCATGATTAATTATAGTGTATGCATTATGAATCATGGCACTAAGTCATGTAGATTGAATTTAAACTGCATGTAAACCTCGTAAAATGTGGCATTATTTAAAAAATATGTACACTAATATAACAGCTTATAAATAATGTAGCTTGTTTAACTGTATTCTAAAGTGTGTGTTATTGATTTAAAAGTATTTAACTTTGGATAGATCGTTTTTGTTAATAATAACAAAACAAATCATTATTATTAATAATGTTATCATTATTATTATTATTATTATTATTATTATTATTATTATTATTATTATTATTATCATGAGGATGCATGGCAACTTTAAGAAAACGTGTGCACTATGTAATAATTTCACAGCGAATCATCATCTTGAGAAAACATGACCAATAACACTTTAATATAGATTCTGCTCTTGTCACTACAAGAATACACATATACAAGCCATAAATAGGAATTACACAAATGATTGAAGAAATCCATGTGTTTTTTTGTTGTTTTTTTTTGTTGGTGTTTTTTTTAATTCAGTTATGCAGAAGTTCTTTTTTTTTACAGCTCATTTTCTTTGGAGTCCATTCCTGCATGCTGCAGACAAGTTTTCAACAATATCCTGTGGGAAATAATCAGGCTAACTAAAACGATGAGAAACGTCCAAAATATGTGAAATACATATTGTTCACAAATTCTATATTGCGTTTTTTTTTCTTTTTCCTTTTTTTGTTTTTTGTTTTTTCTTTTTTTTTACAAATGTACAGATAAAAGTCATTTTTATGAGGAGTTCATGATGGGCCGGGAGTAGACACCCTGGTAGTAAGAGGAGTCCGGTATGGAGGTGTCCAGCCCGGCCTTCCCCGCCATGGAGCCCATGGAGAGGGCCCCGGTCATGGGGGAGCCGTAGCCCGAGTAGTGCATCACCTGCTCGTATGTCTTTAGGTCCATTTTGTGGTGATGGTGGTGGTGCTGCTGCTCCGAGGACATGAGGTTGTTGATGGAGAAGGGGTGGTTGAAGGAGTAGTGGTGCTCCGGCTTCATGTGAGGGTCGTGGGTCAGCACCGAGTGATGCTGGGCCAGGAGGTGCTGACCCTGCGGGGAGGAGGCGGAGGCCGCGGCGGCTGCCGCTGCTGCTGCGGCGGCGGCGGCGGCGGCAGCGGCGGCGGCGGCGGCGGCCGCGTGCTCCGGACTCAGCGCCTCGTGTCCGGCCTTCATGTCCGACATGGACCTTTTGTGCTCCCCGGAAGACGAGTTCGAGTGCGGCGACTCGTTTCCGTTACAGCTTTCCGAGCTGCTGTGGGACGAGCCGTCTCCCGCCTTCCGCCCGGACTCCTTCCCGGGCATCTTCTTGTCGCACTTGAAGCGTTTCTGTCTCCGCAGGTAGCAGCCGTTCTCGAACATGTTCCCCGAGTCCGGGTGGAGAGTCCAAAACGAGCCCTTTCCGGGTTTATCCGGCGACCTGGGCACCTTGAGGAAGCAGTCGTTGAACGACAAGGAATGGCGGATTGAGTTCTGCCAGCGCTGCTGGTTCTGCCGGTAGAAGGGGAAGAGGTCCATTATCCACTGGTAGATCTCGGCCAGGGTGAGCATCTTACTGGGGGACTGCTGGATGGCCATGGTGATGAGAGAGATGTAGGAGTACGGAGGCTTGGCGTGCGTGTAGCTCCTCCGGTACGTCTTCGGGTCTCTGGATCGGTTAATGTTGGACTGTCCGTAGATGGGACTCATGGCGTTCATGTTGGTGTAGGACGTCAGCGCGTTCATGGAGGCCGGCTGCCCGGTCATGGGGCTCATGCTGGGGCTGAGGGCCGCGCTCATGGCCGTCATGCCCGCGCCCATGCCGTTCATTGCGCCGGTGCTCGGCGACATGCCGGTCATGGAGGGACTCATCGCGGTGTTGACGTAGGACATGTTCATGGAGTTGGCGGACATGTTGGCGGAGGTGCTCATGCCGGACATGCTCATGTAAGTGTTCATTGTGTTGAGGCCCAGGCCGCCGTTCATGTTGCCAACGGAAGTGTAACACTGTGGATGATCAATGAAAAATATCATTTAGTAACAAAAACATTTTCAAGTATAATAAACAATACAACTTCTGTCATGCTATAGTGCCAATAAGCATGTTTTTGTATTGCTATTAAACAGTGCACTATGACACTACTACTTAAATGTTGTTTTGCCAGTGGAATTTCTTAGTGTACTGATAATACAACTTATAGTGCACTGATACTGCTATTAAACAAGGCTATTAAATATTGCAGTGTTCTTTCTAATAGACAATGTAATATAGTGCGCTGATACAGGTACACATAGTGCACTAATATTAAACAGTGGTATAGTGCACTAATTAAATAATATTGAATAGGTCGCTTACTATAGTGTTACAGTGCACTGTTACTAATAAACAAAACAATTGCACTAATACTATTTAGTATCATTGTTTGATAGAGTGTCAGTGCACTATATACTACAATGTTATGATACCACTACTACAATGTTAAAGTGTACTGATGCTACTATTAAACAATTATATTAAATAGTATTACTGCAAAATGTAGTATCATTGTTTATTAGTGTCAGTGCACTGTAACACCAGTAGTATATATTGTTTAAAAGAGTATCAGTGCACAATATACTGCAATGTTATAGTGTACTGATACTATACTATCAAACAATGATGTTAAATAGTGCACTGATAAACAAAGTTTTGTTGTGCACTGATAACAATAAACAATGTTAATGTACAATGATATTAAACAGGGTGTAATGCATGCACTAAGTATTGCTCTTAAATAATTGTTTAAAAATAGTGTACTGATATTACAGTGTTATAGTGCACTGATACTACCAATAAATAGTGTTTTAGTGCATTGATGACGGTATAATGCACTATGTATTGCTAAATATTGCAGCAATGCTAACATATGCTCTTTCAATGTTATTAATTGGTGAAGTGATACTACTATATAAAACATATATTGTGCACTTACATTAAACAATCGTTGGTGAACTTACAAAATACATATTATGTCAGTGCACTGACGCTAAAACAGTGGTTTTGTGCACTGCAGTGGTATTGAATAGTGCATTAATACTACTAAACAGTGGCATCACCTATAGTCCACTTAAAATGTGTGTTAGGTTACTCTTAAATTATTAAATAGTGCACAGTGGTATTTGGGCACTCATTTTAGAATGTGAGTTGTGTTTGTGGTATTAAATAGTGCACTGTCACTACTAAACAGTGGTTGGCATTTGTAAAACGCATGTCCAGTTAGTGCATATTTAAATAGAGCACTGTTAAATTGCATGTTGTTATAGATAGTGCACCGTGAGTGCACTGACTAAGCATGTTGCGTCTGTGTATCAGTACACACATATCACCGTTTAATATTTTAAACAGTGATATTACTGCACTGATACTGTTAAAATGCATGTTGTGTATTTATTAAATAGTGCACTACAGTGGTATTATTGCACTGGTACTATTACAATGCATTTTGTGTCTATGTGGTATTCAATGGTGCACTTATACAATAAATAATTGGTGGCATTAGTGCAATGATATTACAATTATGTACTAGTATTAAGCATGTGTTAAAACATATTCGGGTGTATTGTTCAGAAAGCTCCTATTGATGCAGGTTGTTGTGAAAGTTACATTTAATGCCGACATTGCCACCAGAAGAGCGCGCGCACACACGCGCACACAAGAGCGCATCCCAAATATTTGAACCAATCAGCTCCCCCAAATCAAACATGCCTGCTGTTTGTCGAGTGAAAACATGAGAGAGAGAAAAAAGTAGTGTGATTTGCTGAAGATAGGTATATAGACTAAAATTATAATCCAAGTGAAAAGTTGCCCCCCTCCTCCTCCTCTACATGTCAAGCAACTTTGTTAGGATAGCGCGCGGCGTGGAGATGGGGGAGGATTTGGAGGCGCCTCAAGTCAATATTTGATCACAAAGTTAATATTATCTCAGGGCTAATATTGAGTTGTATAAAATGGGATCGGCTTTCGACAAGAGGGGGGAAATATATATTGAAGGTACCCACCTCAGGCTCGCCATAGTAGGTGCTCCAGTCGGTGTGCTCGTGTCCTTCCATTTTAACTGCTCCGAGCATCATGGAGGACTTTCAACCGAGCGTCTCCCAGCACAGGAAAGAGAAGGGAAAACCAGCCAGAAGTGTCTCTAGGATATATCGCCGCCGACTGGGGGACCACCGGTGGAATAATGTGCCGCTGGTGTGGCTGCCTTGTGCCTCCAAGTCCAAGTGGCGCACAAAAGGAGAGGCAGCCGCGCAATACGTCAGCAGTGCGAGCGCAGTTGGAAATGACGCTGGCTGCAGCCAGTTGACGCAGTGATATAGCAGTGTGCGCCAGCCAAGCCTCCAATCCCCATTTGTACGCCTTGGGCCCTATTTGAATAATCTCCTCGCACCTAGGCGTGAGCCTCCTCAAACTTCACCCCCCTCCAGCACCACCAACACCCCCCACCCCACCAAGCCCTCCCCGTGCATCCACCCCAATTGTACACCTGCATGCACTTTTAAAGGAACACCTTTATGTATTCCATATCTTGCATGGGGCGCTTTTCATTCTGTGCTTATTGTTCTGCACGTCTGAACTGAGCCACTGTGCATTATCTTAACGTATCTTAATGTTAAACAACGCTCAACTCTATTCAATACAGTAAATATAAATATGAAACATTGAATTCTAATGTTGACTTGTGTTACTGGAAGCACTCTTCCTTTAACTTTGCATTAAAATTATTGTTTTTGCAGCTGATTTGTTTACTTTTTATTTATTTTAGTGTTTTTATGTGTCTGGAATAATAATAAAAAAAGTTGAAAATTCATTGTCAAATAATTCAATATAATAAATATGAATAACAAATATTTCATTGTAATGTGGACTATTGTTGCTGGAATCACCCTTCCTTCAAAACTGCGTTCAGAAAATAAGATGTTCTTCTTTAGTTGTTTTATATCTATGTTATAGTTTGTTCATACTGTTTTTATGTCCACAAAAGTAATGTTAGACAATGCATTAGAATTAAAAACAACATGTATTCAATATAAATATGAATATGTTGATTATTGTTCTTGAAAGCATTATTCCTTCAAAAAGTGCATTACAAAAGTGATATGTTCTTGTTCGAGCAGCTGATTTTTAACTTTGTGTTGTTTTATATCAATTGTATAGTTTGTTTACAGTGTTTTTTTATATATCTGGAGTAACCAAAATAGTGTAATATTAATGTCAAAAATGGTATTATAATGTAAACAATTCTCTTCCGTATTGTATATGATAAATATGAACAATAAATATCAAGTGGACTATTGGAAGCACTTTTCTTTAAAAACTGCATCCAAGAAGTTTTAGACTTAGACTTAGACTTAGACAAACTTTAATGATCCACAAAGGGAAATTGTTCCACACAGTAGCTCAGTTACAAAGGATGGAAAGTGTAAGGATGGAAAGGCTAATGCAGGTATAAAGTAGACTAAAAAAGGACCGTAGTAACAATATAAAATATAACATATATGTAATATTTACATATTATATATACAGTACATGATATATACTGATATATTATTTTATATCATATTTTTATATAATATATACAATATATAACAATTACCATGTACAATATCACAGTATATTTAACAGCTGCAGCATAAAATAGAGAGTAGATCCAGCAGAAATAGACATTTTAGCAGTTGTTTTTTTACTTGTTATTGTTTTATATCAATTTTAGTTTCTGTATATTGTTTTTTATGACTGGCAAAACAAAAAAGTGTTATAAAAAGTAATTTCTTTATCATTAGGAATTATGTTTTTAGATTATTATTCTGTAGAATTACACTTTGATATAATATTTTTTAAGACTTAATATTGAAAGATTATCATCTAAAATATGATGAATGGTTTTGTTTAATCTTAACTTTCTAATGGCGAGATCAAGTGTTTTGTAATTAGTATTAACTGCGTGAGCGCGCCCTCTGTCGGCCAATGAATCTTCCTTGTGCAAGGCGTGCATTGAAGCAAATATGTTTTTGTACATTTAAAAAAACAGGATTTTGTTTGGTATTTGGTTAATAAGTACATATAAAATATATGCATCCGTGCTGACTGCACACGCCCAAACTAATGCACTGATTTCTCTTCAGCAGATGCATTTTAGTATTGAAATGGGGCGTGCAGCCTCCCTTCTTGCAGCTTGTACTGTATATTTGTATGACACAAACACGAAGGTGAGGCCACGCGTCACTAGTTGTACATCTATTTGACTGCATATTTACGCAGGAGCATAACTATCAGTATAGAGCCCCATTAGTATAGGCGAGTAAACCTGACTTGTTGACGAGGGACCAACAGACTCTGCTTAACTTGGAAATGAGATCATGAGAAAAAAAGAAGCTGTCAGTGTTTGAGAATCGGGGATTGCACCGTGCATGTGCTGCAATGCTAGGACTACCCAGAAGGTGTTTTTTTTTTTTTTTTAAGCTTTCATGTATTTCTTTTGTAGTTTCTGAACACAATCGAGAAAACATTTGAGTAATTTTGCACGTTTTATTTGTACAAAAAGAAAATATTTGTGGAAATCTTTGAAATAAACTATATACAAAATGAGGGAAGTCCAAGCCCAAAATGGTCCTTGACCTGGCTGACACTGTGTTCCTGAATGCAGCATGTTGCTAATTCCATTAATCATCAACCTGCAGTCTCTTCACATGGGTGAAGGTCACATTTTAGATTTTGGTGAAAATAAAATCTGCCATCAGTTTTGTGTGTTTGTCACGTCTAGCATTGGCGTCAGTATTCGTTGTATTACATACACACAATAGCGCAGCTGAGTTCCTTTTTGTGCACCATAACACACATGCTGTCATGGGCCCTAACGGTCTGCTGCAGTTGGTGCACACAGTTGATAACATCCAACCTGATGGATGCAAGGCCCCAGGTCAACTGGACAATAGTGGTTGGAAGTGCATGGCCGCCTTACACTTATACTTGTTATCAATGCAGAAAATATACTTTATTAAGGAACTTGGCGTGATTGCAGAACACATTGTTTTAAATTGGGGTGGGGGTCGGGGGGTAGGGGGGTGTCATATGAGTTAAACAAAACTTCAGAATCAGGTGATTGATTATAAGAACGTGATAAAGTATACATTTTTATTTTATTACATGCATCACTTGAGAGTTGCCAATTCATAAGTTTTTGCTTATTTTAAGTATTTGTTCTTACATTTTGTCTCTTTCTTTAATTTTTTTTTAAATACACACATCTATTTTTGTTTTAATTCTATTTATGAAGTCAGAGCTCATGATACTTAGTTTGTTTTGTTTTTTGTTTTTTTAAAAAGTGTTGAACTCCAATTATAGGAAAATAATCGTTGGGACAAGTAGTGTTATTTTGTATCTATGACTATAATTAACATACAATTTAATAAATATAGAATGAGTCCCAAACTTGATTAAAATAAGTACAAAACTATTTTTTTTCCAAAAGACTGTTTGCGTCTTCCTCATTTTTGGACAGAAAAGAATGCAGAGGTTTTAATTACTCATTGTGATGGAAAAATAGTCTAATTGATGTTTTAATTAAGGCTGGCCACAATATTTAATGTGGCCGTTCCCATTATTTGATGTGATCTGCCACATTATTTTGTGTGGCATAAATAAGAAAGCTTTTTCTGGCTAAATGTATCTATTCATTATATTTTTACAGAAAATGTACTTCATGCAATTGCGTATGTTCTACACTTTTGTATTATTATCTGATTATGTAACAAGAAGTTCCAAGTATTTTTAGTTGTCAAAAATAAATATCTGCTTGTAACTTTGACCTACGATTTCAAATCATGTTATCCCTCAATTGTCAGTAAAAATGTAAATATCAAAAAAGTTGCCTGTACAAATTGTGTAACAAGTTTATTCACTGCTACTCTTAGGGCATCCATAGTTGTGGTAATGGCCATTAATAAAAACAAGTTTGACACCCATGAATTGAGGCATTGTGTTGTCATATCCTGTATTAATTTATTGAGTTTATCGTGCAATGTTATGTTTTCTTTACCTCCCTTATTTTTTATATTTTATTTTACTGAATAAACTTCATTATCTTTTTTTCAGTTTTAGCTTTTCCCTTTCAGGGAGCAAGTCAACTGCATTATTGATTTTGTCTATATAGATTTTACGTTGGATTCCCTTCCTGTCGCAACACTGGCCTGCCTGATGGGAATCAAACCCATGCCCCTCTGCTATATTAAAGGTAGACATGTGTACTTACTATAAGTTCACTAGTATACATTATTCATTATTTTCCCTAGTAGAAAAATGGTGACCTGGTATGATAAGTGAACAGACCAGATTGCAGTATAAGGGTTAAGATTCAATAAACTCTGCTTCTTCCTACTCCTTTTCAGGCTTGTTAATTTGTGTAAGTTTAATAATGTGATACACTTTGCATAACAATGTTTAACTTTTCATACAGGTCCTTACACATATTGATATATGTGGTAAAATAGAGTGGATTACACGGTTTTACACGTCCATGCATGCCTCGACAATATGGAATCATATTTGAATCCAAACTGTAAGTGCAAAATATTAAACTGTATTAGTGACTAAAAAGTGTGTCAGGAAATCCTATTTCGTTTTTTAGGAATTGATTAATAAGATGGTTTGCAGGATAATCGTGGTGTATATGCCCACTTGCACGATCTTAAAAGAGATACCCCACACCCCCAAAAATACACAATGCATGTTGTGTATTAAAATACACACCATGCATTTTAATACACATTCAGATTATTTACACTCAAGAACTGCAAATAATCATTCTGGGAGCTGTTTTGTCCCTCTCATGTTGTTAAAAAAGGGTTTAGTAAAACATTCAAATCAGCTCAAAGTACAAATTACAATGAAAATTGAAGTAAAAACAGTGTCAAGCAAAACTGAGCAAACAACAACCGCATTACAGAAGAAGTCTAATATAGCAACAAACATTAAAATGTAGTCAAGAATACAAGTAAAAATACATATTTAGTTGCAAAGTACTGTGTGTAAAGTATCATAAAACAATACATCAAATAGATGGAAACCTTTATTTTTACACACCCCATTTTTACATGATTTGTTCCTATTGCATTTTTTAATTGAGTGAGACTGCAAAATAATCCACCACAAGGTCGAAGAAAGTTGCGAGTGCCAGCACTTTGATAAAGAAGGTAAGGAATGCTATTGTATTCAAGACACCATTAGGTGTATAAAGTACAAATAAGAGTCTTCAATAAAGGTAAAAGTGAAATCAGGGGTGTCCAAACGTTTTCCACCGAGGGCCCAACACTAAAAAATGAAAGGATGTGAGTGAGTGAGTGAGTGAGTGTGTGTGTGTGTGTGTGTGTGTGTGTGTGTGTGTGTGTGTGTGTGTGTGTGTGTGTGTGTGTGTGTGTGTGTGTGTGTGTGTGTGTGTGTGTGTGTGATTTAAAAACAAGTCAATGTAATGCTAAACTGTTTGAAAAACATTGTTAATTTAGCTGTGTGTTATACTGTGGATTACAAAGCAAATAATTGTTGGTGTTATACCTAATAATGATAATGAATTCCTTTAATTTCGAGAACATGGTCAATAAAAAACTTTAGCTATGGGCTGCATTTTAGAAACCCTATCTATTTAATTTGTAATTTATATATGTTTCACATTATTTTTTGTATGTATTCACTACAAAATGTATTTTGTGTTGATGTTTTTGGGAGTCTAGAATGAACTCATCGGATTTATATTATATATGATGGTAAACATTGCTTTGGTTTACGTATACTTTGGTTTTCAGCAGAAATTTTGGAACCGAGTTCGATGTAGTTGTTTGAAAGGCTAAGAAATAAAAGTGCATTTTAAGAAGAGTTTTAAAATGTGACAATGAGTTGGTCTGTCCAAGGCCGGCCAGTAGCATAAACGCTATATGCCATTGCTTAGGGTGCAAACACTAAAGGGGCCACATGACCATGGCCTGGGCTTTTGTCAAAAATAAATAAATAATAAATAAATGTAATATTATTATATCTCTTTTAAATCTGTCAGTTTAAAATACACTGTCATAAAAGTTAAGATGAAATAAATGTTTCTGTCAAAGTTCAATAATACTGTTGTTTGAATCAAAATAGTGTTGTTAAACACAACCTAAACCCTCTTGCAAATGATTCATTCCTTCTGGTGGCGGCAAACCCAGCATTGAACACTTCACTTTGATGCACTCACACATAGCACCAACATTTGGGAACCAGGAAGCGGTCATAGAAATAATTTAAAAATATGACAATACGATTTGTGGCAGCATCAGAAAAAGTTATGTTTAAGCTTCATTTTAGCATCTAATATAGTGTGATGCATTCAAGGACCCTTGGTTAAAGTTCAAAACAGAGGCACGCATCACTACTCTTAGAGACGAGGGAGGTTTAACTCCCGGTAGACACACTAATAATAATAATTGTAGTAATGACCAAAACATAAACATGTAAATATTGTGGGCTTTCTGATCATGGAGTGCGCCATCTACTGTGGTTCAAGGTTATCACTTTGGGGAGACTGGCATGTAGAATGCCAAATAAAGATGGGAGTCTTTACATGTGAGAGGGAACTGGTCTACAATCACATCATCTAGCTATGTTCATCCCATGTTTCAATTGTCAAAAACCTTATATAGGTTTTTTTCAATTGAACATTTGAAGATATTACAAGCGGCATGCCGCTGTTTTTACATGTGTTTGAAAAAGCTAGTCCCAACCGATTTAAGTCAATCATAGAAACTGTAAAAAATGTTTTTGTAACATTACATGAACTGTATTACTTTCACCACAACATTTACAGTAATTGAAATAACTTTACAGCAATTCCCTGTAACCGCAGAGCTGTGATTTTACAGTTAATTACAATAAAGTTACAACTAAATTCTGTAACTTCACAAATGTCATTTTATTGTTAATCGCTCTCTTGTTTTAACAGAATACCGCCACCTACTGTACAAGAGTGTGCAACATAGTCAACGGAACCCCTTAAAGAGGAACTGCATTTATTATGAAATTTTGCCTATCGCTCACAATCCTTATGAGAGACACGAAGACAACATTTTGGTTGGGTTTTTTTTGCATTCTAACTCGTAATAATCAGTTTGTTCTCAGTGTTTAGCAATGCAGCTAATAGGAGAAATCCATTCTGCCTTTAAATTGAATCCAAAAACCGGCAACAATACTTCATTTACGTTTCCTAACATGTATAATAACCAAGCTGTAGCAACATTGTTATTGTAAGAGCAAACACTGAAGAACTATTTTGCTTGCGTAGTAATACATCACCATGCTACAGCATTAGCCATAAGCTAGCTACAGCAAGAGGTAAGCTAGCTTTTGAGTCAGTTTTGAGTTTGTAATGCACAACATAATGGGATATGACACCAATCTGTACTGACTGAAAAACATGAGCAATCATATTATAGTGTCTGTAAAGTATTATTTAATGTTTGGTTTGGACACAGCTAGCTCGACAGCCTATTTACGGTAGTTGTACGGTGATGTGCTTGTATGATTCATGATCAATGTTATAGTGCATGGGTGTCAAACTCTGGCCCGCGGGCCCTTGAGGTGATATCAAATTAACACTAGAGCTGGCCCGCCAATTATATACAGCGGCGGTGCCGCGGTAACACTGCATTCACCGCTAATTCTCATACTTGCCAACCCTCCCGGCAGACCCCCAAATTTCAGTGCCCCTCCCGAAAATCGTCACGTCGCTTTTCATCCAGTCCAACGAGTGCTGGCCCAGTCACATAATATTTGCGGCTTTTGCACACACACACAAGCGAATGCAATTCATACTTGATCCACAGCGATACAAGTTACACTGAGGGTTGCCGTATAAACAACTTTAAGTTTTGTTAGAAATACACGCCACACTGTGAACCCACACCAAACAAGAATGACAAACACATTTTGGGAGAACATCCGCACCGTAATGTGGGGTATGAAGAGTTAGTGCTGCAAAGGGTTCTGGGTATTTGTTCTGTTGTGTTTATGTTGTGTTACGGTGCGGATGTTCTCCTGAAATGTGTTTGTCATTCTTGCTTGGTGTGGATTCACAGTGTTTTGTATATTTCTAACAATATTAAAGTTGTTAATATCACCACCCTCAGTGTAACCTGTATCGCTGTTGATGAAGTATGCGTTGCATTCACGTGTGTGTGTGTGTGTGTGTGTGTGTGTGTGTGCACAGAAGCCGCAGATATCTTGCGGCTGGGACGTTGTTAGAATGGATGAAAAGCGGACGTGACGACAGCTTGTAGAGGACGTTAAAAGCAGTGCATTTAAGGCACGCCCCCAAGACTGTGGTCCGGGTGGACTGATGAACACCTTCATTCGATAATGAAGGTTGCCTCAGCTCAAAGCCTGAGCCCCGACATTAATGAACTAGCATCCAAGAAAAGATGGCAGGTATCTGGCTTGGGCACATCAGATTAGACCAGTGTGTTGCAAACTGAGCAGTTTAAAGTCCTGAATGGTTGGTTTATTCATTGTTATTTTATTTTCAAATTTATTAGCCTGTGGAAAAAGTTAATGTTGATATTTACCTCAGAAGGCTGCAAATAAAAAAGAGGCATTCAATTTTTATTTAAATTGTATTTGATATGCCATTGATATTTTATTATTATTATTATCATTATTATTTGAAACTCGATTTTGCATGTCACTCTAAAGTTATATAAGCCTTGCTTGTTCAACATTCAATGTAAAACTTGTTTGGGTCTCTATTAAAAGGTTAATTTGTTCAACCTTGGCCCGCGGCTTTGTTCAGTTTTAAATTTTGGCCCACTTTGTATTTGAGTTTGACACCCCTGTTATAGTGACTAACTCAATGGACAGTTTTCTGTTTGGTTCAGCTGGCCGGGAACGTTTCCAGTTGATTTGGGTAAGCACTCCATTTATGTCGGCATAGCTCGGCTCAAAGTTCCATATTTGCTGTGTGACCAAGTCACGCCGACCTCACTCTCTTGGCTTCCGCCTGCGCCAACGTTTCACCCTTCCATCGTGCTCGCTTCTACAACCAGAAATGTATCCTCCCTATATTCAGGTTCAAAAATATAAGGTTGTGAATCCTCATTTGTCCAAAAATATATATTGTTATCATCTGTAACCAAGTCTGCCATGATTACAACACACTCACGTTTGTTACCAGAAGTAGGAACACAAATGTGCTGCCGGAAGTCAGAGGTGCGTTGCTATGGAAACGGAATAAATGCTCGGAGGAAATAAATTATGGTATTGCTAAAAATTACCAAAATATGGTAAATATTGAACATATTACATATTGTTATGATCGTGTCTGTTAATACATTATATATAGACTTGCAATGTGCATATAAAACTTTGATGGAGGGTTTTGAAATTGTCTTAGAGGAGTTTAAAGGCTACAATGGGGACTCCCATTAGCCGCATCTTCCAAGCATGTTTTATCATCTTTAAAATCCTTATAATGTTCTTGTCTCTCATAATGATTATGAACCATAAGCACAATTCCAAAAAAAGTGCAGTTCAACTTTAAGAGACAAATCAGTTTGAATTTGCTGTAATTTGTTTTGATATTATACAAAAGGATTATCATAACACTATTTTACTGTGAAATAGCAGTTCATTGCTAAATGATGGTAATTTCAGGTAATGTTACAGTACATTTTGAATAGACTACTTTACTCTGAAAAATACTGTTAAATGCTTTGATATTCTGGTAAATGTTTACAATGTAAACATACTGAGTGTGTGTATGTGGGACGGTGCTGTTAGGTTTAGTATGATAACAATAATGCTAATAAACAAGTAATAGAAAAAAACAACATAGGGACACAAACCAAATTTTGTTTAGGGTCAAAAAAATCCTAGGATTGGCCCTGGGTCTGTCTGGCGTGTCAAGGAGATCATTCCATACTTCAGGAGCAGAATGGACAAGGCTGCATCCCCTTAGGGGTTATATTATATATATGAAAACAAAATATTGCTATAGTGTGGATGTTTCAGCATTTTACAATGGCTGCTTATTTAGATTAAAATGTTTGATTTGTTGTCTTACTTGAGAATTGTGTCAAAACTGCTAAAAAAAAAAAAAGGAGTGGCGACAATCCAATTATCCACATCTTATTTTGCAACACAAAATAGTGTGACAGCACAAGATAAAGAAAGACAAAAGGCTGCTCTTTCTCTGTGGTGGATGAGTTAACGGCCATGATGGGCAGTGTTACATTTCACACATGCAGCATTCATTCAATCAGTGCTAAGTGTGGAAAGTGTGGAAAGTTTAATGAGAAAGTGCAACACCTGCCTAAGACAACATTCTGTCATAGGACTTCAGATGCTGCAGCCTTGCCAGGGGGACGATAGTGGATAGAGGGGCACGCTGCCTGTGGGAGGGACATTCCCCCAAACACCCAGGAGTTGTTTGCAGGAATGTGTTAACTTTAAGTTTCAACTTTCAAAGTGACTTTTTTTTTTTTTTACAAGATTGAAGAATGCTCCTTTTTAGGCCCTTTGTATCCTTTTAAGCGTCCCCACAAAGCAGCATAAGCCAATAGTAATTCATCAAAATGAAATTAATAACTTAGAGGTCCTTTTCTCTTATAGAAAGAAGTAAAAAAAAAAAAAAAATGTTTGCTGCCAACTTGCCTGTGGTGACAGTAAACATTCCAGAGCCGGGCTGGAGTTTGGACTCGCCATTATCTGCCACAGCTGTGACAACGCCTGTTGGCTGCAGGTTTGTGGCTGGCCACGCTGTGTTTACCTGGAAATGAATCTGAAAAGCGGCTGGACTGGGAAGGCACACAAAGGCAAGCTAAATAAAAAGTGGCCAGTGCAATGAGATGCATGTGGGAGGGAGTCCAACGTTATTGCACTACGGCCCCCCCAGTGGGTCGGGGCGCAAACACAGGCGTAAACGTGCTAAGGATATCCTCAAATACGCACCTTTTGATATTAAAAGGAATGTGGGCAGGAATGCCGTCGGACGTGCTTCGTGTTGACTGTAGCCAAGACCGCTGCCCGTCTTTTATCACACGGGCTGACAGTTCATCTGTAGGACCACAGGAGGAGAATACCGAAAGGTGGTGCACCGATCACATGACACTCATTCGTGCACGCAGAAGTGCACTATAATCAATGTTGCTACAGACAGGTTGCTCATTTAGAGGACAACAAAAAAAGAAGAGGATGATACACCTTAGGTCAAAATGTTATCAAATGTTTTTAAGGCACATTCATTTATTTGTGTTTTCAAAGTGTTTCTGCCATTTTGCCTCTCTGTAATAAGACAGCACCTGCTACCTCACAAACACCCCCCTCAACGTGAGAAAGAGCAATGTACGTAAGGTCAGGTACCTTTCCCATTTGAATTCCCGGTACCTGGAAATCAATACCAGTATTCAACGGTACCAATTTTTAGTACTTCAGTGTGTGTTAATAAATGTTCTTTTGTTTAATACTAAAATCATTGTTTTTTTAATCTAAAGGGGAACTGCACTTTTTGGGGAATTTTGCCTATAATTCACAATCCTTGTGTAAGACATATTTTTATCTTTTTTTATGCATTCTAAATTGTAAATAAATGTGAGCAAAAGTGAGCTTACAATGGCTCTATTCCGCCTGTAAAACGCTTAAAAAAATATCCAAACACCTTCATCAACGTTTTATGTAGGCCCTGTGAGTATACTGTATATGTAATGTAGTAACAGGCACATTTAAAATACCATTTAATATTTACGTGTTTTGATCATTTTAAGCATACAACAGCGCATTAGTTTCACAAAAGCATCACAAAAGTCGCTTTTTCCTTGGACAACATCACTGATTGCGAATGAGGACATCATGAGAGCCAACAAACATAATAAAACATCGCTTACTGTACAATGTCTGCTCTCACTGGGATGTCAACTGTTGGGATAATGAGAAGAAAAAGGTTGTGGAACCAAGAGTGGTTTCATGTCTTTCTCAGCATTTCCGGGTCTAACTTGGGTACCAAAGTTGACCAACTTGTCCGATTATGTCCTCATCCTTCTACTATCCAGGTGAGAGATATTATTTATAATCTACAATAAACTTTCACAAGCTGTAAATGCATAACTGGAGTATTTTTTGCAGTTTTGGGATATTTATTTTGACAGCTTGATGGGCAGAATATTGACTCCATTGACTCCATTGTAAGCTGATTTTTTATTTATGAGTTCGATTATAATTAAAACAAATGTTATCTGTCTTTTTGTCTCACATAATGATTGTGAACAATAAGTACAATTCCAAAAAAAGTGAAGTTCCCCTTTAATATGTAACAGTGGATAACTATGCTGTCCAGTTGTTATATCTCATTTGCAAGTATTATGTAGTAGATTTTGCGTGCAGCTGCACTTCCAAGACATTAAAGGTAGTACTGCATAGACTACGGCACAGGTGTGAAACTCAAGGCCAAATCTGGCCTGCCACATCGTTTTGTGTGGCCTGTAAAAGCGCGGAAATAATATGCGTCAATAAAGTACTTAATCTGTCCATCATTAATACATGTACTGCATGCAGTTGAATATATTTGAAACTTTAGTATTATTAATAATGCAACAGTTATTATACTACAATATATGCATATGTGTATATACATATATATATATATATATATATATATATATATATATATATATATATATATATATATATATATATATATATATATGTACATCATTTTATTTATAGAGCACAATTCGTACACAAGGCAATTCAAAGTGCTTTACAGAAAATTAAAATAAGGATAAATAATTCAAATTAAAATCAGAAGTACCAATATACATAGCCAAATTGTAAGTGTGCAATAGGCCTTACTTATTATTTATTACTAATTTTTAGTTTTTCATTACGCTTTACTTTTGTTACTGTATGTAAAAATCTGCAATTTCCACATCATGGGATAAATAAATGTATATACTATTCCAAACATGTTTTTTCTTTGTTTTTGTTTTTTTTAAAACACCAAAATATTTGTTCGACTTTTATTTCAAAGCAAATTATCCATCAAATTGTACACTGTAAAAATGACATTAGATTTTACAGTAAAAAGAATTGGCAGCTCTGTCGCCAAAATAAAAAAAACTGTGGTACGGTTTTTCCATTTACAGTAATATATTGTAAAAACCATCGTACATTTTATGGTAAACTTCTGCCGACTGAGCTGCCAGTTTTTTTAACTGTAAAATCAACTCTCTTTTTTCAGTGTACGGAAAAAAATATTAAATAATCAAATGCATCGGCAATTATGTAGCAAAATTATGAGGCAAAACATTATAGGTTTATATTCGTATATTATTCTCTGTTACAAGTGTCCTTCTGAGGGTAGCCATAACAATAAAACAAGTGCTATTAAAGGGAAACTGCACTTTTTTCGCAATTCACAACCATTATAAAATACTTTTTTTTAAATGCATTCTAAATATTAAATAAACGTAAATAAAAGTGGGAGCTCCACTATTTCGCCCATAGAATTGAATAAATAACCATTCAAAAAGCACCAACCTTACTTGATTTACATTGTGTGACTTGAATATTAAACAATTAGTGATATTGTTATGATAAAGCAAACGCAGACAAACTATTTATAGCGGTGCCGTGATCACTACGGTGTGTGCTTATGTTTCCAACTTTAAGTGGTCTGCTGCTTCCTCGCTTCCCTGTTCCATCCATCCATCCATTTTCTACCGCTTGTCCCTTTTGAGGTTGCGGGGGGTGCTGGAGCCTATCTCAGCTGCATTCAGGTTCCCTGTAAGTTTATACTAGATCATAAATCATACCTCTCACCTGGACAGAAGGTGGCTGTTGATATAATTTGACAAATTGGGACACGTTGACAGCCACATAGGACCTGGAACTGGCGAGTACAACACGAAAAGCACTGAGTGTTTTCTATCAGGCATACTTGCTTTGTAGACATTGAAAATTGGAACATTACTTAGAAACAGTTCCACTGAGTGCTTGTTTGCCCGCCAAGTGTTTGAGGTTTAAAGTTAGGTTTATGTGAGGTACTCTCAGATCCCAGTATCAAATTTCCAGGCATGTCTCTTCTTTTTTTTGGCAAAAGACGACTTTTCCATGAGCACATACACAACCGGTCGTGACGCTAGGTGCAACAAAGATATTGAAATATGGCACCATTTGATTGTATGTGAATCGATACCCAGTAGTACTGACAAAATTTGGTCGTGCCTATCAAAGTATCAAATTCGGTACCCATCCCTATCTCATCGTATGACCTTTCTCTGCAGTTTAGTTTCCGAATAGTAAGAATAATGATGACACACTTACATTACATATATTTCCCAGGCTGTAGAATTGCATGATGTATAATTTGCGCAGTCTCATTATTTAATCAGGAAATGTACAAATTCAGTGATTCCATAAAAATATGTTAAAAGTGATTGAAATCAGAAAAAAAACATTCATAGCACAGTTCAATGGACAAATATTCACATTTGTATTATGTTATTACATTCATCATCATTACTGAAGGCAGTAGAACTTTATATCCAATTTACCAAACACGTGTGGTTACAATTTTTAATTTCCATGTATTTCATTCAGTGCTAGATAAGAAACAATGTATACTTTAAATATTGTGCACACTACGAGAGAATGCTTGTAATGTATACCTGTACTTATTTTTTAAAACACCCTGTACATGTGATTATAAAAATAGATGTACATGGTTTTGCATCACCACTTTAAAATATTGACCTTTTTTTAAAGTTGAGTTTTTATTAGTCGTAAGCTGTAATCAACAAAATGATTAATAATACATTCTTGGAATATTTCACTCTGTGTGTAGTGAATCTATAGAATATCTGTAAAAAATAACTGTATGTACAGTATATACCTGTGAATTTTAAAATAATGAAACCAGATATAATTGCACAACCTCAATGCTTTTCTTTCCCTATTAGGAAATGGTAACATTTACCAAAAGGAAGTCAACAATATGGCATTAATGCTAAGACATGAAGAAGTGGTATTGGATGAAATCATCACTGCTTCTTCCTACTCATTTTCAGACTTTTTTCAACTGTAAATATGGCCATACTCATATTCAAAAACTCAAAATGTGTATTGCCACCTTAGGCAACTATAACATTTTCATAACAGGACTGAAGGTAACAGGAGTGAGTTTTTAGCACATGGCATTTATGCTAATATCATGTTGACATTTTGCACACTACAGGTAATCAACAAAAATAAATGTTTGAAAAAATAAACAAACAACATAAAAAATAATGTAGGCCTACAGAAGATTGAGTGATGCAACTTCCTGTGGACCATGTGACTTGTGGGATATCCCACAATTTTCATCGGATATGTTAGGGTAACACTTTATAATAAGTACACATTATCAAACATTAAGCATTAGTACCGTAAATACTAACTTCATCATTTATAACATATATTCCCAACATTTTTACTCATTAGTATGCAGTTTATAAGCACAGTTATACATGTTTTAATAATAATTATAAAAGTTAATCTGTAAAATTCTTAATGGTTGCATTGTTCTACTTTGTAAATGACTAAGTTATCATTTCTACATTAAGTATTACATTGTTTTGTAAACATATTGGTTTCTTTATGAATCATTAATTCAGATTTACTCATTCTTCACGAGCTTAACAATAATGAGCAAAACATTAATAAATGTGTTCATAAACTGCCTAATAAAGAGTAGTCATGTTGGCAATATGTTTTATAAATTATGATTATAGTATTTTTTAAATCTTTATTAATGCTTATTATAAAGTGTTATTATGGTCGGTTGTGGTCCATCCATCCATTTTCTACCGCTTATTCCCTTTGGGGTCGCGGGGGGCGCTGGAGCCTATCTCAGCTACAATCGGGCAGAAGGCGGAGTACACCCTGGACAAGTCGCCACCTCATCGCAGGGCCAACACAGATAGACAGACAACATTCACACTCACATTCACACACTAGGGCCAATTTAGTGTTGCCAATCAACCTATCCCCAGGTGCATGTCTTTGGAGGTGGGAGGAAGCCGGAGTACCCGGAGGGAACCCACGCAGTCACGGGGAGGACATGCAAACTCCACACACAAAGATCCCGAGCCCGGGATTGAACCCAAGACTACTCAGGACCTTCGTATTGTGAGGCAGATGCACTAACCCCTCTGCCACCGTGCTGCCCCGTCGGTTGTGGTAATTGTATTAATTAATTTCGAACATGCATACAGTTACAACAAAGTGCATCACAAGTTTGTCATTACAACATGTCCAAAAAGGAGTAGGAAGAAGCAGAGCTTATTTAATCCTACCCCTTTTTCCGTTTCATAGGAAATTGCTATCAAATTTGTTTGTCACTAAACACAGGGACATGGCTAAAGTGTGAATATTAACTAAATGGTTGTTTTGTACCAAAACAAGTGTACTGAAAAATATAGTTGTGATTAAGAGTAACACAAATACAGTGGAGCTTCAATTTACGAACTTGATTGGTTTGTAAATTGAAAAGTTTGTATAGTGAAGCAAAGTTCCCCATAAGAAACACTGTAAACAGGAATAATTGGTTGATGCCTCCACAAAAGTCACTATTTTGGTCAAAGACTGCACACTTTGCATGAATTATACAGGGCAAAAGTTTGGACACACCTTCTCATTCAATGTGTTTTCTTTATTTTCATGACTATTTGACGTGTCCGCCAGTTAGAGCAGAGTAATCTCGTAACTTTAGATGTTGCGGACACATCTGCTAGCGTTAGCTGTAGCGAGCTAACTAGCCCAGCCTGTAGCAGTCCTAAGCGGCCTACAAGCTACGGTGTACCGGTTGAGACGCATAATAGATTTAGCTCTTTAGCTAGTCCTACACCCCAGTCTACCGGGCACCACACCTTAGTCATAGGGGACTCCATCACCCGAAACATAAAGGTTAGCAAACCAGCCACAATTAAGAGCATCCCGGGGGCCCGAGCACCTGACATTGAGGCTAATCTTAGGGAGCTAACTCGCAACAGGCCTAGTAAACACGTACGACAGGCTAATCGCACCACTAGTTATGCGAATATAGTTGTACACGTTGGCTCCAATGACACTAGAATGAGACAGTCAGAGATTACAAAGAGAAACATAGCCAGGACTTGTGATCTCGCTAGAAAGATGTCCAGGCATCGAGTAATTGTCTCTGGCCCCCTGCCTGCGAGAGGCAATGATGAGAGATATAGCAGATTAGTCTCGCTTAACAAGTGGCTGGCTAGCTTCTGTAGACAACAGGGACTAACGTTTATTGATAATTGGCCCTCTTTCTGGGGCAAACCAGGCTTGCTGATGAGGGACGGCCTTCACCCTAACCAGGAAGGCGCCATCATCCTGTCTAAGAATATAGACTACTGTTTAAGTCACATTTGACTAACTACACTAGAGCAAGCCCGGTCACAGGCAATTACAGAGCCTGCTAGTCCGGGTGAGGAGTCAGTTAAGCTAGAACTAGCCAGCACCAGGCTGGATAATTCCTGTACGCATAGCAATTTTCTTAGAATAACACACAACTCACATAATGTGTTTTCTGTTGTGAATGTGTCCGGGGTAGATATGCATTCTACTGAGGTGGCAAATCATGATGCGTTCAGTCGATCGCAGCATCAAGCAAACAATCTGAAAATTCCCGTCGTATCAATTCCTAGATATGGTCGAAACTATTTAAAGTGCACTACGTATAATAAACGCAACATTATTAATATTTCTACTACGGATAATTTAAACAAAAACTCGTCAAAACAGCCCAATACTTATAATATGGGCTTTTTAAACATAAGATCATTGTCTCCCAAAACGTTATTAGTTAATGAGGTCATTAGAGACAACAATCTTAACGTCATTGGTCTTAGCGAAACCTGGCTCAAACCAGACGAATTTTTTGCGCTAAATGAGGCATCTCCTCCTAACTATACGAATGCGCATATTGCCCGTCCCCTTAAAAGGGGTGGGGAGGTCACACTAATATATAATGAAAACTTTAACCTTACCCCTAACTTAAATAATAAATACAAATCGTTTGAGGTGCTTACTATGAGGTCTGTCGCACCGCTGCCTCTCGATATGGCTGTTATCTACCGCCCCCCAGGGCCCTACTCGGACTTTATTAATGAATTCTCAGAGTTCGTTGCTGATCTAGTGACGCACGCAGACAATATAATCATAATGGGGGACTTTAATATCCATATGAATACCCCATCGGACCCTGAGTGCGTGGCGCTCCAGACTATAATTGATAGCTGTGGTCTTACACAAATAATAAATGAACCTACGCATCGCAACGGCAATACGATAGATCCAGTGCTGGTCAGGGGTGTCACCACCTCCAAAGTTATGGTACTCCCGTATACTAAAGTAATGTCCGATCATTACCTTATAAAATTCGAAGTTCTGACTCATTGTCAACAAACTAATAATAATAATAACTGCTATAGCAGCCGCAACATTAATGCCGCCACAACGATGACTCTTGCTGACCTACTGCCTTCGGTAATGGCACCATTCCCAAATTATGTCGGCTCTATTGATAACCTCACTAACAACTTTGACAATGCCCTGCGCAAAACCATTGATAGTATAGCACCGCTAAAACAAAAAAGGGCCCCTAAAAGGCGCACCCCATGGTTTACAGAGGAAACCAGAGCTCATAAATTATCATGTAGAAAGTTGGAACGCAAATGGCGCGCGACCAAGCTTGAGGTTTTCCATCAAGCATGGAGTGATAGTTTAATATCGTATAAACGCATGCTTACCTTAGCTAAAGCTAAATATTACTCAAATCTCATCCACCTCAACAAAAACGACCCTAAATTTTTGTTTAGTACAGTAGCATCGCTAACCCAACAAGGGACTCCCAATAGCTCCACCCACTCGGCAGATGACTTTATGAATTTCTTTAATAAGAAAATTGAACTCATTAGAAAGGAGATTAAAGACAACGCATCCCAGCTACAACTGGGTTCTATGAACACAGATACAACTGTATCTACGACGGATACTGCAATACAAAATAGTCTCTCTCTTTTTGATGAAATAACATTAGAGGAACTATTACAGCGTGTAAGTGGGATAAAACAAACAACATGTTTACTTGACCCACTTCCTGGGGAACTTATCAAGGAGCTTTTTGTATTATTAGGTCCATCAGTGCTAAATATTATAAACTTATCACTTTCCTCTGGCACTGTTCCCCTAGCATTCAAGAAAGCGGTTATTCATCCTCTGCTCAAAAGACCTAACCTCGATCCTGACCTCATGGTAAACTACCGACCGGTGTCCCACCTTCCCTTTTTCGAAAATCCTCGAAAAAATTGTCGCACAGCAGCTAAATGAACACTTAGTGTCTAACAATCTCTGTGAACCTTTTCAATCCGGTTTCAGGGCAAATCACTCCACGGAGACAGCCCTCGCAAAAATGACTAATGATCTACTGCTAACGATGGATTCTGATGCGTCATCTATGTTGCTGCTTCTTGATCTTAGCGCTGCTTTCGATACCGTCGATCATAATATTTTATTAGAGCGTATCAAAACACGTATTGGTATGTCAGACTTAGCTTTGTCGTGGTTTAACTCTTATCTTACTGACAGGATGCAATGCGTCTCCCATAATAATGTGACCTCGGACTATGTTAAGGTAACGTGCGGAGTTCCTCAGGGTTCGGTTCTTGGCCCTGCACTCTTTAGTAATTACATGCTGCCGCTAGGCGACATCATACGCAAATACGGTGTTAGCTTTCATTGTTATGCTGATGACACCCAACTCTACATGCCCCTAAAGCTGACCAACACGCCGGATTGTAGTCAGCTGGAGGCGTGTCTTAATGAAATTAAACAATGGATGTCCGCTAACTTCTTGCAACTCAACACCAAGAAAACGGAAATGCTGATTATCGGTCCTGCTAAACACCGACATTTATTTAATAATACCACCTTAACATTTGACAACCAAACAATTACACAAGGCGAATCAGTAAAGAATCTGGGTATTATCTTCGACTCAACTCTCTCGTTTGAATCACACATTAAGAGTGTTACTAAAACGGCCTTCTTTCATCTCCGTAATATCGCTAAAATTTGTTCTATTTTATCCACTAGCGACGCTGAGATCATTATTCATGCGTTCGTTACGTCTCGTCTCGACTACTGTAACGTATTATTTTCGGGTCTCCCTATGTCTAGCATTAAAAAATTACAGTTGGTACAAAATGCGGCTGCTAGACTTTTGACAAGAACAAGAAAGTTTGATCATATTACGCCTATACTGGCTCACCTGCACTGGCTTCCTGTGCACTTAAGATGTGACTTTAAGGTTTTACTACTTACGTATAAAATACTACACGGTCTAGCTCCGTCCTATCTTGTCGATTGCATTGTACCATATGTCCCGGCAAGAAATCTGCGTTCAAAGAACTCCGGCTTATTAGTGATTCCCAGAGCCCAAAAAAAGTCTGCGGGCTATAGAGCGTTTTCTATTCGGGCTCCAGTACTATGGAATGCCCTCCCGGTAACAATTAGAGATGCTACCTCAGTAGAAGCATTTAAGTCCCATCTTAAAACTCATTTGTATACTCTAGCCTTTAAATAGCCCCCCTGTTAGACCAGTTGATCTGCCGTTTCTTTTCTTTTCTCCTCTGCTCCCCTTTTCCTTGAGGGGGGGGGGGCACAGGTCCGGTGGCCATGGATGAAGTGCTGGCTGTCCAGAGTCGGGACCCGGGGTGGACCGCTCGCCTGTGCATCGGCTGGGAACATCTCTACGCTGCTGACCCGTCTCCGCTCGGGATGGTGTCCTGCTGGCCCCACTATGGGCTGGACTCTTACTATTATGTTGGATCCACTATGGACTGGACTCTCACAATATTATGTCAGACCCACTCGACATCCATTGCTTTCGGTCTCCCCTAGAGGGGGGGGGTTACCCACATATGCGGTCCTCTCCAAGGTTTCTCATAGTCATTCACATCGACGTCCCACTGGGGTGAGTTTTCCTTGCCCGTATGTGGGCTTTGTACCGAGGATGTCGTTGTGGCTTGTGCAGCCCTTTGAGACACTTGTGATTTAGGGCTATATAAATAAAGATTGAGATTGATTGATTGATTTACATTGTAGATTGTCACTGAAGGCATCAAAACTATGAATGAACACATGTGGAGTTATTTACCTAACAAAAAAAGGTGAAATAACTAAAAAATGTTTTATATTCAAGTTTCTTTAAAATAGCCACCCTTTGCTCTGATTACTGTTTTGCACACTCTTGGCATTCTCTCGATGAGCTTCAAGAGGTAGTCACTGGAAATGGCTCTTACTTCACAGATGTCAGAGTTTTGATGCCTTCAGTGACAATCTACAATGTAAATAGTCATGAAAATAAAGAAAATGCATTAAAATGAGAAGGTGTGTCCAAACTTTTGGCCTGTACTGTATATATATATATATATATATATATTATATATATATATATATATATTAGGGGCAAGCGGTAGAAAATGGATGGATGGATAGGGCTGTCAAAGCTAACGCGATAATAATGCGTTATTTATAAGTTCCTTTATGGCGCTAAATTGTTTCGACGTGCGATTAACGCGCACAACTATTTTTGGAAAATGTAATGGCATTCAGTTCTTGTTGAGCCACAAGCGAGACAATAGCGAACATAGTTGCACAAATAAAAGGTACAATTGTTGAATTACCAAGTCCAAAGCCATGGCAAGCCATTCTCCCGACAAGACAAGACTTGTTTTATCTTGGATGACCGGAAGACAAAATCACTGGAACCAACGTGTGCTGGTGCTTTGCCTCTTTCGTGTTTAAATTACAGTTAGCTGCATTGAAAACATAAAATGTAGATCGATTGTTACTGTAACTGCTTTAGAAAGCTGGGGTAAAAAGCTCAGCAGAAAGGAAAGACAAAGGCAGGAAGTCCATCCCATCCATTTTCTACCGCTGGAGCCTATCTCAGCTACAATCGGGCGGAAGGCGGGGTACACCCTGGACAAGTCGCCACCTCATTGCAGGGCCAACACAGATAGACAGACAACATTCACACTCACATTCACACACTAGGGCCAATTTAGAGTTGCCAATCAACTTATCCCCAGGTGCATGTCTTTGGAAGTGGGAGGAAGCCGGAGTACCCGGAGGGAACCCACGCAGTCACGGGGAGAACATGCAAACTCCACACAGAAAGATCCCAAGTCTTGAATATATTTTTTCTTATTGCGAATCACATTGTCAAAAAATGGCAAAACACTTTTTCTCAAACCAATCACACACTTCCATCTTCACAATAATAGCACTAACAAAATGAAAAAAGTCTTACATTCTTTGATTGTCAAATATGTTTTGTAATGTAATCTGTGATATTTATACCTGAATAAATGCTAGTACATCAGCTGAGGAATATAATGTAGAGCGGGACATTTTTGTGGCAGATTGAAATAATGTGTATATTATTTTATAATATGCTCTAGTTGATAGTTCCTAATTACAGAATGTTTGGCAGACTGAATATTACAATTCATAATAAACAGAGAAAGTTCAAACATTGTCATGCAGTAAAATGAATATGATTAATTTGTACAACATGTCATTTGCAGAATATCAGAAGCATCTATTCAGGTGAAAATATGACATTTTACATTACCAAACATCTTTGACATTCAAACCATGATCATAACAATACACATTTTGTGTTATTCATGTGCGAAACTAGTGGCTAAACGTGGAAGTGTAGCTTCTCCTCTGAATGCAAGTGCTCCTAAAGTTGTTTGAAAAAGCATAATGATTAAAAAAACATTTCATTAAAACAGACTAATTGTCCTGTCATGGTACACTATAAAAAATGACCATAAAAACTACGGCAAGCAATTGTTAAATAGCACCGTAACATCTAAAACAGTTCATCACAGTACTAAATGCAGTGGATTCCTGAAAACCAAGAAACAGTAGATGCTGCAAGCTTAGTATGAAGAAATAAACGACAGACAGAAACGCGAGAAGCACTTTTTATTTCAACAAACTCTCTCTCCATGCCGGCTGTCAAAGTGTAAAGACCGACTGCACAGTTCCTGTTTTCACAATAAGAGTGCTGCTCCATCCTGCCTGAGCTAACAAAATAAAAGTCTCAGAAAACTATCACATACAAGCTCACAAAGTACAGAGTTAACTCCAATGTATTTCTTGTAAAGGGTATAAAAACAAGCATGGAAGCTGGATAGATAAAAAGCGAAAAACATCCACTTTCATGTGGTGCTGGAAAGAGAGGAGGACTTTTTTTCCCCTCCACAATGTAAATTCAAAGTTGTGGAGCTTATCAGCAACTTCTGTAAATCCTGTCTGATTCCAATCAATGCAAGTCATCACAATAAGGTAATACACCAACTTATATTCTTGTCTTCATGAAAGAAGGGAATCTATATGTTTTAAACATGTTTGTATTTTTATTAAACACCTTTAACATGTGAACAAAAGCATCTATTATATGTATGTATATATATATATATATATATATATATATATATATATATATATATATATATATATATATATATATATATATATATATATATATCGACTTGGTCATTTGAGTAGTAGCAAGCCTGCTGAAAAAATGGGCGCACCCATGGTTTACGCTGCCACAGAAAGACGTGTTTTATGCCACTCCTTCTTTATCTAATTTTGACAATCAAACGTTTCATGCTGTGCGTGAATGCACAAAGGTGAGCTTTGTTGATGTTATTGACTTGTGTTGACAAACTTTTTTGACTTGCGTGGAGCACTAATCAGGCATATTTGGTCAGTGCATGACTGCAAGCTAATCGATGCTAGCATGCTATTTAGGCTAGCATCATTATGCCTCCTTTGTAGGTATATTTTAGCTCATTTAATTTCCTTTACTTATGTCCTCTGGGTATTTTATTTATATTTGCTTGTCTCATGACACATTATCTGTATGTAGTATTGGCTGCATTTCTGATAGTTGTTTGTGTGCCATGTTGTTCCAGACCACAGCAAACATTACCCAGCTTGCCAAATATTGTCATAAATCCACTAGAAGAAGACTATATATACTATAATATATACCTTTGGTAAGTCTAAGCCAGTAATTTCCAGGAGTTATCTCACCCTCTGAGGAGCCTCAGTTGTACTAATGGTCTCCAGTGTTGTAAAAATGTGTAGAATAAATATTACATTTTTGTCAATGAAGATTTGCATCAGAATCTTTTTTTGCAGCTCCTGACAGATTAGTTTTTTTGTATTTTTGGTCCAATATGGCTCTTTCAACATTTTGGGTGGCCGACCTCTGTTATAAAAGAATAAACACTTTATTTCAATCTGCCACAAAATGTCCCCCTCTACATTATATTCCTCAGCTGATGTACTATTATTTATGTAGGTAGAAATATCACAGATTACATTAAAACATATTTGACAATCAAAGCATAATCGTTTTCTTATTGTAGTGGATGTGATGCGTAGCGCTTCTATTGTGAAGCTGGAAATCTGTGATTGGTTTGACAAGATGTCTTGACATGTTTTGACAACACGAATAAATAATTATAAAGCCTTCCTTTTTTTTTTTATCTTTTACTCCATCTTATTAAAGCAGTTACAGTAACAATCCACATTTTATGTCATCAATGCAGTGAACTGCATCTAAACACGGAGAAGAAGCAAGCGACAAAGCACGCCAGGCCGCATTCACTCCAGTGACGTCGTCTTACAGTGATCGAATATAAAATAGTTTTGTCTTGTCGAGAGAACGACTAGCCATGGCTTTGGACATCGGATTTCCATAGTGTACCCTTTTTTTTGTGCATTTCTGCTCGCTATTTTCCCGCTTGTGGCTCAGCAGTAATTGAACGCCATTATATTTTCCCAATGCTACCGAATGGCTCGAGGATCAAAAAGGAGTCAGGACACATGCACGTTGATCACGCAGTAAAAAAAATTGTGCTGGTAAAGGAGTTCAACAGCACTAATTAAATGTGCATATAGATATACAAAACCCAAAATAAGTGAAGTCGGCACGTTGTGTAAATGGTAAATAAAAACAGAATGCAATGATTTGCAAATTCTTTCCAACCTATATTCAATTGAATGGACTGCAAAATCAAGATACTTAACATTTGAACTGGTAAACGTTATTATATTTTGCAAATATTAGCTCATTTGGAATTTGATGCCTGCAACATGTTTCAAAAAAGCTGGCACAAGTGGCAAAAAGACTGAGAAAGTTGAGGAATGCTCTTCTAACATTTATTTGGAACATCCCACAGGTGAACAGGCTAATTGGGAACAGGTGGGTGCCATGATTTTTGTATAAAAGCAGCTTCCATGAAATGCTCTGTCATTCACAAACAATTCCTTGGGTTTTAGGTTTTGTAGATACTGTATGTGTGTATATGGAGAGAGAGAGAAAGAGAGAGT
This sequence comes from Nerophis lumbriciformis, assembly GCF_033978685.3. Lineage (NCBI taxonomy): Eukaryota > Metazoa > Chordata > Actinopteri > Syngnathiformes > Syngnathidae > Nerophis > Nerophis lumbriciformis. Next base: position 28,415,337 of record NC_084555.2, read on the forward strand.
GAGAAGGAGAGCATGAGAAAGAGAGAGAGAGAGAGACAGAGAGAGAGAGAGAGAGAGAGAGAGAGAGAGAGAAGAGAGAGAGAGAGAGAGAGAGAGAGAGAGAGAGAGAGAGAGAGAGAGAGATATCAAGCAACCATTAGGGGACAATCTCTTCATTCCAAAAAAAAAAAAAACAACAACGGCATGCTTAACTGTAAACGTGCACGCGCACACAAAAGTCCCTTTGGTGCTCTCAAAGACGTTAACAACCATGTTGCTAAAATAACTTTTAAAAAGTTAAAAAGTAAATCATTTTGACTTTGCTGCCCGCAAATGGCAGATGACATACCTTCATGACGTGCCGTCACGAGGCAGAGAAGGAATGGGAGGCAACGAAAGGAGGACGGTGGGAGGGGAGGAAGTGTGTGTGGGTTCCCTCTTCTCTCTAAGTCTACATCCACAGCAATTCCCTCCTTTCCAGGGTGGTTTGTTGGCTTTTTTTCTGAACACATGTTGAGTAAGCAAAATAAACAACACTTGGTGAAAGGCCAGAAAAGAAGCACACGCTAAAACTGAGAAGTGGCGCCCGAGTAATGGAGTGCGTAAACAGGATGTGGCGTAGGGGGGTCCGCCTCTCCTTAATGGCCACAGACTGTACTGCACAGGAAGTGATATCATCAAAATGGCAGCGCTCTACAAGGCTTCAAGCGGCACACGAGGTTCCACTGTATGTAAGAAAACGTCCCTAAAGCCTTTGAATTATAATATTTTACATTTAGTAAGTGTGGACAGGTAACAATGCCATTTTGTTACCTTTGTTCAAATAATAGATATTTTGAGTTAGGGTAGCACGGTGTAACAGGGGTTAGTGCATGTGCCTCACAATACGAAGGTCCTGGGTTCAATCCTCGGGCTCGGGGTCTTTCTGTGTGGAGTTTGCATGTTCTCCCCGTGGGTTCCCTCCGGGTACTCCGGCTTCCTCCCACCTCCAAAGACATGCACCTGGGGATAGGTTGATTGGCAACACTAAATTGGCCCTAGTGTGTGAATGTGAGTGTGAATGTTGTCTGTCTATCTGTGTTGGCCCTGCGATGAGGTGGCGACTTGTCCAGGGTGTACTCCGCCTTCCGCCCGAATGCAGCTGGGATAGGCTCCAGCACCCCCCCGCGACCCCGAAAGGGACAAGCAGTAGAAAATGGATGGATGGATCTTTTGAATTGTGTTCATCAGATAAATCAGATAAATGTGATGGACACTACTTTATATATTACTTCGTCAGATGATGTCTCTTAATGTCCGTGTGAACTTTCGAGGTTAAAAAAAAAGGTGCCTGATGTGTATTAGGGCCAAAAGATTTAATATCACCAAATCGGCCCATTGTTATTCATTAGTGGGCCAACTGCAGAGTCAATACACATTTAATCACAGACTGCAGGCAATTAAAAGAGGAGGGTATGCTAATTAAAGTGCCAAACTCCCATGGGAAGCTACAAGTCTAAATACCGTGCTGTAATCTACCATGAGACGCTGATGCTAGGAACCTGGCCTGGTGAGTCGTAAAAAGTTAATTTTTTAATTTTTTATTATATTTAAAAATATATGGTAACTTTTTAGTATGGGGAACATATTCACCATTAATTAGTTGCTTATTAAAGTAACAAAGACTTAATTTAGAGTTATTTGTGCACTCGGGTATCATATAAGGCAGTGGTTCTTAACCTGGGTTCGATCGAACCCAAGGGGTTCGTTGAGTCGGCCTCAGGGGTTCGGCGGAGTTCAAAACACACCCGACTCATAGTGTAAATAAAAACTTCGGTCTTAAATTTGGGGAAAAAAAAAAATAACACATTTTATTTTTCACTAAAGAAGGGTTTGGTGAATGCGCATATGAAAACGGCAGGGTTTGGTAGCTCCAACAAAGTTAAGAACCACTGATATAAGGGTTAGGGTTACTAATAAGCAATAATTCTGAGGTTATTGAGGGAAGACTCTTAGTTAATGGCTTACTGGTTGTATAATAAGGCCATGCAGAATAAGGCATTAATAAGTACTTAATAATGACTAATTAAGAGCCAATATGTTACTAATTTGCATGTTAATAAGCAACTAATTAATGGTGAATATGTTCCCCATACTAAAGTGTTACCATACATATTTATTCTATTGTATTATATTTTGTCCTATTTTATTCTATTCTATTCTGTCCTATATTATTGTATTTATTTTTATTATTTTGTTTTACTTAATCAAATGAATTAGAATACTTATATAAATAAAAAGTCAAAGTAGAATTGTGATGATTGGCTTTTTTAAAATCCTAATTAAAGTTGAGGACTAAACTAATGGAATCACGCAAAGTTTAAATGTGGTGTTGAAAACATGGCAGGGCCGTGACCATCTAAGACAGGCTTTCGCTCCATTTCCTTTTTCCGAGAGCTTGAAGTGAGGCTTATATCTCCCGCGGTCTTATCAGTATTCCGTGCTGATGGGAAATTGAAGTTTGGGATTACCTGTGACCCATCTTAGTCGCCATGCTTCCATCACCCTCATGCTTCAGCACGCTACGCACAACAAGCTCTCCGTGCCTGAAAGATATCCTCCTTCTGTATGCATAGCGCAGAAATTAAAAGCAGATAGCGGTAAAATTTACATCAGGTCCGCCTATCTGCTTCTAGACCTTCTCGGATGGGTGAGGTGCGCATCCATATGCAGATGGCTAATTTGTAGTGTTTACAGAGCAGCCGACAGCTCACCCCAGAAGCCACGGTGGTAAAAAAAAAAAAAAAAAAAGGCTGCAGCAACATAAGTGTCCAATCTGTGTTTGCTTACCCGCGGACACGGGTGGCTCAGTCGTGGTCATGGGCCCGTAAATTGTGCCCTTTTTTACAGGCCCTGACAGCTAACAGGCTATTGGGAACAGAGGCCCAATGACTCAGCCACTCAACAGATTAGCACCTCATCAGCCTCTGCAGCTTCCAACAAATACGCTCCCCGCCTCCTTCAAGACACAATAGGGCTAACACTGCTCAAAAGACCGCCCCCTCCCCTCTTTGCAACCAGCCCTTCCTCTGCCACAAAACTTCCTGGTCTGGGCTCTTTCTCTATAAGGGCCACAGCTGCATCAAGGGGTCCTTGCACAGTCCCCGACCCCAATTGGCAAGATGTGTGTATTTCAGGTGAGCAAATATTGCCACTTGCCTGAGAGGTCAATGGCCAGCCCTTTCAGGGGGGGCTGGGAGGGAGGGGGGTTGCGTATTGCGCCTGCCTGCTTTGCAACAGGGGTACATGTGGCCTCACACAGCAACCGGTCCTCGGGTCAGGGGAATTCTCCATGAGGCACAGCTGGAGTCAGCAAATCAAACACCTACGCCACTCATCTGCATTTTCCCAGAGCGTTCATCCCTCCGCCCCCTAATTGGCTTTCAGCACAAAAGAGTGCTGGGATGCTCTGACAAACCACACACAGAGATATTTGACTCATTGTCTCAACTCTGTGCTAGTAACAACATGATTGCAACGTGATAGCGTGACCACATTGATTTTTTTTTCTGCACTATTATTTTTTGCAACGCAATGGATGGTAAACAGTGCGCGGCTGCAGTGTTTATGGATCCATCAAAAGCATTTGACATAATTAATTATAATATATTAGTTCACAAATTAGAACAGTGTGGCATCAGAGGGCTGGTTTTAAACTGGGTAAGAAGCTACTTAACCAACAGGAAGCAGTACGTAAAACTAGGTGAACACACGTCTACAGAGCTAAATATATCTTGTGGCGTACCGCAGGGATCAGTACTGGGACCAAAATTGTTCAATCATTATATAAAGAACATTTTTAATGTTACAAACGACTTAAAGGCCTACTGAAATGCGATTTTCTTATTTAAACGGGGATAGCAGGTCCATTCTATGTGTCATACTTGATCATTTCGCGATATTGCCATATTTTTGCTGAAAGGATTTAATAGAGAACATCGACGATAAAGTTCGCACCTTTTGGTCGCTGATAAAAAAGCCTTGCCTGTACCGGAAGTAGCAGACGATATGCGCGTGACGTCACAGGTTGTGGAGCTCCTCACATCCGAACATTGTTTACAATCATGGCCACCAGCAGCGAGAGCGATTCGGACCGAGAAAGCGACGATTTCCCCATTAATTTGAGCGAGGATGAAAGATTCATGGATGAGGAAAGTGAGAGTGAAGGACTAGAGGGCAGTGGGAGCGATTCAGATAGGGAAGATGCTGTGAGAGGCGGGTGGGACCTGATATTCAGCTGGGAATGACTAAAACAGTAAATAAACACAAGACATATATATACACCGGTACTCTATTAGCCACAACACAACCAGGCTTATATTTAATATGCCACAAATGAATCCCGCATAACAAACACCTCCCCCCTCCCGTCCATATAACCCACCAATACAACTCAAACACCTGCACAACACACTCAATCCCACAGCCCAAAGTACCATTCACCTCCCCAAAGTTCATACAGCACATATATTTCCCCAAAGTCCCCAAAGTTACGTATGTGACATGCACATAGCGGCACGCACGTACGGGCAAGCGATCAAATGTTTGGAAGCCGCAGCTGCATGCGTACTCACGGTACTGTGTCTGCGTATCCAACTCAAAGTCCTCCTGGTAAGAGTCTCTGTTGTCCCAGTTCTCCACAGGCCAATGGTAAAGCTTGAATGTCATCTTTTGGGAATGTAAACAATGAAACACCGGCTGTGTTTGTGTTGCTGCAGTCGCCCGCAATACACCGCTTACCACCTACAGCTTTCTTCTTTGCTGTCCCCATTGTTCATTGAACAAATTGCAAAAGTTTCACCAACACAGATGTCCAGAATACTGTGGAATTTTGCGATGAAAACAGACGACTTAATAGCTGGCCACCATGCTGTCCCAAAATGTCCTCTACAATCCGTGACGTCACGCGCAGACGTCATCATACCGAGACCTTTTCAGCAGGATTTTTCGCGCAAAATTTAAAATTGCACTTTAGTAAGCTAACCCGGCCGTATTGGCATGTGTTGCAATGTTAAGATTTCATCATTGATATATAAACTATCAGACTGCGTGGTCGGTAGTAGTGGGTTTCAGTAGGCCTTTAAAGTTAGTCCTATTTGCAGACAGTAAGGCATACGCGAACTGAGCGGCTGCTTAGGGTCCCGAATCCACTCGGTCCCCAAGAGTACATGTATATTTCCATCCATCTATTTTATATTTACATTGTTGTAATTGTAATTAAGGGAAGTCCACATTAGGGCCCGCCAGGGTCTTCAGTGCGGCCTGCGAGACATCACAAGTTTAATAAGATTGGCCCACTGTGTGTTTTTGTCTATTTTTAGATCCATCCATCCATCCATTTTCTACCGCTTATTCCCTCTGGGGTTGCGGGGGTCGCGGGAGCCTATCTCAGCTACAATCAGGCGGAAGGCGAAGTACACCCTGGACAAGTCGCCACCTCATCGCAGGGCCAACACAGATAGACAGACAACAGTCACACTCACATTCACATACTAGATCACTGTAAATTATTTTGGTATGATATTGGATTTTACCGCTGTCATGTGGAGATGGACGGAATCACGAGTTAACGACCACAAGTTTAATTTTTGAAGCACAGCATCAATGTATATGACCCAATCCAAACAACTTTCCCCACTCGTGGTGTAAATTAACTAGAACCAACCAATAAAGTCAACATACACATAACACACATCATGCTGATAGAACTATGTGGACATTATAAATCATGTATATATAATTAAAAATTACACCTATATAAATCCATTATAGGGAATGATGGGTAATATATGCAAAACTCTCTCCACATTTCCTCATGTTTGGCGCATTTTAGCTGCTTGGTATTTCTGAGTGATTACAAAACTTTAAGGAAATTGTCAGGAAAGTAAACAAGGTAGGAGTCGAACTTTCACATACTCTTAATATTTAATGTTTTATCATTTATACTTCATCTGGCATTGTCGTCAAGTAATGTGTGTGTGTGTGTGTGTGTGTGTGTGTGTGTGTGTGTGTGTGTGTGTGTGTGTGTGTGTGTGTGTGTGTGTGTGTGTGTGTGTGTGTGTGTGTGTGTGTGTGTGCATTGTTATTACAGCGTATTGGTGATTACCCTCGAAAAATGGCTTTATCTCAGTTTGTATTGTATTCTTTCATGTTTGGTGAACTTCCCTCTTCAATTTGGTATGAAATTAATATGCAGACTTAAAACATTGCCATCGCAAAACATTGGGTAACATTCAAAGAATGTAACTTGTAACATTTTGGGAACTGAAAAAATGCTCGCCTTTTGCACCAATATGGAACCAAAAAGCAACCCAAATGCACCCATTAGGTAACATTAATTGCCCAAAAAGGCTAACGTAATGACAACATTCCAGGAACCAAAATGGTTTGCTGGGTTATTTGTAAAACATTTGTATAAACATGATCACAGATCACTCTGAGACAGCACACATAGCTGTAATAAACTATATTTAAAAAAATAACTGAAGTTAGTGTCGTGATTTCAATATCCAATGTATTTACATCACACACCAAGATTTACATTTAAACTATTTTTGTTTACATTATCTAAGAGTTTGCTCGATATTTTATTTAGTTATGTTTGATTTTGTACAATTGAAGCTGGGATAGGCTTTTTTTTTTTTTTTGCACACAGATTTTTGTTACCAAAAATGATAAACCAAATCAGAATCAGCTTTATTGGCCAGGTATGTTTAACACACACAGAATTTAACTTTGGATTGTGTTCTCTCTGTAAAATGTAAACATTAAATAATAACAATTAGCTAAAAATAAAAACAAATTATTGTAGATCATTATGTACAAGACTGATGAGACAAAATGACACTTTTACTATAAATACAAAGCTTTATCGCTTGGACTGTTCAACCCCAGGCCACTCTTGTAGCTGAATGTTCTACATTTTGTAATTAGGAACCATAAGTGGTACCCTGGACATCATTCATTCATTGGTATAATTTGTGTTGTTATTGCGTTGGTATTATGTATATTCTTAACTGGGCGACCACCATGTATTTATAAATGACACACTAAAAAATGCTGGGTTATTTTGATAACCCAATTTATGAGTTGTCGACCCCAAAAGGCACAAGTGGTAGAAAATGGATGGATGGAGTGTTGGGTTAAATTTGAGTTATTTTTATGAAGAGCAATCCATTTTTTAAGTTATAAGGGTATCATTTTAACTAAATTTCTGGGTTTTCAAAAATATTAACCATTTTTGGGTTGTTTTTCAATGAGTAACGCATTTTTGGGTAAAAGGCTTTTTTTTATTTTGAAGGGAATTTTATTAAGGATTCATCTCATTAATATTTACAATCACACATCTAATGTACATGAACATATTTGAGCATGCTGTATAGGACTACTATGAGCATATACAGCAATTCTTGTAAAAAAAAAAAATGTCACTCATATCTTGCTTTTGAGTAGGTTTTAATGGAATAAAATAATTTTGATCAGTAATTGGGAAGGAGTAGGACAAACCAGCTGTAAAATGTATAATTTTTAACCAACTATTGGGTCAAGGAGCGCTAAATTGCGCAACTCAATATTGGGTTTGGAATAACCCAATATTGTAGTGAGCATAACTCAGCTTTTGTGTTAAATAAATTCAACCCAATAGTTGGGTTATGAATCAACCAACATTGAGTTAGCATAACTCAACTTTTGGGTTAAATAATTCAACCCAAAAGTTTGGTTGGGAATAACCCAACATTAAGTTATCATAACTCAACTTTTTGGTTAAATAATTCAATGCAAAATTTGGGTTGAAAAAAATGTACCCAAAATGTTGAGTTTAAATAACTAAGGGGTTTGTCCTTTTCTGACCCAGCAGTTGGGTTAAAATTGGGTTATTTTTTTAACCCAACATTTTTTAGTGTTGATGTCATATGTAAAGACATGCCAGGCTGACAATAAGATAATGTAAACAACACTGCCAGAGCTGAATCGATTTTATAGTAGGTGTGGGAATGATCAACAATCAGTATAATTGGCAGAAATAGAGGGCCCCAAAATCAATAGAGGGCCCCAAAATAAAATTTTGCTTAGGGTCCCATGGAGGCATGGGCTGGCTCTGGACGACCCAACTGCTTTTAAGTTAAGTTAAGTCAAGTTAAAGTACCAATGATTGTCACACACACACACTAGGTGTGGTGAAATTTGTCCTCTGCATCCCCTTGTTCACCCTCTGAGAGGTGAGGGGAGCAGTGAGCAGAAGCGGTGGCCGCGCTCGGGAATCAATTTTGTTCAGAAGAGAACACACAGAAGGTAATACAAATAATAACTCAGTAAAACTAAAATAATCCTATTCGGTAACAGTAGAAGAGAAAGTCAAATACAAATTCAAATAGACATTGAAAGAGTAAATTAATTCAATTTTCTAGATGGATAATAGACGATAAAAATAACTAAAAACTCATATATAACATAAAGCAAAATATGTTCTGGAACCTAAAATCACTCCATATTCTCTACTGCTCACTAGTGTTACTGTCAGAGTTTGTAGGACGCGAACCCCAAGATGCAGAGAAGGCGGAAGGCGTTATACGGGAAAACATGATTTAATGTTCGAAATAAAGTAAAAACACAAACTAGGAACAGGCAAAATGGAAACAGGAACCAGAAAACAGAAAAACTGGAAATAGCAAACGGCTAACAGGATCTGGCTAACAGGAAAACAAGAAGCTAGGAGAAACCAACCGTAAATAGCTATAAGGAACAGCTTACCGCTATGACGACAGCGACAAGGACAGGTAGACACTACAATGACATCGGCAATGACAATCAGGTAGTGATGACAATGATCCAGCAGTGACTGGAGGGTAGGGCAGGTATAAATAGCAGCTGGCTGGGTGTACCCCGCCTTCCGCCCGATTGTAGCTGAGATAGGCTCCAGCGCCCCCCGCGACCCCAAAGGGAAAAAGCGGTAGAAAATGGATGGATGGATGATTGACACCAGGTGTGGCCAGGTGCCAATCAGCCACAGCTGAGGGGACACAGCACTCAGTGAGACAAGTAGGAAATAAAGACAAAATAAAAGTGCTGGACAGAAAACTAAGACAAACTCAGAGAAAAAACTAAAACACAGTCAAACTGTCAGGGACAAGCCTGACAGTTACCATATCTGAGTTATTATGTAGAAATATTGGAAAATAATAACAAAAGTACACTTCACTCATTCATTAAGCAAATAAGTCTCACTGTGTACTACTAATATGATCCAGTTCAAGAAAATGTTTTAAAGTACAAGGAAGAAGATTTCTGATAAACATCTGGAACTCTATCAAAAACTGAAACCATCTTATACATCTCATTATGTGAATCACAACTGAACTATTTATCAATGAGAACTTTATTTATTTAATTGGTAATATGTTTGAAATAAATGTAAACCATAACCATAACCAGTGTGTTTATTTTCACCAAAAAATGTGTTTTTCTTGTTGTTTTGTTCTTTAAATATGTTGTATGTATTTACATATTTTCAACAAACTCAGGGAATGAGTAATGGACATTGGGTCTTTGAGGGAAAAAGACACACGATTTAAATGAGAACTTCTGTACCTATTTTGCATATTACAAATTGTATATTGATTTGATTTTGTTCCGACCATGATGTCCTAAAAGGGTATTCAGTCAACCTTCGTTTATTGCGGTTAATTGGTTACAAACCCCCTATCCAGATAAGTGTATTTCCGGGAAGTTGTAATTCTACTCTTTAAATCAAATATTATAGGACATTAAAAAACATATTTGTGACCTTCCATATATATATTCTTTTAACTTTACTGGAGCCTTTTTACATGAAATAACACCCTTTAGTCAGAGGTGGGTAGTAAAGTGCTACATTTACTTACTTAGGTAACTTCTTGGCTAAATTAACTTTTTTTTTACTTTTAGTTTTAAGCCAACATACATTTTAAGAAACATTACTTTACTCCATTGAATTCCATTCTAATATACTGTATATCAGTCTGGACCCCTCCCCAGGGTCCAGCCTTAGACTGATACTTTTTTTACTCTTCCCCCTTTCCCAATGTCACCTTTTGTCCACCTTTTTTAAGGAGCGCTGTAAGTGGCTGATCCGTTGGCGGTCCCATCTTGTCCCCTTGTAACGTATGTCTGCTCTTAGGGGGACTGTGCCGAAAATGAAATTTCAGTTCTTATGTGTCTTGTACATGTTAAAGAATGGACAATAATAGAGCATTTTGAATCTTGTATTTACATTATGATTGTATTTATTTATAATAATCTATTGATTACTGCTTGCAAAGATGTATTCATTCGTTTCGTTAGAGAGACTTCTTCCAGCGAGCACGATCACATGACTCTATTTCACCAATTCAACGCAAGAACTAGTGACGTTTGACTCCATTTCACCAATCAAACGGCACTGTAATATGCTTAATGCGTTAAAATGGTTTTGTTAGAAGGGCAGAACAGTGGGACAGGGGTCAGTGTGTGTGCCTCACAATAAAAAGGTCTTGGGTTTGATCTTTCTGTGTGGAGTTTGCATGTTCTCCCTGTGACTGCGTGGGTTCCCTCCGGGTACTCCGGCTTCCTCCCACCTCCAAAGACATGCACCTGGGGATAGGTTGATTGGCAACACTAAATTGGCCCTAGTGTGTGAATGTGAGTGTGAATGTTGTCTATCTATCCGTGTTGGCCCTGTGATGAGGTGGCGACTTGTCCAGGGCGGACCTTGCTTCCGCCTGAATGAAGCTGGAATTGGCTCCAACACCCAACGCCCCTGCTACCCCGAAAGGGAAAAGCGGTAGAAAATGGAAGGATGGGTTTTGTTAGATCCATAAACACTGCAGCTGCACACTGTTGGTTCCATCTAGTGCCTTGCATTGGTCATCTCTTTTGTTATTTTGATTATCGCCATGGATGTTGAAATGTTAGCTTTGTCGCAGTATTGGTTGCCTGCAATCGTTCAACTTTTATTTGTGAATTTGTCCAATCTATTTGTTTTTGTCTCCACTTCACAAATATTAAAATATATATATATATAGCCGTGGTTCCTGTGGTTTATCCGTTAAACGGTGCTCAGTACCGGAAAAAACACACAGTCTATTTCATCCCTACAGGTCTGTTTCACAGGTTTCCCTGCTCTTCAAAAAACTCCCCTGAAGAGCAGGGAAACCTGTGAAACATACTTGTAGGGATGAAATAGACTCTGTGTGTGTACCAACTGGCCCTCCAGCGAGTGGTTAAAGCGGCGGGGAAAATTACAAGGATACTCCCAGAGATGAGTGCCATGTACACAACTCGCTGCCTAAAGCGAGTACACAACATCCTGAAGGACAGATACCACCCAACACATGGCCTCTTCAACCTGCTACCTTCTGGAAGGAGGTATGGATCGATTTGCGCCAGGACCACCAGAATGTCTCACAGTCTGTATCCCCAGGCTGTGAGACTGCTAAATGAACAGCCTGCCCCTTTGCTGCCCCGGACCATCTTATTACCTCATTCTTCACCACCTCAATAATTGTGCTCTGGACATTAAATTGCTGCAACATCAATGTAATACCCATCAGACATCTGACGGTTCCCACCCCCACGTCCCTCTTATCGCGATCTTCCTGACAATGCTAAAATGCTAAAATGTAAACTATTGTCAACCTGCACATCAATGCAGTTTCTATGCCGCTGGACAAAGCTCAAACAAAATCTCGTTGTTCATGTATGACTTAAGTGTTATTATGACAATGACAATAAAGGAATTGATTGATTGATATACCGGTATATATATATATATATATATATATATATATATATATATATATATATATATATATATATATATATATATATATATATATATATATATATATATATATATATATATATATATATATATATATATGCATTAACTACCTCATTCAAGTACCTCGGGGTGTGGGTGGACAACAAGCTGGACTGGACTATTAACACGGACCACTTGTACAGGAAAGGACAGAGCAGGCTGTACTTCCTGAGGAGGCTGCGCTCCTTCAACATTTGTAAAAAAAAAAAAAAAAAAACTCTTGTGGATGTACTACCAGTCTGTGGTTTCCAGTGTTCTGTTCTACATGGTAGTGTGCTGGGGGGGCAGTACATCTAAGAAGGACAGCTCCAGACTGGAGAAACTGATCAGGCGGGCCGAATCTACGATCGGAATAAAACTGGACTCACTGGTCACAGTGGCAGAGAAGAAGACTGTGGAAAAACTAGTGAGCATCCTGGATGATGCCAGTCAACCTCTGCATACCATTATCAGTAGCCGGAGGAGCCTGTTCAGTGCTAGACTGCTTCATCCCAAGTGCAGGACTAATAGACTCAAAAACTGCTTTGTCCCACACGCCATCAGACTGTACAACTCCTCTCTGGGGGGGAGGGGGGTACTAGGATGAAAGCAAACATAATACTGAAATAAACTGCAACAAAAAACAGTGCAATAAACAGCAATAACAGTGCAATGCATTTTAAAGGTGCAATATACACATCACATCTTTCATATAATAGAGAGTATTACCGTTTTTCCCTGGATGTCAGCACGCAGTATGTCATCGCTCTAGAATTATTTAGTTTTGCTTTTGGATTGCAAATATGCAATTTGGAATGACTGTAAAGTGTTGGTTATGCAATATCACATTTTAAATATACCTAAATAAAAATTTAAACATATTTCAAATAAATAAAACAGTAATTACTACATACAAAGATTAATTGCATCTATTTAAAATATTGAGCAATATTCCTCAAGAAAAGTCACTTCAAGTCACACGCAGCGTTTATGCAGAAAAATAAGGATGTGAAGCGTCAGTTCACTGAAAAAAACTACAAATAAAGTGCAGCAGGTATTGGTAAGCATGCCGATATGGAAATAATATACAAATATAGTCATTCTTAGCAAGATCGTGCCTCAAAGTTTGCGGCTTTACTCGATTGCAGTTTTGGAGTTTTTTTGTTGGTTTTTTTAAGCACATTTTTGGCTTAAATAAATGTAATAATATAAAAATGTCTAAAAGAACTAAAATCATGAATACTGCCAGCTATGCAATACAACATAAGTACTATACAGTATTGTATGGTGTGTGTGTGTGTGTGTGTGTGTGTGTGTGTGTGTGTGTGTGTGTGTGTGTGTGTGTGTGTGTGTGTGTGTGTGTGTGTGTGTGTGTGTGTGTGTGTGTGTGTGTGTGTGTGTGTGTGTGTGTGTTCTTGTATTTCTACCCTTCTTGAGACATCAACAAGGAAAAGTACCTTCCATATGAGGACTGGTGAACAAGTTAGGACCGAAATCATGGTCCCAATACGGTAAAACCATTGCATCAAATGGAGAATGTCTCATTTGCACCCCTGGTGGTGAAATCTATCAAAACTAGGGTGGTCCCAAACAGGAGGGATTTTTTTCAAATTGACTGTGTGTCGGTTTTAAAAGTGCTCCCCCTCTGGTTAACATATGAAATAACAAGTGTGTGTAAAAACTTGAAGTGCTCCCCCTCTGGTCAACATATGTAACAACAAGTGTGGGTAAGAAATTTAAATGTGCACCCTTTGGCCAAAAATAATTTAAAGAAATAAATAAATATGTATATAGAGACATACTGTAATAACTTGAAGTGAATAATGAAGATTAAAAACCAATAAAAAACAATTATAAACAAAAAAAAATTATTTAAAAAAAATACTAAAAGCTTACGTTTTTTATGTTTACATAGTTTGTATATATTAATAATGTTGTAAATATAAATATTCATATGTCTAGAAAGGATGGTCCTAAAGAGGTAGGCATTTTTCGGAGGTCTCAAGAAGGTAACACTTACAATATAATGTGTGTGTGTGTGTGTATGTGTGTGTGTGTGTGTGTGTGTGTGTGTGTGTGTGTGTGTGTGTGTGTGTGTGTGTGTGTGTGTGTGTGTGTGTGTGTTTGTGTGTGTGTGTGTGTGTGTGTGTGAGTTCTTGTATTTATACCCTTCTTGAGACATCGACAAGGAAAAGTGCCTTCCATATGAGGACTGGTGAACAAGTTAGGACATAAATCATGGTCCCAATACGGAAAACCATTGCATCTAATAGAGAGCCAAATACTAGAGTCCGTGAACATTGCTCCAAAGTCAGGATTTTTTGTTGATTTAATGTGCATACAAAAGTAAACAAAGGCAGCAATATATGATAAAACAAGACGGCAGCTAAAGAAGGACTTCCCTATTCATCCTCGAAAAAACGCGCCAGGTGAACAGCTGATTTTACGACTTCCTGTGAGACAACCCGCGTCCCATATGTGACCATAGGATGAACAAATACACTATGGTACTAAGACTATAGTGGCCATTAACAGTTAGTTTCTACAGCTGTGTTGCCCAAAGTGCGGCACATGGGCCATCTGTGGTTTGTGACTTGTTTGTTATCGGCCTTAAGCACATTACAAAAAACAAAAAATGGAGATCTCATTTGCACCCCTGGTGGTGAAATCTATCAAAATTAGGGTGGTCCCAAAAAAGGAGAGATTTTTCAAATTGACTGTGTGTTGCTTTTAAAAGTGCTCCCCCTCTGGTCAACATATGAAATAACAAGTGTGTGTAAAAATTTGAAGTGCTCCCCCTCTGGCCAACATATGTAATAACAAGTGTGTGTGTAAGAAACTGAAATGTGCCCCCTTTGGCCAAAATTAATTTAAAAAAATAAATAAATATGTATATTGAGACATACTGTAATAACTTGAAGTGAATAATGAAGATTAAAAACCAATTACAAACCAAAAAATTAAATTAAAAAATGTAACTAAAATCTTATTTTTTTATATTTGCATAGTTTGTATATATTAATAATGTTGTAAATATGAATATTTATATATCTAGAAAAGGTGGTCCTAAAGAGGCAGGCATTTTTCGAAGGTCTCAAAAAGGTATCAAATACAAGAACGTGTGTGTGTGTGTTTGTGTGTGTGTGTGTGTGTGTGTGTGTGTGTGTGTGTGTGTGTGTGTGTGTGTGTGTGTGTGTGTGTGTGTGTGTGTGTGAGAGAGAGAGAGAGTCAATATTTCAGTATGTTTTATGACAGTACAGTATATGTGTTATTTTCTATTATTATGTCTACTCTATTGTATTAAAAGAGTCACAGTGTGAGTGTTATGTCATGACTAGATGGCGCTTAGAAGGCTGTAAAGAGGGGGTTTTATGATTGAGCTATGAAAATATTTAATCTTTAATTAATAACTTCTACTAATTATTTTCACCAGGGTCAGGCCCCAATTGATTATTATAGTGTAGGAAATATGTTGCAGATGTGTAGTCCTTCTGTTGACACTTGCATGCATAGAATGAATAGTGGCGGTAGAGGAGGCTGCAGTTAGTTGTGTATTGGCTGAAGAGATGATGTGTCAGGGCTGAGGACCGCCTTGATCTCCCTGGAAGTCAAACAAAAATGTGGATGATGGTGTCCTGGGAGGCCTCCTCTGCCATCACAGTGAAATGGAAGCCGCCTGGAGAGCAAACAAGGTCTCTCCTCATTTCTCCTCCACCAGCCTTGTCTGCAGGGTGATGGGCTCTTCTGTTGTTCTGTTTGCTTGCTTGTTTGGTCTGCAGCCCATGGATACTCGGCATGGAGCATGGAGAGGGGACCAGAAAGACAGGGGAGAGCATGAAGGAAGCAGGGTCAGGTGGGGTCGGATAAGGACACGTGACGCACACACCTCGCCGTGAGAATATACCTTCTGGAAAACATTGCTTGAACAAACACCTCAAGACCCAAAGATCAAATTGCCTCTGATCAATCAGGAGATGCTTATCATTCATGTTATCTGCCACACGTACAGTACATATCATACTGTAAGTGTGAGTATTTAAACAAAATCCTCATTTCACGGAACACAATCAATAATGTCAACATCTATTATTTCGGCTCTTATATGTAGTACATTTACAGATAACATCACATGAACAAGCTTTAGTAGGAAACAACCTACAACACTGACATCTTGTGGCAGGAAAGAAAATTACATTGATGTCGTGATGATTATACAGCTTTATTAAATCCACATAACTTTTCGTCATTTTTGCAATCAAATACAATTAAATACATTATGAATTACTATATATTAAAGAAATTGTAATTATTTTTAAATATATAAATATATATATATATATATATATATATATATATATATATATATATATATATATATATATATATATATATAAATAAATGTATATATATATATATATGTATATATATATATATATATATATATATATATATATATATATATATATATGTCTTAATAAGGTTATCCAAAAAAATAGTGCTCGATACCGTAGTAGAGCGCAATATATGTATGTGTGGGGAAAAAAAATAAATAAAAAATCACAAGACTATTTCATCTCTACAGGCCTGTTTCATGAGGGGGGGTACCCTCAATCGTCAGGAGATTTTAATGGGAGCATTCGCATACCATGGTTTATATAGGGCACAGAGTGGGTGGGTACAGGCTGGCCTAGGGGCGTGGTGATTGGCTCATGTGTTGCCTAGGAGGTGTTTCCGTCTATGGCGGCATGTTGTTACAATTTCGCTGCGCTTGTTGAGGGATGACAGGTCTGGACGGTAAATAATAAACAGTTTCTCTTTCAAGCATAGGTTGCATCTTTTATTACCACTATTGTAAGGTGTGCTGGATGCAAGAATTTGCCATGTTATTGAATATTCAACATTATTGTCTTTGAGGTCCCAAATGTGTTTGCTGAGTTCTGTGGTATTTCGCAGGTTTTTGTTCCTGAAAGAAGCCTTGTGATTGTTCCATCTGGTTTTGAATTCTCCCTCGGTTAATCCTACATATGTGTCGGATGTGTTAATGTCCTTGCGTATTACCTTAGATTGGTAGACAACTGATGTTTGTAAGCACCCCCCGTTGAGGGGGCAATCAGGTTTCTTTCGACAATTACATCCTTTGTTGGTTTTGGAGTCGCTCCGTCTGAGGGCCGACGGCTCATTTGCAATTGTTTTGTTGTGGTTTGAGATGATTTGTCGTATATTGTTCATGCAGCTGTAGCTCAATTTAATGTTGTTCTTGTTGAATACTTTTCTTAGGATGTTGTCTTTGGGAAAGTGTTTGTCAATCAGATTGAGGAATTTGTGTCCAATGTTCGTTGAGACGTTTTTGCTGTATGGGGGGTTGTACCAGATGATGTCGTTCCGTTTTCTGTTCTTTTTTGGCTGGTTTCCTGGCGTGGGTTCATAGGTGAGGGTGAAATTGTATCCGCTTTCATCAAGGGCTTTTTGGTACGGGGGGGTTGCTTGGTCAAATTCAGCTTTGCTAGATGACAGCATCGATAGCCTTTTATTAATTCCGGTAGGTATTCTTTTCGTGGTGGTGGGTGGGTGGTTGCTGTCATGGTGCACGTATTGGAGTGTTGTGTTGGGTTTCGTGAATGGTTGGTAGCTGTTATTTCTCAGGTTGAAAGTGACGTCAAGGAAGTTGACGGTTTGCTTGTTGGCTTCAATCGTGATCCGTAGGCCGTTCTCTTTGAAAATTTGGCATATGCGCTTCTTGGTATTCTCGCTGCTCCTTGGTGAGGCGCGACACACTGCCAGTCCGTCATCACGGTAAATACCAAGGTTCAGATTGAGGCTAGCGAGCTGGGAGAGGAGGAAACTCCCAACGAGTTCACACGTTTCTGCTCCGTCAAAACTTCCCATAGTGACGTCAAATGTTGCATTGTTCTTTTTTTGCCATGGTGTACTGTTGTGGATGAGAATGGAGTTTTTTGCGTGGATGATGATGTTTCTTTCGTTGCCTGTGATTGAGTCGTAGTCTGAGGCGAAGTCTAGTGCTTGAGTCAGTAGGTCTTGCGTGATGGAAGGGTAAAATTCCTCGATATCAAAGGAGATAAAGTTGTGCTGTTGTTTGTCTTGGATGTTGTTGAACCATTTGATTACTGCTGCTGTATTTCTCCATTGGTTGAGTGGTGTTTTGTCCTTGATTTTTGTGTTGACTCTGTCCAGGATTATTTTGCTGATTTTTCCTATTTCAGATTTAGTTGGGTTTATTAGTCGGCATGTTGGGTTATTTGCGAAGTTGGGTTTGTGGTCCTTCAATGTGATGAAGGCTTCCTTGTTGGCTGTGGCGTCCACCCTGTCCTCAATGTCCAGTTCAGCCGCGATCCTTTTATTTTCCAGGTGGATGTTCTGTAAGGTGTTGGGTTGCGCTTTTTTGTATGATTTGGTGATGCTTCTGTCCAGTAAGGTGTGGTGTTCTGGTATGTCCATTCTGTAGAAGTTTGTGGTTTTATCGGCAGCTATGATGAGGTTGTTTACTTTCTTGATGCGCTCCTTGTCATTTTTCAGTTTGGTGAGGAGTGGGTTGCGGATTGGCTTGAATTTGACTGATTGTATCATTTTGAGCATGTCGTTCTCAAAATCCTTTAGTTCCTCAACTGTGGGTGGGTTCTTGGTAGATTTGAATCCGTAAGTTTCCTTTTGCATTCCTTTTGTTTCAGGGTGGAGGAAAAAATGTGCTTTCCACCGCATCCTTCTTAGGAAGTGTTCCGTCTTTTCTATGAGCCTTAGCTTGTAGTCATTCTGCGCGGGTATGGGAATGTTCTTCGTGGAGTAGTCGATGTTGAATTTTTCCATTTCTGATCGTCGTACAGTGCTCAACAAATGTCAATTTGGAGCGGAGTATATGTCTTAATAAGGTTATCCAAAAAAATAGTGCTCGATACCGTAGTAGAGCGCAATATATGTATGTGTGGGAAAAAAAATCACAAGACTATTTCATCTCTACAGGCCTGTTTCATGAGGGGGGTACCCTCAATCGTCAGGAGATTTTAATGGGAGCATTCGCATACCATGGTTTATATAGGGCACAGGGTGGGTGGGTACAGGCTGGCCTAGGGGCGTGGTGATTGGCTCATGTGTTGCCTAGGAGGTGTTTCCGTCTATGGCGGCATGTTGTTACAATTTCGCTGCGCTTGTTGAGGGATGACAGGTCTGGACGGTAAATAATAAACAGTTTCTCTTTCAAGCATAGGTTGCATCTTTTATTACCACTATTGTAAGGTGTGCTGGATGCAAGAATTTGCCATGTTATTGAATATTCAACATTATTGTCTTTGAGGTCCCAAATGTGTTTGCTGAGTTCTGTGGTATTTCGCAGGTTTTTGTTCCTGAAAGAAGCCTTGTGATTGTTCCATCTGGTTTTGAATTCTCCCTCGGTTAATCCTACATATGTGTCGGATGTGTTAATGTCCTTGCGTATTACCTTAGATTGGTAGACAACTGATGTTTGTAAGCACCCCCCGTTGAGGGGGCAATCAGGTTTCTTTCGACAATTACATCCTTTGTTGGTTTTGGAGTCGCTCTGTCTGAGGGCCGACGGCTCATTTGCAATTGTTTTGTTGTGGTTTGAGATGATTTGTCGTATATTGTTCATGCAGCTGTAGCTCAATTTAATGTTGTTCTTGTTGAATACTTTTCTTAGGATGTTGTCTTTGGGAAAGTGTTTGTCAATCAGATTGAGGAATTTGTGTCCAATGTTCACATACATATATATATATATATATATATATATATATATATATATATATATATATATATATATATATATAAATATTTATATATATATATATATATATGGATTCTTAATAGGACTAGTTGTTAAAGATCCCTAAATATTCAGCATATATATATATATATACAGTATATAAAAATAAATGATGATAAAGCTTAAAAGGTCAACATATTTGTTTCATTACTACAATCAAATAAAATAAAATAATTTGCCTATTATAAATTAATTGTGGCTATTGATACATGTATAAATATATGTATTCATAAATATAGATACAGCTGAATAAAGTTGGCATATTTTATCTTTACTGCAATCAAATATAATTCAATAATGTAATTATTATAAATAAAATACATCTTAATATTTGTGAATATATTGATGTATTTATTAATAAATGATACATCGTAACAAAGTTGACCTATTTTTATGATTATTACAATTAAATAAACTTGAATTGATCTATTATAAATAAAATACATTGTAGTTATTTATAAATATATTTGATATGTTTATTGATAAATAAATTATAAATACATCCCTGAAAACCTATAGTGTATACGGCATACATTTATTTCAGTGTTTTATTTATTGTATAAAAACTATAATACTAAATTGTACACTTATTCTGCAAACCAGGCATGTCATTGTTTTGATCTTTCCCAATAAATATATTTTGAAAACTAACAAATTCTGCGGTAATATGTTTTTAGTTTGTTTATTTTACGTAATTGCAGATTTGTTTCAAACAAGCCCATGAAGTGTCACGATCTTTCTGTAGTTGTGACCCCAAGATGCAGGAGAGAGGAGGACGACGTGCAGGTGAGACAAGTATTTAGTTATTGTAAACACAGAATGAGCCTTGATGCACGCAGCCTGCAGCCAACAGTCAGTGACATACATTAGTCACTAAACATATGCAGTAACATCAACAGTCTTCCAGCCCTGACTGCAGGGCAGACTGGCCTACAAAGAAGCTTGATTGGCAACCACGAACAGGTGTGCTCAGGTTGCCATCAGGGACAGGTGAGGGAAACAGCGCTCAGGCCAGAGTGGCGAAACCAGACAGGAAGTGAACTGAAAAAAAGAGCGCTGGACAGGAAACAAGGAAACGCAAACATGTCAGACCTGACATTAGGGAAAATCACATTTTACTATTTTCCGAATTGGGAAAGAAAATGATGAAAGGAAAGGGATAGAAAAGTCGAAAAAAAAAAATACATAGAGAAGTTTCATCTGACGTGTTTGCTTGCAGAGGATGATGATGATTTCATGATAAAATAATAAAATATTATATTATATATAACAAAAAAATATTATGATATTTTTGCATTGACTCTTATCCTTATTCTTAGGGGTCGCCACAGCAAGTCAGCTACTTAAAGGTTTTGGCCCGTCCTGGCGCAACCAGGCACCAACACCCACTGCCATGAAATGCTTACCATTACACTACCACCAAATAGTACTGTAATTCAATAGTAAAAAGTATGATTGTTACAGGCCCCTAAACATCACATTAAAAAAAAATCTCTTGTTCAAACTTGGCCATTGTCCGGAGCTCTCTTTTTCCCACCAGGCACACACTTCCGGCCTTCACAATAATAGCGCTATAAGTCAAACCAGGTGTAACTGGGCTAACAAAATAATATTAAAGCACTCCGAAAAATGGCTTACACTTGATGACATGATTAAATTACAGTAAAAGGGCCTTAATACTACTCAGCTCCTTCTTGGTAGTTTTTAACAACTTTGGTGTTTTTGTTATGTGGAAGGCCCCAATGACTAGGTTTGCCTAAATACGCCCCTGGAAGTATGTTAACATGAACAGTAGGACTATGATTCATTAAAAGGAACTACCAAGTGTTTTAAAAGAGTTGATTTGCCCCAGCGTCCATCCAGAGGAGGGAGACATTGCACTTGTATTTCCTGCAGAGAGCATATAGCTCCTCCCCCTTTTGACTAAATCACTCCAGATGCATATCTTCTCCCAATGTATCATTACCCTTGACAAACACAAGCTGCACTAAATTACCTGATATTTTTAGTTGGACAGTTTGGGTTTCTTCAGTTGCATTTGCAGACTCTGTGAACTCAGTTTTACTTCTTTTTTTTTTTAGGAGGGGGGGTCTTCAGTGGAGAAAGTGTTTCCCCCACAGGGTTAGGGTTAATGGGGTCATTTGGCCTGCAAAGTTCACATCTTGAAAGAATTGAAGCAAGCAGATAAACAAGGCAGTGTTGGATCGACACTGAGGGAAAAAGCAACTTTTTGCACTTTTAATCAGTAGTTAGCAGCAGATAGTTTTTGTTGTAAGCTTATTGTGGCCCGAAACAACATTGGGTTTGCGGCCCCATTTCGAACTGTTACATTCCTTGTGTAATTACTTGTTTATTATTCATTTGCAGTTTTTCATTCCATTTGACTTTTGTTGCTGTATGTAGAAATGACGCGGCTGAAGTGGCAGCTGCATGGTTGTCAAAGTGCAATGACTTTGCAATATTCTTTCATGATAAAAAAAACAAAACATCCACAGTCAGAGTCCATCAACATGCTGCCTTGATGAGTTACCCACTAGATTTATAAAGTCTGTGCTGAGCAGTTTGTTACTACAATTCGCTAATCTAGTGAACATCTCACTTCAGACTGGAACATTCCCAAAAGCTTTAAAAACGGCTGTCATTAAGCCCCCCTTAAAGAAGAGCAGTCTTGATGACTGAACAACCGTCGGCTCATATCAAACCTGCCATTTTTGGGCAAAGTCCTGGAAGAGAGGATATGTGCCGGTCTTATATTGCAGACATGCAGCAAAGTTGAATACCAACAGTTTAGTGACTTCCTCCCGTTTAACAATGTGGTTGATATTTTCCAATCAGGCTTTAGGCCCCATCACAGCATTGAAACCGCTCTGATCAAAGTGACAAATAATATCCGCCTGAACACAAATGCAGGAAAAGTCTCAGTCTTGGTTCTGCGTTGGCCGTAATTTCATGTCTATAAAGCTTTCTTAATGTTAAAACCTGTAATTAAAAAAAAGTCATAAACAGGTTGTTATGCTATAGCTATAAAACGGTTCCATTCATAATGAATAATTGCTAATTCGCAGAATTGTATTAATAATTAACAGTGATAAATCAGGGTTTATTGTATACTCTTAGTTAAAGTTAAAGTACCAATGATTGTCACACACACACCAGGTGTGGTGAAATGTGTCCTCTACATTTGACCCATCCCCTTGTTCACCCCCTGGGAGGTGAGGGGAGCAGTGAGCAGCAGCGGTGACCGCACCCGTAAATCATTTTTGGTGATTTAACCCCCAATTCCAACCCTTGATGCTGAGTGCCAAGCAGGGAGGTAAAGGGTTCCATTTTTATAGTCTTTGGTATGACTCGGCCGGGGTTTGAACTCACAACCTACCGATCTCAGGGCAGACACTCTAACCACTAGGCCACTGAGTGGCGACTAAAAGGAGATTTGGCTATGGGTGCATAAACACAACCAACAAAAATGCAGTTCATAATTATACATTAAAAAAGTATGTATTATTAATACTTTACAAGTTATGTATGGATGTGCATTTACTATAAATAATCAGGTAGGAAGAATAAACAAAATTTAGTTTAATCCAGTATTTTTAAATTCCAGATAACGTCCAAAATATGAAAATGTAAAAAAATATGTTGATCGGTCCAAGGGGGAAGAAACGTATTCGATACCTCCTTCCACAGAAGCACATTCAAAACTCCTTTCCCGCTTTGGCATTAATTGAAAAAGTGAACAAAACACAATAAATAGGCAAAAACTATATAAAAAATGTTACATAGACTTATTTTGGGGGAAAAACCTTAGGCTACAATATAAACTTAAATCGTTATAGAAATACGGCCATAGATCTGTCACCATGACGCCGTTCAAAGCGATGATAAATGAGCAATTATGGGATTTTCAATGGATGTTGCTAACCAAACTAAAACTACATTGCATGCATGACTAATACAAACGACATGTTGACTCACCGCTGAAAAGGAGTTAGCAAAAACAAAGTATATCTTATCCATGAGGTGATTTAGCAAGCAAACTTTACCTGCAGAGCTTGACAACGTTAATGATCAACTCCCGACGCCATGATCATGAGGCCCCTATTAGTGGTTGGGGCCCTAAATAACCGTATAGCGCAAAGGCCCAAACTTTTTGCCTCCAAAGGCCAAAGAGAAAATGTGCCAATAGTCTACGGGTCAAACACAGCAATTTTAAGCGGCACCATGAGCAGGTCCACCTTAAGCTAAAGTGGGATCCTAAACAGAACTGTACCCACCTCACCCAATAAAAGAAATAGCCCCACTTTTTTACGTATTTGAGACATGTTTTTTTTTTTTAAAGATTTTTTCATCAAACTTGAATTCAATTTGATGCTGGCATTAGCCAAAAAGCTCTCTCCCGCTTGTAGTTAGTCCAGAACGCGGCAGCGCGTCTTTTAACAGGGGGCAGGAAACGCCAGCATACAACCCCAATTCTTCAGAGTGTGCACTGGCTCCCTGTTCATCTTAGAATTGATTTTAAAACCTTGCTGTTTGTTTTTAAAGCTTTATATGGACTGGCACCTCATTATATCTCGGACCTCATCCAAACTTACAATCCTGCACGCGCTCTGAGGTCCAAGAGCCAGCTCCAGCTCGTGGTGCCCAAGACCAGACTTAAAACCAGGGGAGACAGGGCCTTCTCTGTGGTCGGCCCTAAGCTCTGGAACACTCTGCCCCTCCATGTCCGAACTGCTCCCACAGTGGAGTGTTTTAAGTCTCGTCTTAAGACCCACTTTTATTCTTTGGCTTTTAACACTACGTCTGTTGTCCTCTGTGTTTTTAAAATTTTGATTTCTATTTACTGTTTTAATTGGTTTTACCCACACAGAAAGATCCCGAGACTCTGGCTTACTCCCACCTCCAAAGACATGCACCTGGGGATAGGTTGATTGGCAACACTAAATTGGCCCCAGTGTGTGAATGTTGTCTGTCTATCTGTGTTGGCCCTGCGATTAGGTGGCGACTTGTCCAGGGTGTACCCCACCTTCCGCCCGATTGTAGCTGAGATAGGCTCCAGCGCCCCCCGCGACCCCGAAGGGGATAAGCGGTAGAAAATGGATGGATCGATGGAATTGGTTTTACCCTTTAAAATCGTTTTTAATCATATTTATTTTATATTGTTTTTAATTGTTTTTAATATGGTTGTGCAGCACTTTGGAAACATTTTGTTGTTTAAATGTGCTATATAAATAAAGTGGATTGGATTGGATTGGATTGATGCATGTTTTATCCTAAAAAAACAAAACAATTTTAATATCATAAAAACTATACATTTCTAAATCCTTCCAACTCTACTTAGAACAGGATTCGAACCTAATACAACTTTGTGCTACGGGTGCCAAGGTGATAGTATGGGGAATCACATTATGTACCAACAGTGATTGAGCAGGAAGCGGCTAGGACAAAATTGTCAACACGGCCGGCAGTAAAGTATAATATGAAGCGTTCTGTCATTCATAAATGTACATTAACCATGCGCCTACAATAGATCACTGGGCTCTATGCACATTGTTTGATCTGCTTTTAGATCCATACCGCCATATTTAGGTATGTCATCCATGATCGTGTTAGCTTGAAAGAGCTAAGAACTAAATATGTATTACATTTAGGAAGACACCCAGGGGCCTGCCTGCATTTATTGGTCGGCCAGTATCTTTGAGGTTCATTATAACTCTTTAAACAGCTTATTTGAAAAAAAAACTGCGATAGTTGGATGCATATTTCATAATAGCATTTGTCCTGGTTACAAAGCCACGCCCCTCACCGCAACAACAACCCCCCACATTGCAGCCATCCTCTTTAACCCATCATTACTCCCTTTGGAATGAGCGGCTGGCCCAGAATGCAGCTGTGACATGAAAAAGCTACTAATGCAAAATATGCTGCCAAGTCAAAATAGGCAGATGTTATCATAATTGTCCTTCTCAGTAAAGAAGTCTTTATTTCCATTGGTATGCATTGAAATGTACAAAAACACCTGCCAATCCAGCGGCAACAAAGACAAGACACTGAGGAAAACTGTAATGTACTCCCAAAACGCCACGTGGAGCCTTTCAAAATGTCGACTGGACGAAAAGAAACATTTCAAACAGACGATTAGTTTGCAAAATGGAATGGACACTTTGTTCTAAGTGACACCTCTTCATATCCCAGACTTGGAATGCATTCAGTTGAAAGAGTAAGTACAGACACAATGTCCTCACAGAGTCCACTGGTGGTGTCAGTACTGAACTATTTGTCTATAAAGAACAGTACAACTTCTTCAATCCATCTCAGGTGATATAACACACCAGCTCAGGTTGACTGATTATCCTTGTTGAACACTTCTCACCCGGACCAGGCATGCCCTCTGTAGCAGCAAATGCACTTCATGTTCCGTCGCAATGTTCAATGCAAATATAGTGCAAAAGTCGACCACAAATACTAAATACATTAAAATAACATACATACATGATAGTTCCAGTTTCATGCCAAAGGACAGCCTCACAAACCATTTGGAAATGAGAACTTACAGTATTTGGGATAAATTCTCAGAGCCTAAATCCCTTGTGAAAAGTGCCCTTTACTCCTGGGACATAAGCTCTCTTTCCACCAATGTCCTCACATGGAAGATTTCAAAAAGAAAACAGAGCCATATTATTACTCAACATGAACCAAAACGGTATAAAACAATACAACCATCAAGTTATTGTTAGGTACGAATGTTCTTCCTCAATCCTTGGAATGTTTGGGTATCATTGTTCCTCACAGTTCCTGTATGTTTTTCAGTGGCGCACATCCTCAGCTTAGTACTTGCAGCAGTGCTGGGGTTTCCCACACTCTCTTGTTTCCAAGGGTCGGAAATCCACAGTTTGATGCAAAAAGTCCCACCCTGTGACAGTCTTTCCCTCTTTCTCTCGTCCCCCGTGCCACTAGGGATCCTCATCCATATCATCAAGGTTGGGCGCCATGATAAAGTGTTTGGGGTAAACCAGGCAGTGCTCGTCCGAGTACTCCTCCCACCGAGCGTCGTCGCTTTCGTGGGTGATGTAGCGTTCACCTCGTCGTGTCTCAAACTCCCTGAGGTCCAGCCATGTCTGATAGTCCTGATAGAAAAAATATTTAATTATATTTAGTAAGAAAATGAGGTTGAAACATAAGGAACCATTCATTTCTATACCGCATAGTCTCATTTGGGTCACAGATAAGCTGGAGCCTATCCCAGCTGTGATGGGTATGGGCATGGAATTCTGTACTTTTTTAGACACCGACTGAATTTAGTTGGCACTACTGAGTATCGATTCACATCAAATCTAACAAGGCCATAATTCAATACCTTTGATGCGGTCACACCACACAGCACATAGGGCTGTGAGCGCACCTGTTTTTATTACCACACAATAATTGGCACAATCAACCACGGACGCATTTGAGCTGTGCGTGTCAGCCTTCAATAATGAAAACATGCGTTTAGGAAATACAATTAAATTAGGCCAAACACAATAATTGAGGGCACATCTTAACATGTATAATTAAACCTTAATTAAGCAAAAATATGATTTGTTCAATTACTTGATTACTCGATCGGGATATTCGATAGAATATTCGATTACTAAAATATTCGATAGCTGCAGCTCTAATTACAACAGACATCAGTTAAAACAAGTTGTGAGGATCCACAATGCCTAGTGTGATGTCATAGGTCAGGAGTCGGCAACCCAAAATGTTGAAAGAGCCATATTAGACCAAAAATACAAAAACAAATCTGTCTGGAGCCGCAAAAAATTAAAAGCCATATTACATACAGATAGTGTGTCATGAGATATAAATTGAATTAAGATGACTTAAAGGAAACTAAATGACCTCAAATATACCTACAGATGAGGCATAATGATGCAATACGTACTGTCGGAGGCAGATATTTACATATATCCGAATTTAAGTTGTACTTCTTTCATTTATTAGTCATATTTGAAAACAGCTTGTCTTTTCCATTTATTCTCTTGATGCTCTGTCAGCAAGCATACTATGTGTGATAACCTTGAGTTCTTTGGAATGTATTATGGCTAGGGAGACGTTGTGCTTTTGTTATGGCTAGTGAGGGGGAAGGAAAGAGAGGTTTTTTGGCGTTGGGAAGACAGACCATTTGGTGGAGGCGCAAGAGAATCTTCTATGGTTAGACTGGTCTCAATCTAAAATGTATATTGTCAAAGCTTTGAGAATATACAAGAAAATACCTATTCTGTCTCTGGTGGTTTTTCAACTCAGCTTTAAGTGTCGGAAAGAACTTGGGAGCGAATTGTGACTTGAATTCCCTGGGAGGAACAACTGGTCCAAAACGCAACAAATTGGGGGCCCGTCCGGGCGACACGCTGAGAATTGGACACCTCTTACACTCTTCTGGACAGACTCACGATAGGCCAAACAAAAACAAGGTAAGCAGAGCCTTTTTCTAAAATCTGCTTTAGGAGTCTGTCTTGAAGTATGTAAGTCAAACACTGTTTGTACCCCAGACACAGAGTGGACATTTTGATAGATTGGGTGCATTTTGCCTTGTCCGTCATTGCATATGGTGGCCAACTCATGTCATTGCGTCTTAAATCTTTCACCTGTGTTGGAGGTTCAAGTCCTTTCGTATGTTATATTCTTGGGTTAGAGTCCGTTTGAATAATACGATAAAGATGGAGGTTCAAGTCCTTTCGTATGTTATATTCTTGGGTTAGAGTCCGTTTGAATAATACGATAAAGATGGAGGTTCAAGTCCTTTCGTATGTTATATTCTTGGGTTAGAGTCCGTTTGAATAATACGATAAAGATAGATTACCGTGACGGGCTGCTTCACTGACGAGTAAGCAAATAGTCGGGTGTGGCTCGCCCTGGGGGTTTGGTCTCCCCTAAAAGAGTTCTGGGTTCAAGTCCTTTTGTATGATACAATAAAGAGCACAGGTGAAGATTGAGAAAAAATAGACGAGATGGCCACGGAATGGGGCTTCACGGTGGCAGAGGGGTTAGTGCATCTGCCTCACAATACGAAGGTCCTGAGTAGTCTTGGGTTCAATCCCGGGCTCGGGATCTTTCTGTGTGGAGTTTGCATGTTCTCCCCGTGACTGCGTGGGTTCCCTCCGGGTACTCCGGCTTCCTCCCACTTCCAAAGACATGCACCTGGGGATAAGTTGATTGGCAACACTAAATTGGCCCTAGTGTGTGGATGTGAGTGTGAATGTTGTCTGTCTATCTGTGTTGGCCCTGCGATGAGGTGGCGACTTGTCCAGGGTGTACCCCGCCTTCCGCCCGAT
Organism: Nerophis lumbriciformis; assembly: GCF_033978685.3. NCBI lineage: Eukaryota > Metazoa > Chordata > Actinopteri > Syngnathiformes > Syngnathidae > Nerophis > Nerophis lumbriciformis. The sequence goes on from NC_084555.2 coordinate 28,444,276, forward strand.
TGTAGCTGAGATAGGCTCCAGCGCCCCCCGCGACCCCAAAGGGAATAAGCGGTAGAAAATGGATGGATGGATGGGCATTTGACAGAACACTGGCTCAAACCGTCTAAGTCTAGTCTAAGTCTCTAAGTCTAAAACACTCAGGCAGCACTCCAAATAAACTCAGTCGGACTGCTTTGAGGTAATGTTACAATTTACCATGCTAACAAAGAAAGTAGGCCTGACAGAAAAAACTTAAACATAAAATCAAAATGCGCTAACCTGATGCTAATTTACATTGAATATGCTATAGACATGCTACCGATTAACATTGGTGATTTCACATGGCGATTTCAACACCTCCAAATATGGTAGTAAAAACTACAAGAAAAACGCGCCTGTTTGATTGTTGTCAAACAGCAAGTTTGTAATATGTGTAATACTTACAGTATAAAAACTTTTTAGGGCGCAACAAAATACTAGATTCAGCGTAATTATTCTATACATTACCGCCATCTAACGTCTTGGAATTGCATCTGCATGCAAAATCAACTCTATAATACTTGCAAACGACACTTAGAAGAGTAAGAAAACAAGGCAGCAACTAAACAGCACAGTTTTCATAATCAGCTCACAGTTAAATGTAAAATTAAAAAATAAGTTTGTGTTATTAAACAAATGAACATTTATTAACACATGAAAATTGTTGCTGTTGAGAACCGCTGAGTATCGACTCCCAGGCACCGAGAAATAGTACAGCTTCGATTCAAATGTCATTAGTACCCATCCCTAATCTGGACAGGTTGCCGGTCAATCACAGGACACACATGTACAAACATTCACAGCTACATACAATTTAGAGTCTCCAATTACTGCAATAACCTCCATGATTTTAGGATGTGGGAGGAAAAACAAAAGCTCACCTGCAACCAAGGATGGCTGAGACACTTGTCAACACTGTACCTCTTCCTCATCTTCACTTGGAGGAGATTGTTGATCAGATCTGTGGCTGTGAGAATACACGATGAGCAGGTTGTATCAGTGCATTATGAAAAACACAAAAACGCTTTATATGCAATACACTCACATGTGTTTACCCACTTATGTTCCATGCTGCAGTTAAACATTGTTTTTTGTACCACCCGCTTTTCATATACAATGGAACCTTGATTCACAAATTTAATTGATTTTCAAACAGGGTTCCGAAATAGAAAAGTTAATATATTGAAGCAAATTTCTAAAATATGATTCAAAAATATGAAAAATGAGGTACAGCTTTGACAAAAGTCCAAATTTTAGTAAAATAACAACATTTTAGTAAATCTTTGCGCACAGCGGAAGGTAAGGAAAGAAGAGGCAAGGCAGTGTCGACAAGGGTGTGGACACTTTTTGAATGTTTCAAACCACACACCGCTTGCCCATTGCTTTCTGTGGAATCATATTGAGCTAGCAAAACTAGAAAAACGCTGTAAAAAGCTTAAAAAACACTTAAAAGGCACACAAAATAGCAAAATGTCTGCACTGCGAGGCATACAATGAGTGAATGAAGCATTTGTACACTGAGACCAAGTTTGTACAACAGAGCATGTCTTTATTCGGTCTGTGGTTAGTAAATCTACAAGTTTGTAAAATAAGGGGTCCATAAAGTAAATCCAACATTTTCTCACAAAATTTTGCTCCAGTTTTCAAACACTGTGCAGAATCGAGTGCCCAAACGAAGAATTTCACGCATTAGTGACTTAGTCTCTATGCTTTTTCTTTCAGTGAGTATGACTGTAAAAAGTCAACAAGGAAGTTGCAAGTGACAACACTTTGATAAAGAATGTAAGAAACACTACTGAATTTAGGAAAGAACTCGTATAAAAGCACAAACACCCTCTCCACTTTTCGCCGTCAAGTATTCAATAAAGATACTGTAAAAGTAATGTTCATTCATCATTTACAGTAAAACCTGTTATTTCTGTTAATTGGTTCCATGGTAAATGAATTTCTGCTAAGTATGAATTAAATATATAATTTTCATAGTTAAAGCATACAAAATCTGTTAATGACCTTCTAAATGCATTTTTTCTTAACATTATGAGAGGCCTGTAAGCATGAAATAACACAATTTAGACACCTTTACCCTCATTTAATGCATTATATTATTGCTGCCTTAGACTAAGTCAATCAGTGGCCATGATACTGAACAGTGCACTTAGATTGCTTTGGTTTCATTTCGTGGTCAAATACTACAGTAATATTGATATTTTTTGTTAATTTGGCCATTTGTATGCTTTAAAATGCTTAATTTAGGGCAAAAATACGTTATATATGCTTTGAATAAAAATGCAAAAAAAAAAAAAAGTGAGATAAAGGTCGTATAGCTTGGTTGGTAGAGTGGCCGTGCCAGCAACTTGAGGGTTCCAGGTTCGATCCCCGCTTCCGCCATCCTAGTCACTGCCGTTGTGTCCTTGGGCAAGACACTTTACCCACCTGCTCCCAGTGCCACCTACACTGGTTTAAATGTAACTTAGATATTGGGTTTCACTATGTAAAGCGCCTTTGAGTCACTAGAGAAAAAGCGCTATATAAATATAATTCACTTCACTTCACTTCACTAAAGCGAAGCTGCAAATTTAAAAAAGTGATATGGCGACAGACAATTATATGCATTTCGGACTGTTTTATCCATGTAAAACTATAATTATTCTCTACAAAACGTGTATTTTTGCTAATATTTCTGAGTTTCTGGAATTAATTAATTGGATTTACATTATTTCTTATGGCAAAAATTGCTGTACATATAATCCAGGGTTGTCAAACTGTGTTTTATTGAAGCCCACATCACAATTATGGCTGCCCTCAGAGGGCCGTTTGTAACAGTGACGATATGTGAATATGAATATATAAAAGCCACGTTACACAATTTGCATAGGCAATTGTATTTGATTATTATATTGTTTACTAACAAATTGATTGATAACTTGGTTTAAAATTGTAGGTCTGGGTGACAAGAAGTTAAGTATTTAAGTATCAATAGTACCAAAAATACTTGGAATATCTTTTTGCATGATCAAATAATATTAAAGTTTAAAAAACATGCAACTACATGCAGTATGTTTTTTTCTGTCAAAATTAAAAGAACAAATACATTTTGTGAGAAAGTGTGGTATTGACAGCCTTTCCCGTGCCCCATAAAATGATGTGGCGGGACACATCTGGTCCCCGGCCCTTGAATTTGACACGTGATCTACTCTGTCTGACCATCTCAACCCAACCGAATGAGTCTAAAGTATGTTCGAAGGTAATTTCTTATCTTCATACACTTTTTGGGACAAAAGTTTTTGCGTTGTATTATACCATAGGAACTTAAAAGTCCATAAAATGCTGAATCTGTAAAAATAACATAGTGTCCTTAGAATAAAATTTAAGGGAGTAAGCTGGTAAAACAACGCCTGATTGTTCTAAAGGGTTTCAAAAGAAGAGGTTAGTTAATGGAAGCAATTTAATTTGTTGTTGTTTTAAACCTGCCAATCAAACAAAATCGGTGGGAGAGACCTTTTCTGGGCAGTTGCGGAGTATTGACAACGGTTCATATCAAACACATCGCACAGTTCAGACATGTACTGTGTCGGTAGTGTGGACAGCATTAAGTGTGTGAGAATTATGCTGACTTCCTCTTACCTTCTGTAGAGATGTCTTTCCAGGGTGCAGGGGGGTACATGAAGGCAGCGTTCTGAATCTGGTCATTAATGTCCTCATCCTCGTTGAAAGGGAAAGTCCCGCTTAAGCTGACGTACACAATGACACCTACAGACCACATGTCTAAGGAGCGGTTGTAGCCTTTACTACGGAGGACCTCAGGAGCCAAGTAAGCCGGTGTGCCCACCACCGACCGCCGGAACGACTTCTCGCCGATGATTCGCGCAAAGCCAAAATCGCATAGCTTAACCTGGTGGATGGAGGAGAAGTTAATATTTGCACACCAACAGTATTCACGCAGATGTTCATTCTGAAACAAATACTTTCTTTATTTTCTGTACCTGAGGAAATGGTTCCGCAGAGGCCAATAAAACATTTTCAGGCTTTAGGTCACAGTGAACTATATTTTTGAAGTGAAGATGTCTCAAGGCCACCAGGATCTGTTGTAAACAACATCAAAAACCAGATTTAGCTCAGATGAAGAAATTGTAAATATCACTAGCATTGGTATTTGCAATCCAGCCCTGATTCTCAAGTAAATGACAGCACTGTTTATAGTCAGATTTTTTTTGAGATGCCTAAAATGATTGCCACCCCCACTAATCAGATTTCTGACAGAATCTTGACACTTTTAATATTAATAATAATATACACTCAAAATGCACCCTTATCAATTTGATAATCATATGATTTTGCATGGGAGTTTTAGAATCTATTTTATATTTGCTTTGTAAAAAAAAAAAAAAAAGCCTATGTTGTAATAAAAACTAACGAGACTAATCAGTTTTGAAAACATAATAAAATACAGAAAGTACATATAACTCGTCATGAGGCTCATATTTTCAGAAAGCTACGGACCAGGAGCAGGATATGAATATTAAGTGTTTTTTTTAATTTTGTACATGTAATGTAAGACTTTAAGGTTTTAATCTTATCAAATGGATAATAGTGTTCAGTCAAAAAGTCATATTTTATGCCAGTCAAAGGGCCTTTATGTGACAGAAGCGCTCTGTTATTTTTAAGAACTGACTTGCCATAGGTATGTCTGTATGACAGGTATGTTTTGTTTTAAGGACATACAATTAAAAAAAAGAAAAAAAAAAAGGTAAAAAATACAAAAGATGCTCTATGGAGTGTTTTTCCTGCTTTTGGAAACCTGCTGCAGAAACGTTAGCAAGTAAGTTTTAAACTACTATTAAACTAATCTTGCGGGCCGCAGTTGGCATGCTGGCTAACTAGTCAAAATGTTAAATATTCCGCTTTTTCATGTCTCTAGCTTTATTGGTGTCTTTGTGCTTGTCAAAGCACATTCGGTCTCCCTAGAGGGGGGGGTTACCCACATATGCGGTCCTCTCCAAGGTTTCTCATAGTCATTCCCATCGACGTCCCACTGGGGTGAGTTTTTCCTTGCCCTTATGTGGGCTATACCGAGGATGTCGTTGTGGCTTGTGCAGCCCTTTGAGACACTTGTGATTTAGGGCTATATAAATAAACATTGATTGATTGATTGATTGATTGATATCAATAATCAGAGCCATTTTGACACTATGGTTAATTTTTTGAATGTTTTTGTTTTTTTGTGGATGGCTGTGGTGGTGATGTCAATGAGGGATTTCTGGTCACTGCTATGTTGGAATTGTTATCAGTGTTGATGCTGTTGTTGATGTTGTTCATTTTTGTTTGATTACTTTTGGATTGTTTTGTGTCATGTTTGTGTGTCCTCTCAATTGCTCTGTTGATTGCTGTTCTAGGAGTTGCTGGGTCGGATTTGGTTTTTGGGTTTTGGAGTTGTGTTGTTATAGTGTTATTGTGTGTTATTTTGTTGGATAGATTAATTAAAAAAACAAAACAGAGCCAACTTGTTTGCTAGATTGCTAGCGATTGATGCTATATGCTAGCCAGCAATACTTTGTGCACAGTTTACACTATAGCGGTACGCAGTCAGCCGTCTGCTTTAGCAATGTTGTTTTCCGGTTATTTGATTGTTTTCATGAAGATGCTTTGAAACTTAAGCAATAATTTCATTCTTTTAGGTGCAGTTTGTTTGCCTTCTTTTTCATAGCCGTCTTTTTGCAGTCTTCAATCGCAAGCAGAATATAACAAGTTCACACAATATGTGTTTAACGTTTTCACAATTTGACTGACAAACTTAAGCGTTTTGTATCCTCACAAAAACGTCACAATCCCGGATACTTTTAATTGAGTCGGAATGTCGGTAGACAACTGCAATTTCTGAAAGTCTACCGCAGAATCCAAAAGAGTGGGCAGCTATGCACCAGTAAAAGTGATACTCTGTGGTATAAACAGATTTGTGTGATCTAAGGTAGCGCCATATGGTGAAGTATAAGCAGTCTGATACTTCCATCTTGATCAATGTCTCATTTCATCATCACATCTATATTCACCCAGGCCAAGAATGTGTTGTCTACCTGTGGGCCGCTACCAAAACCACACACAACGCCTGGCTCCCTTTCGCTGACCATGGCTTTGACAGACGTCAACCCGGCCAAATCAAAACCAGGCCAGCCGCAGCTAATGGCATGGTTGTGAATGGAGCTGCTTCTGTTTGGGGTCCAGGACTCCAAGAGACCCAGGGGCCTACTGTTGTTCTTCTAATAAGGCCACAAAGCCACCAGCACACAGCAGCCAGTAATCCACAAGCAGGGAGGAGACCCTGATGCCACAGTGACCAATCCCATAAACAATATCCCACAATTGGGTCGCCGCAAGAATAAACAGGCCTGAAGCCTGAGCAGAGACTTGAGTGCAGTAGGATAACACAAACCAACAGAGGAGAGGACACAGAGGCAGGCAGACTGCGATAGACAATAAACACAAAAATTCAAACGTGCTTTCAGAACCACAGGAAAAATGCATGAACCAGATTTATAGTAATAATTCAGTTTTAAGAAATCCAAAGAGGTGTCTTGAAAACATAAGAAACTGACATTTGGAAGTATGTCTACAACACTCACCTGTGTAACTAAAAACTTGGTTATTCGTTCAGGCAGTTTGCTCTTCTCGCTGGACAGGATCATTTCCAGCATGTCACCATGCAGCTTCTCCATAACCACAAACACTCGCTCTGGCGTCTCAAACATGCATTCCAGGTTGACAATACCTGGATGATGCAGATTCTGACAGAAGAAACAAAAGATTGGTCAAAAACAGTATAAAGAGAGACAGAACATGTTTTAGGCTGTGTTCACACTGCAGAGTCGGATGTCCAATTGCGATTTTTTTGTCAAATCTGATCTTTTTAGTGGCATTACAAAAAAAATTTGATTTCTATAGTGCATGCAATCTGACCTGCATGCACATTGGGGTATGCAGTGATTACAAAAGTAAACATGGCTTCCACTCTAGACGGTCTCAGTGCTTACGCATTTCTGGCAATTTCATTGATTTTGTACACTCAACGTTTTCTGAACCGAATTTTTGCATGTAAAAGATTAGGAAGGAAGGGGACACAGTTTTTGGCTCTGGCAGTTTTACTAGATATTTTGCTTTACTGTCTGCATGTAGAGCGTGTCTGTGGGCAACCAGTCGGAGACAGGAGTGGTAACATTTTCACGTGAGTTCCTAAAACATTTTATTTTCACCTATTATCTGCGCCCTTGTCAACTATCTATTTTGGAATCGTCTATTTTAGTGAATAATTATGACCCTTATCGCTTTTTGATGACGTTTTGGTCGAATGAATGAGACCTGAGCGTGGAAGAAGACACATTGAGGATGCATCGCATATATATCCGATTTATGTCCACATACAAAAGACCTGGGTCGAACAAGAAAAATTCAGAACTGCACTATTCACACAGACGTGGAAAAATCCGATACAAATCGCATATGGGCAAAAAAACGGAATTGACCTGCACTGTGAACACGGCCTTAATCACTCACCTGCAATATGGCCACCTCGTTCCTTAACTGGCTCTCTTGCTTGGTAGGAAATCTCATCTTGTCAATAACTTTGATGGCCACATCTCTGCCACTCTTTCTGTGTTTACCTAATTTTCCAAACGAAAGAGCAAACACATGTTTACTATCATATCATATTGGTAGATATTCTGGACATGACAATGAGACATACCTCCATACACTATGCCAAACTGTCCTGATCCCAGCACTTCATCAGAGAATATTTGGTACACAGAAGCAATATCCTGTGGAAAAGACAAGTAACATCATTCAACGGCTAGCAACAGTTCTTTGCAAATAAGCATCTATTAAATCATCATCTCTGGCATTTCCAAACTTAAAAACACTTGTTCTGATACTTTAATAGCATACAAATGCATGCTTGTGCAGGCTGTGCGGGGAAGTTGTGCAACATAGTGCTAAAATAAACTCACCACATTCTCTTGGATCTGGCAGTTGGACACAGATATACTGATAGAAAGCTCTTCTGCAGAGGGGGGGAAACAGATATCGTTAACCGATGCATGCAGCGGTCACTGGGATCCTTAAGTAATGACAAGCCGAGCTGCATTGCTCACATAGCTTCTTCAATCTAATCGCAGCTGCAAAAATTAAGTCACACATCATCATGATGAAGCATTTTATTACACAATAAACTGGCTGTCTGAAGCGTGTGACTGAACGGTGCAAGTATGCATAGTTTCATAACGCCATATTTTGAAAAGCCACTGGGGCCAACTGGAGATGAATGTGTGATCATTTAATGCTATACAAATGGATGTTGTGATCCTGGAAAACAAGATTTTCAATGATGTAATGGCAACAGGCTTTAAACCAGTGGGTCCTAATAATTGTATGTCAGTTATTATCGGAACATTTTTCACGCTACCGCCACCCTTGAATTGAAATACAACACAGAAGCTTATAATATTAATTCATTTATCTGTACAACCCCACTGTATGAGTTGCGTGCGCGAGCATTCTGCACACAATACAGTCCCTGAAGGATTTCGTGGGCTGTTTTTGTGATCGATGCGGCCTAAAATGTCTGAATTTGCGACCAAGGTTTTGAGGCTTTTTTTTCCCAATAACATTGAATCAACTTGTGATTTTATGAATTTGTATCAATGTTTTAAGTGCTCATTGAAACTTTAACCTAAAAGAGCACAGGATTTCGACAAAAGTTCAACTAAAAGAGATTATTATCGTACGTCAGCAACTCTAACATGTAAATGCTTCCTTTTTGTTAGGTCGGCAATGCAAATAAAAATGTGTTCTTAATTGCCTAAGTCTGGATAAATAAAGTTTAAATAAGTATATTAATACAGATAACCTAGGAAGTAAGGACGCTGGTGTGCTGCTAAATGTTAATATACTTTATCACCCAGAAGGTTTGGTGGTGTAGACAAGAACAGGAAGTAGGTCTGAGCTATGCGGGAGGATGACAATTGTGCCGTTTGAATTATAAAGAGTTTAAATATTGTTACATGTTGCTGTCCTGCTTTGTCTACACAAGAAACTAACATAAGCCGCTCAAAGACAAATTCGATTGGCTAAATTGACGCTGTTTGGACAAAATGTGCGGGAATGTTGCGGGCATTGGACAAAGTTGAGAGGCCGCACTTAATACGCAGGGATTTGTTGAATTTTCAGTCATGAAATCGTAAATTCCTAGAGGGACTGACAATTGCCTTAGTATTAAAATAGATGAATGACATGAGCTGAGACAACATCTATAACAGCTTAAACCAATTTTCTAGTCAAGTTTATCCATCCAATTTGTAACGTTTAAACAAGACTGCTCAGTCTGTGTGATTCTCAAAACACATGAAAAAGTGTAAACGATTCACTTTAATGCACTGTACATTTATATCCTGATACTAATACTGCCTCACACGTTCCCCGACACCTCACCGAGACCCCCTTAATCTAAGACATACTGCTTTAAACTAAGTTCATCTTGTCTATGAATGTTCTCATTCATCCAAGTCATTGTCATATCAGGGCATTCAATAGATCGCAACTGGACTGTTTGGTTTGTCTTAAAAGAAGTTTCTCCGCTTCATCAGTTCATGCTCATAGACTTAGATTGGTCAACTCTAGTCCGGGACTAATCTAAGTCTATGAGCACAAACAGTCCAGTTGCAATCGATTGAATGCCTTGAGATAAGTTCATCTTCAAATTTCTTGGCAGTATAGAAGTTGTGGCGTCTTTCAGTTCATTTCAAATTACTGACAGCAGGTGAAACTTACTATGATCTTTGCCAGGGCCTGCAGCACTTGCTACACTAGGCTGGGGAGTGACTGGCATCAGGGCTTGTCTGATGGCCTTCTCCCAACCCTGAGCTACCTCCAAGCCCACTCCTGAGGCAGCCAGTGCGGGGCTGTGGTAATGATTTCCATTGTTCTCCCCCACATAGTAGACCATGGTGGCTGTAATGATCTCAAAGCAGTGAGGATTGCTGCCTTGGGCCAGACTGCTGTAGTCTCTGGACTGTTCTACCTGGAGTATCTCGGACAAAGGGATTTCCTACAAAACAAAAAAACAAAATACCACAACTCAATTATAAGTCAATGAGTAAAGGCATTTTTTTCTCGGGAGTGAGAAAATCTCAATTATGCAAAAATAACCCACAATATATCCTCTGTTTGAGGGAAGTAACAATAAAGAGAAAAAGAAGGCAAACAAAAGGCACCTAAAAGAATGAAATTATTGCTCAAGTTTTAAAGCATCTTAATGAAAACCATGAAATAAACGGAAAACAACATTACTAAAGCAGAAAGTGACAAAAATCTGAGACATTTCTACTTAGTAACCATTTCAAATTTAGGATGTCAAACTCACACAATTTACTTGGTCTCCAAGTTTTTAAGTTGTCCTCAGTAGTCTCAGGGTTGATCATATATTCCTTATGAACACACAGCAGTCGGAATAAACTTTTAAAAGTCTCCCCTTCCCTTCCAACTTTACTGTCAAATCAAAGCGAGGAGGGAGGGTCCAATGAGAAAAACCCCAAAGAGGGTTTGAACCAATCTGGTCTCGCAGAGGCACACGCTGTCCCCTTCCGCGTGGCTCACCACAGAGTATCAGATGAAGTGCTTGTGGGTAGCGGGGCCGGGTCTCGTGAACGGGCGCTGTGGCGGGCTGAAGCGCTCTGTTTCCCTGATTACAAGGCAGAGCCAGCCAGAGGCCCCATCTGAGCACGAGCCACTGGCGCTACCACTAGCCACCAAGACGCGGCAACTAATGTTCTGAAGAATGGTGCATCGGCGGATGGGTGGGTGGATCGATGTGTGTGTGTGTTTGTGGGCACGCGCTTGTGACAGGACTCAATCCGGCAGAGACATAGGAAGCCCCCTCACCCCATAAAAAAGAAAGCCACAAGTACAGGGGTCTCATCTTCAAACAAGGGGGACGTTATGGCTTCCAAATGCGGAAAATGGCAGTCAAGCCTGGCAAGTGAGACGCCGAACCACCGCCACTAATCAGATTGGAAGTATAAAGTAGAGAGAGAGGGACAGCAGCCACATGCTGATGAACAACAGCCTAGTCAATTTGAGTCAAATTAGAGGAATATCCTTAAGATATACATGTCCACAATTTGGATCTTCTGTGTGGAACACTGAAAGATACATTTATCAAAACGATTTATTTTATGGTTGTGAGTTACACTGCATCACACTGACACTTGTTGATAATATATTTGTATATAAAAATATAAAATATATAAACATTCAAATAAATACTTAAATATCTACTTGACTTATATTATCCATCAAATCATACTCTATAACAATGACAAAAGATCGTACGGTAAAAAACTGACAGCTTAGTCTGCAGAATTTTACTGTAAAATACAGTGATGCTGTAAATAAAAAGGAGATAGCCAGCTTTTTACCGCAAACGCTACATTTTTTTTTACAGTGTATGTAAAAATAAATATAATAAAACGCACAGGCAATTGTGTAAAGCAATATTATAATAAGATGACTCCTTATGCAAGTATATTCAAATATTACTCCTCTGAGGGCAGCCATAACTGTGATGTGGCCCTCCATTAAAACGAGTTTGACAACTGTGGTCTGGAGAGACCATAATATAACAACAACTGTTGGCTTGTCAGCATTATCACAGCCATTGCACAACGTGTAAGAGAAGGATAGGATTGATCCATAAATTGGTGGTGTCGATATTAAGGGGTAGTATCAGAACATGATCGATACTAGAGGGATCCGATTGATATTTTTATTTTCTCAAAATAATATTTTGTTGTTTTTGTACATATTTACAAACTTGGGATAATTCTTTGGGCACAGTAGGACTTTGAGGGCAAAGATCAGACAGTTTATATGAGAAGAAGATATTAGTTTTTGTTTGGTTATTGTGTACTATTGACTCTGTTTAGCTCAAACAATTGAATGTAATAATAAATAAAAAAGGAACTTGTTTAAATATTTTTAAACTTAAACTGTCACTAGCACTCACCATAAATAAATGTAAAAATGTAGAGTCAATACATGTGATCGGTATTAGTATTGATATCAGAAAATGTCACTCATGGATGTATCGGAATCTGCAGCTTAAAACCTTGATCAGATTTCAAAGCAAGTTATCCATCAAAAGTCTTCGGAAAAACGGCATTACCAACGCATTACTTTTATGTATGTTACAACGCTGTTGCAGATACGTTTGATATAGCGTGACACGATACTTTTGATACTTTTGTGTGCGGCATCTACCGCCTGCACGCAAACAGTCGGCAGACTACCAATGCCAAACTAAAACAGCCAATGAGCTCGCCCTCGCTGACAACACGTCACTTGGTAAAAGGGACTGCCATGTAAAGACATGCACTCACACACACTTCTAATGAAACATCTCTCAACTGCATACACCAAATATATGAAAGGGAAAAAAAATGGACTGAATTAATTACTTTCCCTTGTAATTAATTACATCTACTAAATAATAACTCCGGCCCTGCAATGAGGTGGTGACTTGTCCAGGGTGTACCCTGCCTTCTGCCTGAGTGCAGCTACTTTTACTACGTTCCATTGACTTTCATTCCGATCATTACATTTATTTATATCACAATTATTTATAATCTATTGATTATGGCTTGCAAAGACAAATTAATTTGTCAGCAAGCCTTCTTCCGGCAGGCACTGTCACATGACAGTGTTTCGCCAATCCAACGTAAGCAGTAGTGACGTTTGATTCCATTTCACCAATCAAACTGAGCCTGGAAGTCACATGACTCTGTTTGACCAATCCAACGTAATCAGTAGTGGCGTTTGAAACCATTTCACCAATCAAACAAGCATAAAGTACAGCTATAAAAAGCTGAAATAGGTTAGTATTTTAAAAGTATATATTAAAATAGAAACCTACATGTTTAGTAAGTGTCAGAATGTTGCCAAAGAAGACATTTTATATACATGACATGACGTCAAAACGCATTAAAACAATACCAACAACACCAAATAGCATAAGAAAGTTGTACTTATTGGATAGATTCGTAGCTTGAAAGTTACTAGCGCTGGCTTATTAGCATTCTTACCTTCTACTGTATTTACATTCTAACACAGTTAAACAAGCTGAATTGGCCCCCTTGTGTATGAGAGGAACACTGCGTATGGCCAGCAGTCACATTAGAGATAAGAGCATGGAAACTACAACTCCACATGTAGCTGTGAAAATAGAAGAAACTGAATTATTTGACAAATCAGACTAATTAAGTGCATAGAAACATACTGACTGTAAAAAGTAATCTTAAATGATTACTTTAAAACTAGTAAAAATAACATTTATATATTGTGCTGTCATGTGTATCAGTAGAAATGTTCACATTTCAGCCTACAATAATTCCACTTCTAACTGTAGAAAACATCTTGCAGTAAATTGTATATGATTTTTGTATTTTACATACACACACAAACACACACACACACACACACACACACACACACACACACACACACACACACACAAACACCAACTGCTGTTGTATTCCAAGAACAATTAAAAAATATCTACAAAATAAATCAGAAGTTAAACGCAAGTTACTCAATACTTGGGTATTTGTTTCACGCAATATTTACTTACTCTTAATAAGGTAATTATTTTGATGACAACTTTTTACTTTTACTTGAGTCATATTTTTCTTAAGTAACGGTACTCTTACTTGAGTACACTTTGTGGGTACTCTACCCACCTGTGCCTCCTTGGTATGTTTGTTTGATAGACAGTACTGTATAGTGTTGTATATTGTGTTCAAAGTACACAAACTTACTCAATAGTGGAAAAGGCTGAAACCAATTATTCATGTTTATTTACATTGTTTCTTATAGAGAAATGTGCTTATTTTTACGAACGTTTCTATTTACGAACCTTGTTTAAGAGCCAATTAAGTTTGTATATCAAGTTTCCGCTTTAATCAAATGCATAGGCAATTCTGTAATTAGGCTATTATAGGTTTATTTTCATAAATATTAACTGTTACCAGCAGTACTCTGAGGGCAGCCATAATTGTGATGTAGCGTTCAATAAAAACAATTTAGACACCCCTGCCGTAGGTGAACAAAAGAAATCAGAGGTGAGCGGCTATTTGTGTTTTATTTACAGTATATGACTGCTAACATTTTAATTGTACTTTATTTACAAAGAATATCTCAACTCAAACAGTGTGATAATTAATTTTGACTGCAGTATTGATAATATATTTATTGTCTATTTGTGTTTGCTTTACTTGTTTTTATATAATATCCTTCCTTGTTCTTTTCTATATGTGAATAACAATGTATTTATTATTTTAATCTGATTTTATCCATAAAAATACATATATTTTCCTGTAGTTTCTTGTACACTGCACAATCAAGATACTGCCATTTTATAACTCTTTTTTGCCTATTGATATATATGTACTGTATATATATATATATATATATATATATATATATATATATATATATATATATATATATATATATATATATATATATATATATATATATATTTATTTATTTATTTATTTTTATTTTTTTTCACACAGGAAGTGAACAACATTTAAACATGAATGACAAAATATTGTAAATGTAAACATGTAAAAGTTGTGGTAGGAACGAGTAATCAGTGATATACATGAAGAAGGTAAATAAGTTAGCCCTACTCCTTTTCGGATATATTGAATGTTGTAAATGTAACGACGTTGAAGCAAAAAAACTTAGACCGTTTGGTGAGCTATTGAAAAACAGATGCCGAGGCACCAGTAGCGTACCTGTCAGAGACCCTTGATCTACTAATGCATGAATTAAATGCATCTATCATAATCTAATACACTGAGTAAACATCTAAAATTTGGAGCTTAAAACCAAAGCATTTGTAAACTTTAAATTAGCTTCTTTAATAAAACCCTGTGCTTGGGTGAAATCACATAAGGCAAGTTAACACACCCCAGGTCATTTGAGGTTTATCAAGCTTATTGGACAGTCACAGTTCACACTGCAGGGATTGTGTCAAATCACATCTTTCACACAGTTGTTCACATTACCAAAAAGTGTGATGTCTAATGTGAACGCAAACTGATGTCATGACGTCACACAAGCTGCAGTGTTTATGGAAGTAAACAAGTCTCCAATTCTAGTAGATCTCACTCCTGGCGCATTTGTGACAATTTCAAGGATTTTGTGCAATCAAAGTCAACATTTTCTGGACCGTAATATTGCACATAGAAGATTAAAAAGAAAGAGGGCAAGCATTTTGGCTCTTGCAGTTAGTGGGACATTTTCTTCCGACGTATGCTCTGAAGAGCCTGTGGGCGAGCAATCACAGGCAGGAGTGGTGGAACATAGACGTGAGTTCCTGAAATATATTGATTTCGGCTGTTTTCGGCTCATTTGTCAACTACATATTTTGCAACCATCTTTTATGGGGAAGAATTATGACACATCACTTTATAATGATGTATGGGTCAGATGAATGCGACCCAATCATTCGGACTTCAGTCACATTGGATACATATCTGATTTATATCCACATATGAAAAAGGCCTGTGTCGGATTTGAAAAATTCGGAATTGTACTGTACAAAGTCAATACGTGTCCATGCACTAAATTAGTCCGATTTCTCAAATAGTTCGGCTCTAAATAAGCCTCCTACAACCCACTTTAATACGATCGTGTTTGGTTTTTGAAAAGTCGGACTAACACACCTGGATTATGCGATTGGAAAACAGATTTCTCAAGGGGGTGTGTGAGGAGAGGACCCTTCATATCGCGCATGCGCCAATCTCGACGCATGGGATACAACCCAGAAGCAGATAACATTCAATAAAAACGTAGAAACAATTGTCATGAAGAGGATACTTTTTATTTGTTTCACAAATTAAAAGAACATTTTGAGTGCATCGATGGAAGAAAAAAAGAAACAGAGATTCATTTAAGAAGGACGCTAAGGAAATGTAAAATGCCGGCTTAGTTTGGACTCCTGAACGAAATTTGAATGAGATGAAAGATTATGAAGCAGGAATATTAAAGACAAATAATAAAGCCTACACAAACCTCTTCATGCTGCATTTATGCACTCCAAACTGATGAACAATAACTCTGTACTCCACACAACTGGCATAACAATAGCAACCTTCATCTGGAACAGTATCAGTCGGGGCACAAACAATCTTTTCCTTGGGATTTAAAACTCCTTCCATCAATCCACAAAGCCTTTTGAATGAACTCCAAGACATTCAAAAGTTTTGTTTTCATGATTCTTCTATGAATAATTGTCTCACATCAACTTATACATATCAATATGGTATTAATACATGTGCATATATTAATAAATATACAAATACAAATACAAATGTGATATACAAATAAATAAATAATTTGTATAAATAAACGCATATTTGTAAATACATTTTTGAGATTTGAAAATATATACTAATAAAATGTATAAATATAAAAATGTGACATACAAATAAATCAAGAATTTGTGCCTCTGATTGGCTCGCAGTGTCTGACCATGTCTATGACTGAGACCGCTCTGGCTGCAGTGCCCTCTGCTGATTATTCAGGGGAGTGTGTAGGTCACATTTATTTGTGCATCTGGTTAGTGGTAGGAATGTCTCATCGACACAAAAGCAAAAAAGCGATCCACATATGCAAATTCAATACAAATACAAAATCAAGCATATTTATATTAAAATCTCAAAAATATATTTACAAGTACATGTTATTTATACAAATTATTGATTTATTTGTATGTCACATTTTTATATTTATACATTTTATTTGTATATATTTTCAAATTTCAAAAATATATTTACAAATACGCGTTTATTTATACAAATTATTTATTTATTTGTATGTCACATTTGTATTTGTATTTGTATATTTATTAATATATGCACATGTATTAATATCATATTGATATATATAAGTTGATGTGAGACAATTCTTCTTCCATATTCTTCGTCCGAAAATCCCTTCGAAAAACCTGTCTTTCTTTGCTTCGGACCTGCATCCGCCCCGATACATTCTTTGTAATCGTCTCATGTTTGTAATGCAATCTAACATAATTTCTTGATACTGTCTGCTATTTAACATCAGTATAGCCATTAGAGATGTAATATTTGTAATCTGTGTCAATATTACAGCGGACATCACTTAAAACAAGTTGTAAGGATCTGCAGATGGCTAGTGTGATGTCATAGTTCAACCGGAAAAAGAATTCCTTCATCGTGCTAAAATTAGGAGGCTGCGCAAGGGAAGGGTGGACGATGGCGTCGCCGACGCAAGCTACGCGACACAAGAGTATACACCAGGCTTTAGAGCAATGGTTCTTAACCTTGTTGGAGGTACCGAACACCACCAGTTTCATATGCGCATTCACCGAACCCTTCTTTAGTGAAAAATAAAATGTTTTTTTTTCTCAAATTCAAGACAAAGTTATATGTTTTTGGTAACACTTTAGTATGGGGAACATATTCTAAGTAACAAAGACTTAATTTAGAGTTTTTTGGACACTAGGGGAACATATTCTAAGCAACAAAGACTTAATTTAGAGTTATTTGGTTGATTGGCAACACTAATTGGCCCTAGTGTGTGAATGTGAGTGTGAATGTTGTCTGTCTATCTGTGTTGGCCCTGCGATGAGGTGGCGACTTGTCCAGGGTGTACCCCGCCTTCCGCCCGATTGCAGCTGATATAGGCTGCAGCGCCCCCCGCGACCCCAAAAGGGAATAAGCGGTAGAAAATGGATGGATGGATGGTTAGGGTTAGGGTTAGAGGGTTATGGTTATAATAAGGCCATGCCGAATAAGGCATTAATAAGTACTTAATAATGACTAGTTAAGAGCCAATATGTTACTAATTTGCATGTTAATAAGCAACTAATAATGATGAATATGTTCCCCATACTAAAGTGTTACCATGTTTTTTTACTGGTGCACAAAATGAACCGTGCATGAACCTCACCTTGTTCAAACAACAAAACCAACACAGTGCATAAACTGACAACAAATTACACACCTGCAAATCAGTCTGACTTCTGCTGTTGCCGTATCCGTAATACGACGATAGGGAGAAGTTTGTATTTACACGATGAGTAGGGTGTGTCTTGACCTCCGCTGAACCCCTGAGGCCGACTCACCGAACCCCTAGGGTTCGATCGAAACCAGGTTAAGAACCACTGCTTTAGAGAGAGTGCATGAACACTTATACTTCACACGTAGCTGTTAAAATACAAAAAAATTAACTATTTTGAGAAATCAGACTAGATTAGTGCATGGAAACGTAGTGAGTGACATGAATACATCCGATACAGGTCACATATGGGCAAAAAAATCAGAATTGATCTGCAGTCTGAACAAGGCCAAACAGCAGTAAGAGGACCAAAGTGATTAAAGTTACAGCTACATTAAAAAAAAACTATTTGACACTGATGCACACAGGATTCACTATCCCACTGTAGCACAACTCCCACCACAATGCGAGGAGGTGTCTGAACACATACTCTGCGACACGAAATATAACACAAAAACATCCCAGACACTCGACAGACACGACCATCAACATGCATGTGGAAGAAATTATCTCGCAACTACCTCGCCAAGTCCTCAGTGCGTAATTACTGTGTTATTAAGCTCTTGTGGCGCTCTGATGACCAAATGTGGAGCAGAATGTCCCCAAAATTGTTTTTAAGCCAAAAAAAAAATGTAAGCTTGTATCAAAGCTTCAATAATGAGGCACATTAGTTTTAACATCAGGCAGTCATTGCACTCTATTATATCAATGGAAAAAAAGCACAACATAATATACATATACATACTGATTGTTTGACCAGATAGCATAAGTTCATTCAAATAAAAATGTGATTAACTATCTGCTTACACATTAATATTTTATGATATAACTATATATTGAAATAATTTAACATTTAACATGGGACACAGGACAACGTTTTCTTGCAATGATAACGTCTTGCTTACTTTATAGAACTTGGCTCCAGTGTCATTCTGAAATAGACTTAGACTTTTGCTGTCCAATCTCCAGTAATGCCTCTTCCGCTGTGTATATAAAAAAAAATAGTATATATTAAAAAACCTTAATCTTACCACCAATAAACTGTGCTGCATGCTACACGTGTATAGAAGCTTGATAGAACGAGCTTAACGCAGTTCCATTTAAGCTCTTTTGAGGATCTTTCTCAATCTCACCAGGTTGTCTTTGCTGCTATAATGAACCATCCATCCCTCCTTAACCAAGGTGGAGCTCCGCCGCTTGGTGTGTTTGATGGACTGGACCACTCGCATCAATGGGATGTTGCTGCTTGTGGAGGGGCTACATTCAAGCACATAAGATTGTACTTTTATTTAAAGCTCAATCAAATAAAACTATAAGGTTTTAAGGAACAGTGGTATCTCGGTTTTCGTAAGCAAAAATTCAGACGAAGACCAAATTGTATAAAAAGTGAACCAATTTTTCTCATAGAAAATGAGACACACAAAAATAATAACATAAAACACATTGTATTGAATAATTATAGTTTTACATGCAGAAAATAATGCAAAATACATATAAATGGTGAATGAAATGGATGAATAAACATGACTTGCCAATAACAGCAATGAGCAGAGAGGGAGGAGGGGCTGGAAGAGCCACATAAACGCCACCTTCATACTTTACTACAAGTTCTGTCTTAAATTCAATAGTGTTTCTCGTCTTCTTTATCAAAGTGCTGGTACTTGCAACTTTAATTGGTTCCATAGTGGATTATTATTTGCAGTAGTACTCAAAAAGGACGGAGACTACTAAGTCACTATAAGGGTTAGGGTTGGGTAACTTGAAGGAGAGGATCCAATGTCTGGCTGTACGATAACCAAGACAAACTGCAAACCGTCAAAAACTGAGGTACCACTGTAAATTATTCGCTTGTTTTTGCTGTTTGGTGTAGTTTTTAGGCATACCTGATAGTCTTAATGGGCTCCTCATCTTTATCTCGGTCCAAAAAGGGAGAGTCCATGTCAAACATTCTCTCATCTGGAGTGGAGCGCTCTTCAGAGTCATCTAGCCCTCTGCTGCCGTCCATGTCACTGCTGTCCACTTCCATTGTATCGAGAGTTGTGTCTGAATCTGGGCCTGGGCTTGCTGGCTCTGCAAACATTGCACATATTAATAATCGTCATTTCTTTTTAGATGTGCTAGAGGACGTACCGCCATTGAAGTCCACCTCCCCCAAACAGTCTCTTGGTACCTTTGAAGCACAACGCTTATGGCAGTTGAATCTGCAATCTAATGAAAAACATTGGGGGGAAAACACTAAGGTTAGCATACATAAAGTTGAATATTAAAATTGACAATGGGAGAGGAGGCTTGCCTTTACACTGCATTCCCTGGCGAAAAAGACCCTTGAGGAGACGCTTGCAGAACTGGCAGATAGTAGGTCGGGTGTAGGTGTGAATGGCAAAGGTGTGGGGTACTTTGACCCGACCCAGCACCATCTTCTCCATCCAGATAGGCCTGCCGCTCCAGGAGAGAATCCGCTTCCCTGCTTCTTGATGCGACCTTTGCTGCTGCTGCTGCTGCTGCTGCTGCTGCTGCTGCTGCTGCTGTGTGAATGCACAGGCAACAGAATGAATAATAACATTGTAAAAATGAAGACAAGAAATAAATCATGCTGGAAATGTATTGGAAAATCAACACAATCTTTGCCGTCAAAATAAGACTATTCGAATTGTCATATATTACCATAATGAGAAGTCTTGATGTGAATAAACTGAGCCATCTGAAAGTTGCTGTCAAAGTGAAGCAAACTTTTGCCAGCGAGCGAGAGGATGCATAAATTGAGAGTTTACTGACCCATCTCATTAGCATAATTACATTTCCTGGTGACATTTCACGGGGACACAGACCAGAGCAGAATCTTCCACAGCTGCTTATGCAAAACACATTCTACAATGCCTTGCTGAAAATTTAGCCACATAGCTCTATTACATTTAATGCATAAGTGGAAGCAACAGGGCCCAAGAGATACACCCATGGAACAAGAGGCCAATTTGATATTTGAAAACATTAAACAATTTATGCAAAAGCATCTGGAATAGTGATCCCTTTTTTTCATTCCATTTTTTGATTATAGCATTTTAATGCGTTTGGGCAAATGTTTCCACCTCATTCAAAAGACAAGCAGTTGCAATACGATCCAGATAGTTTTGGGTTAGCCTCCAATAGAACTCACCTCATCCAAGACAACCACTGCATTCTCTGCAGGTACCGGTCGGGGAACCGAGAGGGATGGTCCAGGCAGCGACACATTGGACAAACGCCTCTTTCGCACACCGGTACAGTTATTTGGGATCTTAAAGGCACACCGCTTGTGGTAGTTTAGGCCACACCCTGAAACATACACAGTTGAAGTGTTTCAACAAGACGTGATGTGTAGAACATATGTTTGTTTTGTAAGTCAGCCACAAGATGGCTGTACTGATTAATAGGTTTGAATAAAGGCTATGATGTGAAGCAACTACAAATATTTACTTAAATTAAAAAATATAATTCAGACATGTAGCAAATGCAGTAAACTTCATCAGCAATTAATACAGTGGCTGTGATTCAGCAAGGAGCATGTGAGAGTGTTTATATGAGGCTTGTGCAAAATTCCAAACTTGGATTTCCATTACAATAATTTAAGTAATTGGAATTTTAATTGAATTGCTTCTACCCCCCCCTGGATGTTGAATTGTAATTTCAATTCATTGCAATTGAGAGAAAAGTATAACAGGAAGAATGTGTCACGTTTAAGGTGTTGACTTAAATACTAAAAATACTTTACAAACAATAAAGATTCAACACAAATTCCCTTCATTTGAAATCATTTGTAATATTTTATTTTATTTAAAAACTGAAAAATTAAACAACTTACAAACTATGTATTTTTTTTGGAAACAACTATTTTGAATACTTATATATTTTTAAAAAAAAGTTTCATAATATGAAAGTTATAATACATAAAATTAAATGATTTGTTTTACAGTACATTTGCCTACAGATGTTCTCTTTGTTTAGGTCAGTGGTTCTCAAAGTACCACCTCAGAAAAAACTTAGCTCTCCAAGTACCACCATAATGACAAACATTAAAATACAGTAGCATAATAGGCCGAAATATTCATTAAAACAAGGCAAATGTTTTATTTAACTAGTATATTTAATATTTTGGCCACTGTAACATTACACATAATTTGAACCCTAACACTTTTATCGTCATATTCCATAACACTGCGGTCCCCTCCAAGGTTTCTCACTGCACCCAATGGGTTGAGTTTTTTCTTGCCCTGATGTGGGATCTGAGCCGAGGATGTTGTTGTGGCTTTGAGACACTTGTAATTAAGGGCTATAAAAATAAACTTTGATTGACTGATTGATTGATAAATATATTCTGATTGATTGTTTCAGGTCCTACATATTTCTAAGTGATATGTATTACACAACTACAAATACAACTACATGATGGTACTGTAAGTATTGCACGTGTTCTTGTTCTCCCTTGTTCTCGCATCAGTGCTCTCATTGCTGTAATTAGTGTTCCATTTACCTAAAAATACACTATTAGCTAAACAAGGTACTGATCCCATTCCTAAAAACACGGATGCAAGCTAATAATCTATCTGCCCTAGTCGCTGTTTACAATTGTCATTCTCTGTGAGTTTGCATCCATAATTGTTGGATACAAATTACTGATGGATGTGATGGAAATTCATTGAACTGCTTTGAATTAACAATACATGGTGCTTTCTTGGAGGTTCTTGATTTGCTATAAACAAAGTAAAACAACTATTTTATTTTGTGTGTGACCACAGTAATCTTCCCACTCGGTTTGCTGGTCTGGTTGACAATGCTCTGGTCTAGATAGCAGGATTTTTAGTCTAGCAGATACTACGGAAGCTGTCTTGTGATGTGTGCCGTGTAGTGTCATCATGTGACGAGAGCAACCACATTCCCGCCTGAAAAACAACGGTGGCCAAGTGATTCCATCACAAAGCACAGTGAAGGTTTGATTCCATAATCATGTTCGTTGTTTTAATCTTTGAATATTAAAGTAGTTTTTATCTTATTTTCTCTGTTATGTAAAATTTCTTTCAGCACTGCGTGGAGCGTTGTAGAAGTATAATTTATTATATTAAGATGCTTAGAGCTGCAGAGTGGGTGATTGGCCAAGCTTTGACAAAGCAAGCTCCCACTTTGGCCGTGAAGAAATCAGAACAGATGTTTCTCTGCTTGGAGAACACATTGAGGAGACACTGTTTGCTATCGACAACCATCTTTCCCACTTGTCATTGGTTGTGTCTGTGTGTCTGTGTTTCTCAATAATAATAATAATAATAACTGGGATTTATATAGCGCTTTTCTAAGTACCCAAAGTCGCTTTACATGTGGAACCCATCATTTATTCACACCTGGTGGAGGTAAGCTACTTTCATAGCCACAGCTGCCCTGGGGTAGACTGACGGAAGCGTGGCTGCAATTTTGCGCCAACGGCCCCTCCGACCAACACCTATCATTCTTCATTCAATTCACCGGTGTGAGTGGCACCGGGGGCAAAGGGTGAAGTGTCCCGCCCAAGGACACAACGGCAGCGATTTTTGGATGGTAAGAGGCGGGGAGCGAACCTGCAACCCTCAGGTTTCTGGCACGGTTGCTCTACCCACTACGCCATGCCGCCCCTCAAGATAAAGCTGCACATTGCCAAACTCAACTCTCTGTACCTGCAGTCCTTTTTCAGGGGGTTTAGCTGTTAAACTTTCATGAGCTAGTTTGTCCAAGTGTAAATGGGGATGTCATGTTCTTGCATTGACTAATGTACCAATGCTTATATATACAGTATGTGTGTCTGTGTCAATGAATGATACTTTTGATTTACACATATTTTCATTTTATTTGATATATAACCCATGTCTAATAATAACAATAGTACTACTAATAATGGATGAGATTTTTTTGCGCTTTTTACATACACATATACAGTTGTGGTTAAAAGTTTACATACACTTGTAAAGAACATAATGTCATGGCTGTCTTAAGTTTCCAATTATTTCTACAAATCTTATTTTTTTGTGATAGAGTGATTGGAGCAGATACATGTTTGTCACAAAAAACATTCATGAAGTTTGGTTCTTTTATGAATTTATTATGGGTCTACTGAAAATGTGACCAAATCTGCTGGGTCGAAAGTATACATACAGCAATGTTAATATTTGGTTACATGTTCCTTGGCAAGTTACACTGCAATAAGGCACTTTTGGTAGCCATCCACAAGCTTCTGGCAAGCTTCTGGTTGAATTTTTGACCACTCCTCTTGACAACATTGGTGCAGTTCAGCTAAATTTGTTGGTTTTCTGACATGGACTTCTTTCTTCAGCATTGTCCACATGTTTAACTCAGGACTTTGGGAAGGCCATTCTAATACCTTAATTCTAGCCTGATTTAGCGATTCCTTTACCATTTTTGACGTGTGTTTGGGGTCATTGTCCTGTTGGAACACTCAACTGCACCCAAGACCCAACCTGCGGGCTGATGAATTTAGGTAATTTTTTGGTTTCATCGGACATCACATGAACAAAGATAAGACCTTCTGGAGGAAAGTTCTGTGGTCAGATGAAACAAAAATTGAGCTGTATGGCCACAATACCCAGCAATATGTTTGGAAGAGAAAAGGTGAGGCCTTTAATCCCAAAAACACCATTCCTGCCTTTAATCCCAAAAACACCATTCCTACCGTCAATCATGGTGGTGGTAGTATTATGCTATGGGCCTGTTTTTCTGCCAATAGAACTGGTGCAGAGAGTAAATGGGACAATGAAAAAAGAGGATTACCTCCAAATTCTTCAGGACAACCTAAAATCATCAGTCCGGAGGTTGGGTCTTGGGCGCATTTGGGTGTTCCAACAGGACAAGGACCCCAAACACACGTCAAAAGTGGTAAAGGAATGGCTAAATCAGGCTAGATTTAAGGTTTTAGAATGGCCTTCCCAAAGTCCTGACTTAAACGTGTGGACAATGCTGAAGAAACAAGTCCATGTCAGAAAACCAACAAATTTAGCTAAACTGCACCAATTTTGTCAAGAGGAGTGGTCAAAAATTCAACCAAAAGCTTGCGGATGGCTAAATGTGTGTATGTAACCTAATCATATAATGTCTTCACATTATTAAAATAGTTGATTTACTGACACTATCTGCTGCTCTATCATATATTGGTGTGTAGATTAAAAAAAAAAAAAAAAAATAATATATATATATATATATATATATATATATATATATATATATATATATATATATATATATATATATATATATATTAGGGTTGTCCCGATACCAATAATTTGGTAGCAGTACCAAAATGTATTAAGATACTTTTCGATACTTTTCCAAATAAAGGGAACTAGGAAAAATGTCAATATTGGTAAATTGCACCTCAAACAAAATATATTTTTTTTCCCTAGTTGGAAAAACTGGGTTCTTTTTTTGGCATACGTGCTCGCTTGTCCGTGTTAATAGGCTGATCTTGCTCATTCGGTTTGAAGCCGAAATATTTCCACAACGGGACATTTGGCTTTGCAATCATCTTTTTTTCTTCTAATTTTTGATGCCGTGCTGTGATTCTCACTCGCGAGTCGTGACCAGCGAGGCTCTGTTGCTTTTGGAACCTATCAATCCTGCCTTCACTACCAGAGACAAAAATTGTGGATGACTGACAGGAGGGTTCATTCCCTTCAATGAATACTACACTCTTAGAAATAAGGGTTCCAAAAGGGTTCTTCTACAAGGGCTGAGGTTCTAACTGGAACCATTTGCTTCTGAAAAACCCTTTCCCGAAGAAAGGGTTTTTCAAGGGTTCTTGGTAACGCTAATGGTTCCAGTAAGAACCATTTTGATCCAGAGAACCCTTTAAAACCCCTTTTCTGAATAATTGGTTTTAAAAGGGTTCTCACTAACACTAAGGGTTCTAGTAAGAACTATTTTGATCCAGAGAACCGTTTTTGGAAGAAAGAGTTCTTCAGGGATTGTTGAAAGCATGGGTAAGATCCTGCGTCACCAGGGACATACTTCCTGATAATATTTGCCAATAATGGTGCAAAATACATTTCCTTGTGACTATTGATACAAATACTTTTCATATACAATGTTTTTGTTTATTTTAAAGCAAGCTCTTCTTCCCCAGATCCTGTTGATCAAACTGTAATATAATTGCCCATCATGGGATTTGAACACCTGCCACCAAGTCTAAAGTCACTGGCAATAGTGACTGAGCTAACCAGCTGGCTGCCTTCAGTCATCAGGTCCACCATACTAGTCTATTACCTTACACCTTCTGTTCAGACATACAAATAATGGCAGTCCTATAACTGAAATGTTCTGTTACCAATTTATTTCCACAACCATTAATTATAAGAAAGCAAGATCTTCATCAGCAAATCTTGTTGACTCAGGCAAAGATTAGCTGTGACTGAGAGGACCATTTTTGAAATCTGCCTTGACAACTGCTGTCTGGCTGGTGATTCCATTTGAGAAATAGCTCAGTGATTTAGGAGCTGGTTCTTGGCGCCAAAGAACCTGGGTTCAAGCCCTGACAAAGGTGGTGATGACAGCTCATGAAAATGCCAGATGGTCTTTGTGAAGCAAACATATACATTTTAGAGTCATGATAGATTAAACATCAGTTATTAACTTATGGAGCAAATCGAATCAATTAAAAAATCAAATTACCAATATCTCCATTCTGTCTAGATGCAATATGTGTATTTTCAGATTTTTGTCTTGATAACTGATATATTTACAGTGGTTTCAAATCTGCATGCACAATAGTGAATGGCTTAATCAATTTGTGAAGCCACTGTTGAATTGTCACTTGCCAATTAGCTCAGCATGATAGACCACAGTCTTCGGTTCTATTGTTGTGGATTTTAGCCTCAACTGGTGCTCAGGATTGCCTTAATGTGCCAAAAATCGCCCGGACCCGACCCATCGCTGCGCAGCAGTTATAATTGTGTTTATTTAGTTTAGTTACACTACTCCCTTCTTAAGGAGGAAATGACACTGCAAAGAACTAGCAAGGGGGTCCCTGCAGCAAGGATATAACCCCTCTTTCTGGGGCATCTAAGTGATCTATACGACTCACTGGACAAAGGCTTTTGAAAGTTTGTTACAAGTCAGGTGATCTAGGGATACAGTTTGAAGTTGTGAGTTCAAGGCCTGGTTGATGCAGAGTGACCATGTTAATGCATACTGAGGTGATGTGTGGATTAGTGACAGACAGGTTAAAAAATATTAAACACTTATTTTACAGACAATTTTACTCATGTATTTGTCTCCTCCTCATACTTTTCCATGATCGGCCTCATCCCATGGCTGCTGTACCCTGCTGACTGGCTTAGTCAAGTTGTGAAGCTGCACATAAGTTCATTGATACACAACGGTCTTTGATGTCAGAGGCCAAGCCTTAACTGATGCAAAAATCACACTGTAATGCTGACTTTTAGGCTACTACATCAGGGTTTGTTGATGCTGGGAATTGAACCCTGATCTCCCAGGGGAAAGGGCAAGGTTTGGTGTGTTGGGCCAGGGAGCTGGCATGATGGTGGCTGTCATGTGTGAGTTAAGAGCTGGTTGCCCCATGTATTGCACCACATGGTCTGTTCTTCCCTGCCTACAAACCAGGTGTGACATACCAATAGTGATTACTGTGAACAGAACAGAACAAAGAAGAACAGGAGAGAGAACAGAAGAAACTTCCGAGAATCAAGGTGAGCTAAATATAATATATTATTTCAGCATGCTTGACCCTAGCTGAGGACTTTTACGGTAAAAGGTGGACTAAGCATTTGTTTCTTGTTATGTTTTGTTCGTTTGCTTATTTGTTTGTTTTCTTGTAGAAAACAAACAAACAAATTGTATTGTGGTCAAACAATACAATACCTGACAAAGCTCTGCTGAGAGCTGCCATAACAAAATAGGTTACAATATAGCTGTACAATTAATCTTAAATCATCCTAAAAAGGTTATTGTAGTTGTTATTTTAATGAAATATTATAGTATAAATTGTCAATGTTAGAAGGAGCTTTAACGTTCTCGGTAGCGGCGTTGCGGTCGCCATCCAGCTCGTCTTTGGAGGTGAGCACCCTGGATCTAATACATCCATGTTGAGCACACACTAATGTGCGGGTAGGAGGAGCAGGGAGACTGGGCTTGAGCTTGGTCTCCAACATAGTGGTAGCAGAAAGATAACACAAGACGAAGGTTACAGAGCGGATGATTCTTCCATATTATATAACTTTTTAAAAAACATGTACACCTCATCTTAATGGTTAATGGTTACCTCTTACTATATTGCTTGTCATTTTTCTTGAATGCATATAGGCTCAGGAGAGTGAAGAATGTAGAGAGGATGAAAGGAGCATTGAAGCTCATACCAATGAAATGTCTACAGAGATGCTTAAGGTACACCCAGATCTGAACTCTTTAAAGGAGAGAATGAGACGAACCTATGCATACTGAAAGACCTTCATGGCAACTGCCAAGGCAGAGGAATCATCGAAAAGTTTCCCGCACTGAAGCTTCCTAAAATAGTTGGTATCTTCAAGCATTGAATTGACCATATTTAATTGTATGTGTATTATTTCATTTATGATCATCAAGTATTTTGAGATGACATTTTGTATCCCTCCTTACAGCTTCTGTGGGAGATGAAGGAGCAATTCCTTGTAGAAGCTGATCGCAGAATGGTCACAGAGCTGGATCGAATGGCAACGAAGATGGTTCAAAGAGCATCTATGTGTGACCTAAAGGACTGCTGCCAGAGGGCAATCAATGTCTGCCTGGATGATTCAGTAAGACGAGGTATCTAGGCCTATATGTGTATCTATAGGAGCCACAATCTGTATTTCTGAAAAACAAAAAATATTACAGAATAATTTTATTTCCTCAGGACTCATTAGGGATGCAGCAATTCTACTGCTGCCTTCCATTTTCAGAGAGGACTCATCCTTTCTATACACTCTACTGGAGGTAAATATTGCATTTAAGGTCAAGATTTAGGAATTGGCATTATCCATATTATGGCAACATTGAGTCATTTTGCTGTTTTCACAGCAGGTTTTATTTACTGACATGTATCTGTTTTTATTGCATAGGAGCCAAGCGTGCCTACTCCAGCAATCATGCTCCATAACACACACGAGGGGAACACTTTGCAGGCACAAAGGATAACCCTATACCTGGATGGTATACAGGTTTTGACTGAGGACAGCAGCATGGACAAATCATATGCTATGAGTGCATTAATGTCACTCTATTTTGTTTTTGCTGTCCAGTACCCAAAGGAACTGAGAAAAACTCTTATTTTCATTGAAAGATTTGTGTTGGGGATCAAGGACCACAGTGTTGTACCCATTTCAGTGAAGAGACTATACAACTGTGTCGGAAGTGGGGAGTAGTGAGTAGATGTGTTGCAGCATGGGATTTCATGCGTTATGTTCTTGTTAATGGTCAAATTCCTGCTGCTACCCTTTGTTTGTACATATTGATAAAAAAAAAATATCCCTTATTTAATACATATTTTGGACCAATACATTTTGTTTGATTTTGGCATAATGACGTCTCTAGATTTCCATTATTGTTACAATACGTAACATTTTGAGTACTTATTACATAACACTGAAAAGTATTTCAACATTATTTAAATCAATGTGAAAACTTTGTGGGATTCCCTCACTTTCTCATGATTCTGTTCCACTGTCACAATTAGTACATACAATATGTACACTGATTCTTTTCATTGGACCATGCATTATTTTATTGTTTGTAGATAGCTTACAATAAGGCGCAGTAAATGCAGTAAGTGCACCTTGGATTGATTGAACTAAAACTATTTTGTGTCTCTTTCTGCCATGTCACCATTGCTGGAGATTTATTTACACAAATGCACCTACTGAGGACAGCATGATGTGTCTGGCCTGTCATGTTGCTGATTCCACTGGACCTATGCTGACTTTTGACCTGTTCTCCCCTGGGACCTACACAGCCTCTCCTGTTTTGTTGGACTATCTTTAAATAAATGTTTTTCTCATTAAAATGTTTTGAATGTTTGTTCAATGTCAACATGATAAATGACCACAATATAATATGAACTAAACTGATCTGTAGAATACAACATGGTTCTTTATAGAACCCTCAGAAGACAAGACGGTTATCGGAGAAAACCTTTGAAAAGGGATGTTTTTAGAACCCCCTGTGTCAGGTCTAGATGAAACCCTTGAAACATGAAAGAGTTCTTAGTGGAACTCCCTGTGTGGGTTCTAGATGAAACCCTTGAAACATGAAAGGGTTCTTAGTGGAACTCCCTGCATGGGTTCTAGATGAAACCCTTGAAACATAAAAGGGTTCTTAGTGGAACTCCCTGCATGGGTTCTAGATGAAACCCTTGAAACATAAAAGGGTTCTTAGTGGAACTCCCTGCATGGGTTCTAGATGAAACCCTTGACAAACGAAAGGGTTCTTAGTGGAACTCCCTGTGTGGGTTCTATATGAAACCCTTGAAACACGAAAGGGTTCTTAGTGGCACTCCCTGCCTGGGTTCTAGATGAAACCCTTGAAAAACAAAAGGGTTCTTAATGGAACTCCCTGTGTGGGTTCTAGATGAAACCCTTGAAATACGAAAGGGTTCTTAGTGGAACTCCCTGTGTGGGTTCTAGATGAAACCCTTGAAACATGAAAGGGTTCTTAGTGGAACTCCCTGTGTGGGTTCTTTGTAGAACCTCTCATGGGGGGTTCTGGGTGGAACCTTACACACACAGTTCTAGGTATAACCCTTCATGTTGGGTTCTAGGTATAACCCTTCATGTTGGGTTCTAGGTAGAACCCTCCAAAAGGGTTGCAGGTGGAACCTTTATAAAAAGGTTCTACCTGGAGCCAAAAAGGGTTCTCCTATGAGGACGAGCCGAAGAACCTTATATGGTTCTACTTAGCACTTTTATTTCTAAGAGTGTACTGTTAAACAAACGCGCTCAGGTTGCACCCTGTTTGAACGCAAAAGACAAAGACAACAAACACACACGAACATAGCAATTTATCGATGATGACAAACTAATCAAGTTCATTTTCATTTATCTTTCGATTAATTCACTTATTGATTATCGGCCCAGGCCTAATCAGCTCTGTGTTGTGGATCAATAAAGTTTGTCTAGGGCTAAGTCTAAGTGTTGTAAAACTGTATTAGAGGATGCTTTTATTATCCATCCATCCATTTTCTTCCGCTTATCCGAGGTCGGGTCGCGGGGTCAGCAGCCTAAGCAGAGAAGCCCAGACTTCCCTCTTCCCAGCCACTTCGTCCAGCTCCTCCCGGGGGATCCTGAGGCGTTCCCAGGCCAGCCGGGAGACATAGTCTTCTCATCGTGTCCTGGGTCTTCCCCGTGGCCTCCTGCCGGTCGGATTTGCCCTAAACACCTCCCAAGGGAGGCGTTCGGGTGGCATCCTGAGCCGATGCACGAACCACCTCATCTGGCTCCTCTCAATGTGGAGGAGCAGCGGCTTTACTCTGAGCTCCTCTCGGATGACAGAGCTTCTCACCCTATCTCTAAGGGAGAGACCCGCCATCCGGCGGATGAAACTCATTTCGGCCGCTTGTACCTGTGATCGTGTCCTTTCGGTCAAAACCCAAAGCTCATGACCATAGGTGAGGATGGGAACGTAGATCGACCGGTAAATTGAGAGCTTTGCCTTCCGGCTCAGCTCCTTCTTCACCACAACGGATCGATACAGCGTCCGCATTACTGAAGACGCCGCACCGATCCGCCTGTCGATCTCTCGATCCACTCTTACCTGACTCTTGAACAAGACTCCTAGGTACTCCTCCCCAACCTGGAGATGGCACTCCACCCTTTCCCGGGCGAGAACCATGGACTCGGACTTGGAGGTGCTGATTCTAATCCCAGACGCTTCACACTCGGCTGCGAACCAATCCAGCGAGAGCTGAAGATCCTGGCCAGTTGAAGCCATCAGGACCACATCATCTGCAAAAAACAAAGACCTAATCCTGCAGCCACCAAACCGGATCCCCTCAACGCCCTGACTGCGCCTAGAAATTCTGTCTATAAAAGTTATGAACAGAATCGGTGACAAAGGGCAGCCTTGGCGGAGTCCAACCCTCACTGGAAACGGGTCCGACTTACTGCCGGCAATGCGGACCAAGCTCTGAAAATGATCATACAAGGAGCGGACCGCCACAATCAGACGATACCCCATACTCTCTGAGCACTCCCCACAGGACTTCCTGGGGGAAACGGTCGAATGCCTTCTCCAAGGTCCACAAAGCACATGTAGACTGGTTGGGAAAACTCCCATGCACCCTCAAGGACCCTGCCGAGATTATAGAGTTGGTCTCCCATTCCACGACCAGGACGAAAACCACAATGTTCCTCCTGGATCCAAGGTTCGACTATCCGGCGTAGCCTCCTCTCCAGTTTCATCTGAATAAACCTTACCGAGAAGGCTGAGGAGTGTGATCCCACGATAGTTGGAACACACCCTCCTTTACTTAAAGAGAAGAACCACCACCCAGTCTGCCAATCCAGAGGCACCGCCCCTGATGTTCACGCGATGTTGCAGAGTCTTGTCAACCAAGACAGCCCCACAGCATCCAGAGCCTTAAGGAACTCCGGGCGGATCTCATCCACCCCCGGGGCCTTGCTACCGAGGAGCTTTTTAACTACCTCGGCAACCTCATCCCCAGAAATAGGAGAGCCCTCCACAGATTCCCCACGCACAGCTTCTTCGTAGGAAGGCGTGTTGGTAGGATTGAGGAGGTCTTCGAAGTATTCCCTCCACCGATCCACAACAGAGGTCAGCAACACACCATCCTCACCATATACGGTGTTGACAGTGCACTGCTTCCCCCCAAGGCGGCGAATGGTGGTCCAGAATCGCTTCGAAGCCGTCCTGAAGTCGTTTTCCATGGCTTCCCCAAACTCCTCCAATGTCCGAGTTTTTGCCTCCGCGACCGCTGAAGCTGCACTTCGCTTGGCCTGTCTGTACCTGTCCGCTGCCTCTGGGGTCCCAATAGCCAAAAGGACCTGATAGGACTCTTTCTTCAGCTTGACGGCATCGGGTTCTTGGATTACCGCCCCGACAGGCACCAACCACCTTGCGGCCACAGCTCCAATCAGCCGCCTTTACAATAGAGGCACGGAACATCGTCCACTCGGACTCAATGTCCAGCACCTCCCTCGTGACATGTTCAAAGTTCTTCCGGAGGTGGGAATTGAAACTATCTCTGACAGGAGACTGCTAGGCGTTCCCAACAGACCCTCACAATGCGTTTGGGCCTGCCAGGTCTGTCCGGCATCTTACCCCACCATCGGAGCCAGTTCACCACCAGGTGGTGATCGGTAGAAAGCTCTGCCCCTCTCTTCACCTGAGTGTCCAAAACATGAGGCCGCAAATCCGATGACATAACTACAAAGTCAATCATGGAACTGCGGCCGAGGGTGTCCTGATGCCAAGTGCACATATGGACACCCTTATGTTTGAACATTGTGTTTGTTATGGACAATCCGTGACGAGCACAAAAGTCCAATAACAAAGCACCAGTTGGGTTCAGATCCTTGCGGCCATTCTTCCCAATCACGCCTCTCCAGGTTTCACTGTCGTTGCCAACATGAGCGTTGAAGTCCCCCAGGGAACACTCTCCAGTACTCCCTCAAGGGAGAATCCAAAGAGAGTGGGTACTCTGAGCTGCTGCTTGGTGCGTAAGCACAAACAACAGTCAGGACCCGTCCCCCAACCCGAAGGCGGAGGAAAGCTATCCTCTCGTCTACTGGGTTAAAGTCCAATGTGCAGGCTTTGAGCCGGGGGGCAACAAGAATTGCCACCCCAGCCCGTCGCTTCTCATTGCCTGCAACGCGCAGAGTGGAAGAGAGTCCAGCCCCTCTCGAGAGAACAGGTTCCAGAGCCCTTGCTGTGCGTCAAAGTGAGTCCAACTATATCTAGCCGAAACTTCTCCACCTCGCGCACCAGCTCAGGCTCTTTCCCTCACAGCGAGGTGACGTTCCACGTCCCAAGACCTAGCTTATGTAGCCGAGGATCGGACCGCTAAGTGCCCTGCCTTTGGCTGCCGCCCAGCTCACACTGCACCCGACCTCTATGACCCCTCCCATGAATAGTGAGCCCATTGGTGGGGGGACCATGGCACCATTCCCAAATTATGTGGGCTCTATTGATAACCTCACTAAAAACTTTAACGACGCCCTGCGCGAAACCATTGATAGTATAGCACCGTTAAAGCTAACAAGGGCCCCTAAAAGGCGTACCCTATGGTTTACAGAAGAAACTAGAGCTCATAAATTATCATGTAGAAAGCTGGAACGCAAATGACTAAACTTGAGGTTTTCCATCAAGCCTGGAGTGATAGTTGAATAACTTATAAACGCATGCTTACCATAGCTAAAGCTAAATATTACTCAAATCTCATCCGCCTCAACAAAAACGATCCTAAATTTTTGTATAGTACAGTAGCATCGCTAACCCAACAAGGAACTCCTCCCAGTAGCTCCACCCACTCGGCAGATGACTTTATGAATTTATTTAATAAGAAAATTGAACTCATTAGAAAGGAGATTAAAGACAACGCATCCCAGCTACAACTGGGTTCTATTAACACAGATACAACTGTATATACGACGGATACTGCCCTCCAAAATAGTCTCTCTCTTTTTGATGAAATAACATTAGAGGAATTGTTACGGGATATTATGGGATAAAACAAACAACATGTTTACTTGACCCACTTCCTGGGAAACTTATCAAGGAGCTTTTTGTATTATTAGGTCCATCAGTGCTAAATATTATAAACGTATCACTTTCCTCTGGCACTGTTCCCCTAGCATTCAAAAAAGCGGTTATTCATCCTCTGCTCAAAAGACCTAACCTCGATCCTGACCTCATGGTAAACTACCGACCGGTGTCCCACCTTCCCTTTATTTCGAAAATCCTCGCAAAAATTGTTGCACAGCAGCTAAATAAACACTTAGTGTCTAACAATCTCTGTGAACCCTTTCAATCCGGTTTCAGGGCAAATCACTCTACGGAAACAGCCCTCGCAAAAATAACTAAGGATCTATTGCTAACGATGGATTCTGATGCGTCATCTATGTTGCTGCTTCTTGATCTTAGCGCTGCTTTCAATACCGTCGACCATAATATTTTATTAGAGCGTATCAAAACAAGTATTGGTATGTCAGACTTAGCCTTGTGTTGGTTTAACTCTTATCTTACTGACAGGATGCAGTGCGTCTTCCATAACAATGTGACATCGGACTATGTTAAGGTAACGTGCAGAGTTCCTCAGGGTTCGGTTCTTGGCCCTGCACTCATTAGTACCTACTTGCTGCCGCTAGGCGGCATCATACGCAAATACGGTGTTAGCTTTCACTTTTGGAAGAAAGGATTCCAGACCCAGTTTCAATTGAGGACTATAATGATACCATAGAGCGAAATCCCAACTCCATGTTCCTCAGTAATGTGACACAGCAGGAAATAGTTACAATCGTAAAAAAATGTAAATCTAAGACTTCAACTGATTGTAACGGAATTGATATGGAAACGATAAAAAAGGTTATTGAAGAGATCTCAGGACCATTAATGTATATTAGTAACCTATCATTTCAAACAGGTAAATTTCCAAACAAAATGAAAATAGCTAAAGTTGCACCAATTTACAAGACTGGCGACAAACATCAATTTACAAATTATAGATCTGTTTCCTTACTTCCACAATTTTCTAAAATCATTGAAAAACTGTTCAATAACAGATTAGAGAGTTTCATAAATAAAAATAGAATACTCGAAGAAAATCAATATGGATACAGAGCTAATGTTTCAACTTCGATGGCTTTAATTGAAATTACAGAAGAAATTACCAATGCTATAGATAATAAAAAATGTGCGGCAGCAGTTTTTATGGATCTAACTAAAGCATTTGACACAATTAATCACAATATTTTAATCAAAAAACTAGAACGATATGGCATCAGAGGGTTAGTCTTAAACTGGATAAGAAGTTATCTAATGAACAGGAAACAATATGTGAAACTAGGCGAACACACCTCTACAACGCTAAATATATCCTGTGGTGTACCTCAGGGATCAATACTAGGACCTAAATTATTCAATCTATATATAAATGACATTTGTAAAGTTACAAAAGATTTAAAGTTAGTATTATTTGCGGATGATACAACAGCGTTTTGTTCAGGAGAGAACACACA
This sequence comes from Nerophis lumbriciformis, assembly GCF_033978685.3. Classification (NCBI taxonomy): domain Eukaryota; kingdom Metazoa; phylum Chordata; class Actinopteri; order Syngnathiformes; family Syngnathidae; genus Nerophis; species Nerophis lumbriciformis. Next base: position 28,480,668 of record NC_084555.2, read on the forward strand.
GAAGATACTACAAATAATAACAGAAGAAATTAACAAATTAAAAAGATGGTTTGACAAAAACAGACTATCGTTGAATCTCAGTAAAACTAAAATAATGCTATTTGGTAACAGTAGAAGAGAAAGTCAAACACAAATACAAATAGACGGAATAGAAATTGAAAGAGTAAATGAAACCAAATTTCTTGGTATAATGATTGATGATAAATTGAACTGGAAATCTCACGTAAAAAATATACAACATAAAGTAGCAAGAAACACGTCAATAATGAATAAAGCAAAACATGTCCTAGACAAAAAATCACTTCATATTCTCTACTGCTCACTAGTGTTACCATATCTGAGTTACTGTGTAGAAATATGGGGAAATAACTACAAAAGTACACTTCATTCATTAACGGTGTTACAAAAAAGATCAGTTAGAATAATACATAATGTTGGATATAGAGAACATACATATCCTTTATTTATTGAATCAAAGATACTGAAATTCTACGACATAGTGAATTTGAAAACAGCTAAAATTATACACAAAGCAAACTATAACCTGCTACCCAAAAATATACAACAATTCTTCTCAAAAAAAGAGGAGAAATATAATCTTAAAGAGAAATGTAATTTAAAACATTTGTATGCACGTACAACACTTAAGACCTTCAGTATATCAGTATGTGGAATTAAATTATGGAATGGATTAAGCAAAGCAATCAAACAATGTACTAATATGATTCACTTCAAGAAACTCTTCAAACTTAAAGTGTTTAGAAAGTATAAAGAAGAAGAACCATGATAAACATTCTGTATTTATTTAACTCATCCATTCTTTCATTCACAAACTAATCTTACTTATCTCAACATATGAAATGTAACTTACTTCACCAATTATTATTTATTTACTTATTTTTATTGTGATTACTTATGGAGTATATTGTGAATAAACTGAGAACAGGAAGTGAACAAAAGTTTTAGCAACTGTTATGTAAAAGAAAAGGGGTAGGATTAAATAAGCTCTGCTTCTTCCTACTCCTTTTCGAACATGTTGAATAGAGAAACTGGAGATTGTGATGTATCATGTTGTATGATTGCATGTTCGAAATAAACTCAAACTCAAACTCAAACTTTCAACTCTACATGCCCCTAAAGCTGACCAACACGCCGGATTGTAGTCAGCTGGAGGCGTGTCTTAATGAAATTAAACAATGGATGTCCGCTAACTTTTTGAAACTGAACGCCAAGAAAACGGAAATGCTGATTATCGGTCCTGCTAGACACCGACACCTATTTAATAATACCACCTTAACATTTGACAACCAAACAATTACACAAGGCGACTCGGTAAAGAATCTGAGTATTATCTTCGACCCAATTCTCTCGTTTGAGTCACACATTAAGAGTGTTACTAAAACGGCCTTCTTTCATCTCCGTGATATCGCTAAAATTCGTTCCATTTTGTCCACTAGCGACGCTGAGATCATTATTCATGCGTTCGTTACGTCTCGTCTCGATTACTGTAACGTATTATTTTCGGGTCTCCCTATGTCTAGCATTAAAAGATTACAGTTGGTACAAAATGCGGCTGCTAGACTTTTGACAAGAACAAGAAAGTTTGATCATATTACGCCTATACTGGCTCACCTGCACTGGCTTCCTGTGCACTTAAGATGTGACTTTAAGGTTTTACTACTTACGAATATAATACTGCACATTCTAGCTCCAGCCTATCTTGCCGATTGTATTGTACCATATGTCCCGGCAAGAAATCTGCGTTCAAAGAACTCCGGCTTATTAGTGATTCCCATAGCCCAAAAAAAGTCTGCGGGCTATAGAGTGAAGTGAAGTGAAGTGAATTATATTTATATAGCGCTTTTCTCTAGTGACTCAAAGCGCTTTACATCGTGAAACCCAATATCTAAGTTACATTTAAACCAGTGTGGGTGGCACTGGGAGCAGGTGGGTAAAGTGTCTTGCCCAAGTACACAACGGCAGTGACTAGGATGGCGGAAGCGGGGATCAAACCTGCAACCCTCAAGTTGCTGGCACGGCCGCTCTGCTCTACCAACCGAGCTATACCTTATGATAGAGCGTTTTCTATTCGGGCTCCAGTACTATGGAATGCCCTCCCGGTAACAGTTAGAGATGCTATCTCAATAGAAGCATTTAAGTACCATCTTAAAACTCATTTGTATACTCTAGCCTTTAAATAGACTCCCTTTTTAGACCAGTTGATCTGCCGTTTCTTTTCTTTTCTCCTCTGCCCCCCTCTCCCTTGTGGAGGGGGGGGACACAGGTCCGGTGGCCATGGATGAAGTGCTGGCTGTCCAAAGTCGGGACCCGGGGTGGACCGCTCGCCTGTGCATCGGTTGGGGACATCTCTGTGCTGCTGACCCGTCCCCGCCCAGGATGGTCTCCTGCTGGCCCCAAAAATGGACTGGACTCTCACTATTCTGTTGGATCCACTATGGACTTTCACAATATTATGTCAGACCCACTCGACGTCCATTGCACCCGGTGAGGGGGGGGGGGGGGGGGGTTACCCACATCTGCGGTCCTCTCCAAGGTTTCTTATAGTCATTCTCATCGACGTACCAGTGGGTTGTGAGTTTTTCCTTGCCCTTATGTGGGCGCTGAACCATGAATGTCGTTGTGGCTTGTGCAGCCCTTTGAGACACTTGTGATTTAGGGCTATATAAATAAACATCGATTGATTGATTGACCCACGTTGCCTTTTCGGGCTGAGCCCGGCCGGGCCCCATGGGGACAGGCCCGGCCACCAGGCGCTCGCCATCGTGCCCCACCTCTGGGCCTGGCTCCAGAGGGGAGCCCCGGTGACCCGCGTCCTGGCGAGGGAAATCTAGGTTCTCGATTTGTACTTTTCATAAAGGTCTTTGAGCTGCTCTTTGTCTGATCCCTCAACTAGGACCTGTTTGTCTTGGGAGACCCTACCAGGGGGCATAGAAGCCCCCGGACAACATAGCTCCTAGGATCATTGGGACAAGCAAACTCCTCTACCATGATGGCAGCTCAGAAAGGAGATGCTTTTATTATGTAATTGTTAATAAAAAAAACATTTCCTGTATTTAAAATACAATGTCTATGAGGTTCATAATAACAATATTGTATGTAAAACTGGCATGTATGGAATATGCTACAAAGCATGATTCTGGAATACACCAACAGTATGAATTGGCTTTTCAAGGAATTTGAATTCCACTTTCTTCAGTTTGAATTTGAATTGCATTTCTCCTTCCTGTTTGCAACCTCAATTCAAATTTGTAGGAGCCAGAAATTTGGGATGCATTCTCAATTTAATTCAGAATTTTGCACAAACAAATTTTATATGTGTGTGTCTAACCTTCACATTTCAGCCCCTGCCGAACGAGACCCCACAGCATCTCCCCGCAGTAGTCACAGAAGGTGGGGGCCTTGTAGGAGTGGACATAGAGGGCGTGGGGTCGAATCTGGAAGTCTTCAACTGTGGCTTGGGCTAGAAACAATAGTCAAATTATGTAACCAAACTAGAAAAGTAAAGTAATCCAAAACTTGGCCAAGCAAATTGAAGGATGAAAAGAAAATAGAATAATGTCATAGTGGGTAGAGGGAAATGAAAAAAAAAAAGGAAACAATTATCACATTCTTTGTCCAACTATGTCAAACAATTGTAATATATAAACAGTAGCACAAAACAGTTTTGATAGGAGCTCATACGTTTTGTTAATGTAAATGAGCATAAAAAAGTTCAAAGGGAAGGATTCCTCTGCAATGTCCAAACTACTACAGTAGAGGGCATTATATCTGCGCTGACATTAAGTTAATAATGAGAAAGTCAATACCCAGTTCTATAATTATATCCTATTAGCCTATTATTTATAATCTAGAGAAGCAATAGATTTGTTTCTCTTCCTGTTTTCTATTTTCTCACTCGGTGGTTTGTGGGTCAAACACAGAGATCATTGTTGGAAGTAAGAGTTCTTTAGTCAAGTGAATGTGTGATTCACTAAAATGAGAAGATGTGTAAGATTGTGAGGTAACAGCTTCCAAACATGTACGTACATCCAGAGTTCATTTTCTGTCTAAGGCTGCATTAGCATTACTGTTTTTTGTGTAGGCAGTAGTTTGGAGTTTGGGGGGTTTAAGTGTTTTCTGAGAACAAGAAAAAAACATTGGCAGTAATTGTAATATTACATTTTCAACAACCGACATACTCATCTTTGTATGTCAAGACAAAGAACTGAGTGACAAATATGCCAATGGATGTTCTTCCACCACCATAAAACATTTGTTTACTCAACAGGCTTCAACAATCTTAAACCTTGTATGCTAGACCATTTTACATGTATCTCAAATTGACTCGTCAGCATTATAAGTAGCATTTGACATCTATTTTTTTGATATTCAATAATAAAACAAAATCGCCACCTATTTTTCTATAAGGAAAATACATGGCTAGAAATTATAAAAATTATGAGAAATGGTTTGTTTGTTGCTGTCAGTCTTCTTTGGAAGTCATCCCCTAACTGACTGATAGACCCAAACCAAGAGGTAAATACAGTAAAGGAGAGCAAGGCTGTAGATAGTGTACTAGGTGGTGCATAAGTCATCTCTTGGCTATTATTTTACTTTAAGATTAGAGCAAACATTTGATTTACAAGCCAGCTTCCAATCACTCCTCCACCCCTACATAACGTAGTGAATGTCACAGTGAACCTTGTCAGATTCGACCAAAACATCCAGTGTCTCACTCAGGAGTCAAGACTCACAAGCCAAAGTATCATAAAGGCAGCCAAGGGCGTTAAAATGAATTCTAAACGACAGATGTTCATCCATAAAAAAATGGAGAAGCTGCTAATAGTGTGTTTGACAGAAAAGCCACTTGGAGGAGCTACAATAGAAGTCTACTCTCCAAAGTAAAGGCATATGTTATTATTATATTTAGGGATGTCCCTATCAACATTTTTGGCCTTAGATCCAAACCGATTTCAAGTCTGGATCCGATACTTTGACAAAAGATTATAGAACTGAAAACATAACCTTTTTGGTGTAGGTAAGAAAGTCTGTGTTCTGCAAAGCAAAGCGCACGACTTTCATCTTGGGCGTTTAAAAAACGACACAGCCAGCCGGTCAGGTCGCAGCGCACGGACGGAAATCCATAAAGAAAACTGTACATCACGGGAAATACAAGTAAACTGAAAAACTTCTTGATGACTCCTTAATCCATCCATCTATTTTCCACCGCTTGTTCTCTTGATGTCTCGTAGGGATGGAGCCTAATGAGCTGCGCTCGGGCGCAAGGCAGCACACTGGACACGTCGGCACCTCCTAAACCGTCACCTCCTAAACCGTCACCCAGAAAAAATGTTTGAAACCAGCGAAGCGAAACGTCGGTTTGTGTAGTATTTACAATATTAAAAGTTCAATTGTTAGTTAACTTTTTTTACAAACAGCATATTCCATCCAGACTGATAGAAACATGTTCACTGTGGAGGACACTGCTTGTCAGAAAGTAAAAGTTGAAAGACACTAAAGTGAACATTACTGTTTTACACTGGATGTTTACATTGTCACATTAAAGACACAAGTTTGTTTTGAAATTTGTTTGAAACAGTGGATGTTCCTGCACAATTATTTGCACTTAAAAATACAAATATGTAGTAATAAATATGATTAAAACATTTCAGCATTATGTTTGTGTTCAATTACAGTAAGTGTGTTTATCCTAAACATCCCTGCCACTTAATTTTACATACTATGGCATTTTTAAGTCTTTTTTTGGGGGGCACAATAATATCATACCGTGGCCTTAATGCCGTGATAATATCGTATCGTGAGATTTTAGTACTGTTACATTCCTTGGGCTTGAAAAGGTTGGTGACCACTGATTTACAAACCCCGTTTCCATATGAGTTGGGAAATTGTGTTAGATGTAAATATAAACGGAATACAATGATTTGAAAATCATTTTCAACCCATATTCAGTCGAATATGCTACAAAGACAACATATTTGATGTTCAAACTGATAAACATTTTTTTTTTTGCAAATAATCATTAACTTTAGAATTTGATGCCAGCAACACGTGACAAAGAAGTTGGGAAAGGTGGCAATAAATACTGATAGTTGAGGAATGCTCATCAAACACTTATTTGGAACATCCCACAGGTATGCAGGCTAATTGGGAACAGGTGGGTGCCATGATTGGGTATAAAAACAGCTTCCCAAAAAATGCTCAGTCTTTCACAAGAAACGATGGGGCGAGGTACACCCCTTTGTCCACAACTGCGTGAGCAAATAGTCAAACAGTTTAAGAACAACGTTTCTCAAAGTGCAATTGCAAGAAATTTAGGGATTTCAACATCTACGGTCCATAATATCATCAAAAGGTTCAGAGAATCTGGAGAAATCACTCCACGTAAGCGGCATGGCCGGAAACCAACATTGAATGACCGTGACCTTCGATCGCTCAGACGGCACTGTATCAAAAACCGACATCAATCTCTAAAGGATATCACCACATGGGCTCAGGAACACTTCAGAAAACCACTGTCACTAAATACAGTTGGTCGCTACATCTGTAAGTGCAAGTTAAAGCTCTACTATGCAAAGCGAAAGCCATTTATTAACAACATCCAGAAACGCCGCCGGCTTCTCTGGGCCCGAGACCATCTAAGATGGACTGATGCAAAGTGGGAAAGTGTTCTGTGGTCTGACGAGTCCACATTTCAAATTGTTTTTGGAAATATTCGACATAGTGTCATCCGGACCAAAGGGGAAGCGAACCATCCAGACTGTTATCGACGCAAAGTTCAAAAGCCAGCATCTGTGATGGTATGAGGGTGCATTAGTGCCCAAGGCATAGGTAACTTACACATCTGTGAAGGCACCATTAATGCTGAAAGGTACATACAGGTTTTGGAACAACATATGCTGCCATCTAAGCGCCGTCTTTTTCATGGACGCCCCTGCTTATTTCAGCAAGACAATGTCAAGCCACATTCAGCAAGTGTTACAACAGTGTGGCTTCGTAAAAAAAAGTGTGCGGGTACTTTCCTGGACCGCCTGCAGTCCAGACCTGTCTCCCATCGAAAATGTGTGGCGCATTATGAAGCGTAAAATACGACAGCGGAGACCACGGACTGTTGAACGACTGAAGCTCTACATAAAACAAGAATGGGAAAGAATTTCACTTTCAAAGCTTCAACAATTAGTTTCCTCAGTTCCCAATCGTTTATTGAGTGTTGTTTAAAGAAAAGGTGATGTAACACAGTGGTGAACATGCCCTTTCCCAACTACTTTGGCACGTGTTGCAGCCATGAAGTTCTAAGTTAATTATTATTTGCAAAAAAAAAAAAAAGTTTATGAGTTTGAACATGAAATATCTTGTCTTTGTAGTGCATTCAATTGAATATGGGTTGAAAAGGATTTACAAATCATTGTATTCCGTTTATATTTACATCTAACACAATTTCCCAACTCATATGGAAACGGGGTTTGTAGATGAACCAGGAAGCAGACACACTGAGAAAGCCTCCTGGACTAAGACTGTTGCAAAAGATCAACACAAGGAGCTGTTTGTGTCTAGTTATGCACTTTGCTGAGCTTCGATAGTTTTTTTGAAAGACCGAGATTGAATTTCAACCGTGAAAGTTCAGTGGCGAACCAATCCCAAGAGCAAGACAAGTGGAGAGGATGGGACCGCAGTGTGGAGAGCTGCAGCATCAGCCCTGAGGACATCAAACTTCAAATTCCCTCAAAGTGACACAGATCAGAACACAACAAAAACAAAGAGAAAACACAATCAGAGTAGTAGTAGGTTTTATACAAGTGTGTGCACACACACGACATTTAAAATAATTCTAATTGTATAATTGTATTTTCTGTATGTCATGAGTGTTTTGTTGCCAGTTGCTGTAAAACAATACATGTTCAACTGTTATTCTTCCATAACTCTTTTTTGTGACACTTTTCAGGAGTCATTCCTTCAAAAATAAGGGTATCCAACACTTCGAACATAGGACGATTGTAATGTGTCATTAGGTTGGTTAACTGAGTAACACTAAAGGCGCTACATAAACAGTAACAAAAACAACCAAAAAAGGGTTTTGTAATAAAAGAACAAGAAAAAGAAAAATATAGATCTAATCACTTTAATATCGTTTATATACTGATATTATATATAATATATGATAGGTATCTTTTTTATTGACTTGTGTATCGATCACGCCTACTGCAAACCTTTTGACTGGAGATTCCACTGCATACTGATTGTAATCTGGTGATTTACCAAAAGACCCATAATAGTTATGAGTTAGTTTTTGAGTACTGCTTTAGACTATGACATACAGCTGGGCGATGTAGACCAAAACTCGTATCCCAATATATTTTGGCTGAATCCCGATATTCGATATTTATACCGCAATATTTTTTCCGTAAAGTACATTTAGACAAAGTCAAACCCAAATACAGTTGTGGTCAAAAGTTTACATACACTTGTGAAGAAAATAATGTCATGGCTGTCTTGAGTTTCCAATAATTTCTACAACTCTTATTTTTTTGTGATACATACTTGTTGGTCACAAAAAACATTCATGAAGTTTGGTTCAAGTTTCACTGCAATAAGGCGCTTTTGGTAGCCATCCACAAGCTTCTGGTTGAGTTTTTGACCACTCCTCTTGACAAAATTGGTGCAGTTCAGCTTAATGTGTTGGTTTTCTGACAAGGACTTGTTTCTTCAGCATTGTCTACACATTTAAGTCAGGACTTTGAGAAGGCCATTCTAAAACCGTAATTCTAGCCTGATTTAGCCATTCCTTTACCACTTTTGACGTGTGTTTGTTTTGACTGTGCCCAAGACCCAACCTCCAGGCTGATGATTTTAGGTTGTCCTGAAGAATTTGGAGGTAATCCTCCTTTTTCATTGTCCCATTTACTCTCTGTAAAGCACAAGTTTCATTAGCAGCAAAACAGGCCCAGAGCATAAAACTACCACCATGCTTGACGGTAGGAATTGGTGTTCCTGGAATTAAAGGCCTCACCTTTTCTCCTCCAAACATATTGCTGGTTATTGTGGCCAAACAGCTCAATCTTTATTTCATCTAACCACAGAACTTTCCTCCAAATGGTCTTATCTATGTCCATGTGATGTCAGATGAAACACAAATTGAGATGTTTGGCCACAATACCCAGCCTTCCCAAAGTCTTGACTTAAACGTGTGGACAATGCTGAAGAAACAAGTCCATGTCAGAAAACCAACAAATTTAGCTGAACTGCACCAATTTTTTCAAGAGGAGTGGTAAAAAACTCAACCAGAAGCTTGCCAGAAGCTTTTGGATGGCTACCACAAGCGCCTTATTGCAGTGAAACTTGCCAAGGGACATGTAACCAAATATTAACATTGCTGTATGTATACTTTTGACCCAGCAGATTTGGTCACATTTTCAGTAGACCCATAATAAATTCATAAAAGAAACCAAACTTCATGAATGTTTTTGTGACCAATAAGTATGTGCTCTAATCCCTCTAAGAGTTCAGAGAAATAAGATAAATTATTATAAACTCAAGACAGCCATGACATTATGTTCTTTACCAGGACTGTATGTGTGTCAAGTTGTTTTATTTAAACAAATACTTAACATTTCTGGAAATGTAAAATTTTCATTCATAGATAAATGCATGTAAAAATGTTAAAAAGCCTTGAAATGTAATATAATAATAATAAAGTATAATCTTCATTAAAACAAACCTTTAACTATGCTGAAATACTCTGCTATTTAACAAAAACACAAAAGAACCAAATATAAAATAAAGTCCCTGGTTTAAGAGGACATTTTAAACATCAGCAGCAACTTGATAACAATTCAACAATAGTTTTTTTTAGCTCAACATTTTTAGAAGACCCTTTTTCCCCATAAAAATTTTAGCCAGGAACACCAAGCTGCCAATTGCAGGATGCTGTGTGGCAGCTGACAATATTGCCACTCCAGTTAAACACCCTCTCAGATTTTGTGTACACATTTGTTGTGGCAAAGTACTTTAACTGGGAATCTCATATAACTATTTCGGGCAGCTTTTTAAATCTGTTTTTGTCATACCGTTGCAACTAGGAGCTTATCTATTTACACAAAGTTTATATTTTGGCAGAAATGTCTTCTCCATCGTTTTCAAGTACATCCATCTCTCTCGTGTTGATTTGATAGAATGACTAGATTGCAACTCGCTATGCTGCTGTCATGAACAGACCCGATTGCAGCCAACAATACTGCTGAGGAAAATTTTTGCATAGAGAGCAAAATCCAGAAAAAAGCAGGATCGGGAAGACACCGAGAAAAGAATGGAGTTTGTGTCAAGTGAGCGCGGCTCCTACCTCGCCACACTCTGTGTGTGGAGGAGGAGGCGGTACAGCACCCAGCGCAGACAGAATGAGCAGAGACTTCCGCATCAAAACATTAAGGATTACATATATCGGTATGGCGGTATTGTCTCAAATACATACCTCTTTCTAATAAATACCAGTATAATTCGTAATAGCGGTATACCGCCCAGCCCCACTGTGACATACACCCTGATGCAGTACAATTATCTCTGAGGACTCACTATCAACTTTTCTGATTCAAAAGCAAATTGGCTGGCGGGGGATATTTGCAGTCTGCAGTTTTGAGGTGAAAGATAATAAAGAAACCCAAGTAGGGCAAGAGAAACAGACAAAATGAAGGGCATTTTCACACACTTCTGCAAAACAGCTTCTTAACACTCACAGTAGTTCTTAAAATGTGTTGTGCTAATTGACCACAAGTTGTTTTGTAACCACTTCTCTCATCTGTTTGCTTTGAGGCACAGTGTTTCCATTCAGAAGCCACAAGTTCCAATTGAAGAAAAATATACTTATAACAAATTGAGTATTTATAAATAACATTAAACTTAGTATCAATTTCAAATTGCCAGTGATTGTGAATAAAGAGCTTGTGAAAATGGGTGGGAAGAGACAAGAGTGAAAAACAGAACAAAGGGACAATCGGTCAAGCCAAACCACAAACCTCATGGGCCCACATGGCCTTTGCAGTGTGTGTTGTGACCAGGGCCGGCCTGCATATGTGAGCATGTTTACATACCACTACTACAATCACTTATTGCAGGAAAAACAAACCCTCTTCTTTTGAGCGTGGATTCAAGAAAAAGCCACTTGTGCCTCTTTCTTGCAATGAAAGATACTCTCCCAAAGCCACAGCATTCAACTTGAAACTGACGGATGGTGACAAGAGACAAATTATTGGGCGGAGAGATTCATGTTCTCAGAAGCTTGAGAACATGGATTCACTGTGTCTATCATGCAAAACTCCTTGCATGAAGGTCACTATTGCATTTTATGTGACATAAAAAAGTCGACTACGGCTTTCACCTGGAGATTGAATTGATGAGGTTGAAAACTGTGGGCTCAAGTGGGAAAAAAGCAACAAAGACTGTCACAAAGAGCACGTAAGACAGTGGTCCCCAACCTTTTTGTAACTGCGGACCGGTCAGCGGGTTTGTTTTTGTTTTTTCTTGTCATAAAAAAATACAATCATTTGTGCTTACGGACTGTATCCCTGAAGTCTGTATTGATCTATATTGATATATAATGTAGGAACCAGAAATATTAATAACAGAAAGAAACAACCCTTTTGTGCGAATGAGTGTGAATGAGTGTAAATGGGGGAGGGAGGTTTTTTGGGTTGGTGCACTAATTGTAAGTGTTTTTTATGTTGATTTAATAAAAAATAAAAAAAAATAAAAAATATATATATATATTTTTTTTTATCATTTCTTGTGCGGCCCGGTACCAATCAAACCACGGGCCCGGTGGTTGGGGACCACTGACGTAAGAAAAACACAAACAGTGAGAAACAAAAAGAAGGAAGTTATCCAGTCTGCATTCCTTAGCCCTGATGCCTGAAGTATCCTCAGATCCTGAACCTATACAATTGCACCCAGCCTAAAGCCCTGCAAACAATACTGTGGGCTCTGAAGAAAGGGTAGAGAATTCAGCACAGGTGGTGTCAGGTGTTTCCAGATCCAGACAGATGGACAGCTTTGAGAAAAACACATTTTAATTCATTTGTGATCTCAGCATTTACACAGGAAGCGGATATAATCAATATTGGCTGTAAGTATCCTCAAAACACATGAATAGCTTACTTAAAAGTGAATCATCTCATGGAAAATTTTGATAAGGGAATTCTAAAAAGCTCAACTCAAAATGTAGGAAGGAGTGTCAGTTGATTCATTGGTAGTCATTCAGTGACAATGAAAAAACCCATCATAATCACAATGTTTCACTCAGCACAAAGAAGTCTCAGTGGGAGCAACTGACCCAGTGTGCAGTGTTGTTACACATGACACAACAAGCGGGCAGGTGTGTCAGTGATAACTGGGATCAAAAACTGGTACCCCAATGTTCTATTGATTTCAAACATCAGTATACCAGTAATTTGTTTAAAAAGATCAAGCCGTTTATGTTAAATACTACGGTCTGTCGAACAGTGTTTTAGCAATTTGGTAACTTCCTTGCAGGGTGTCTGTTGGTAGCTAGCCTATGCACTTAGTGTATTCCATTTGCTTTGTGTTTTAGCCACTCTGTAAAAACTACAGATGTCCCGATCCCGATCGTGTAACAGGACCGAGGACCGAGAAGCCAAACAAAGGGGTCAGTTTGTCCTTAACTACGGTTCAGGTCTAAAGGCGCAGCCTTGTAAGGATGGTACTGTAACACTAACCAATTCCAACTAAATAAGCATCCTAAATATGTTTCACTGTGTTTAATTTAGTTACTTGCTAAAAAAAACATTTTCAGTTACATATTCAACAATAACATTGTCAAAGTATCAAATGGACACACGAACTGGATCGGATCTGAAGCAAAAAAAAAAAGTTGGATTAGAGGCCAAAAATGCTGACCGGGACATCCCTATTAATAACAGTTATCGGACAGTGCGCACACACATTTAGGATTATAGTTTACAGCATACATACCGGAAAGCACCACCTCAATAAGGTCTCCCTCGTGGATGTCTTCCGCGGAGGTCAGCTTCTGCAGAATGTTTTCATCATTTAGGTCATGGCGAAACAGCAAGATCTTGTCGTACATGCCAAAGAAGCCACACTCTGGGAACTGGAGGGGGAGACGAGTCAGTTTGAGATACTTGTAAAATCCTACAGTATATGTGATACAAAACAGAAAATGTGCATCTTAACGGTCAGCATTGCTCTGTGGTAAGTTCAACTCTAGAACATTTTTAGGAGAGTGAGATTTGAAAAGGACAAAGAGGTACTGATTATCAGCCCTGACTTGTTTGGTCCTGTTTCGGTTGGTCGAGTCTAGACAGACCAACACAATCCAGTCATGAGTTCACCAGCGTGATGTACAAACACCGTTTCCATATGAGTTGGGAAATTGTGTTAGATGTAAATATAAACAGAATACAATGATTTGCAAATCATTTTCAACCCATATTCAGTTGAATATGCTACAAAGACAACATATTTGATGTTCAAACTGATAAAAAAAAATTTGTTTGCAAATAATCATTAACTTTAGAATTTGATGCCAGCAACATGTGACAAAGATGTTGGGAAAGGTGGCAATAAATACTGATAAAGTTGAGGAATGCTCATCAAACACTTATTTGGAACATCCCACAGGTGAACAGGCAAATTGGGAACAGGTGGGTGCCATGATTGGGTATAAAAGTAGATTCCATGAAATGCTCAGTCATTTACAAACAAGGATGGGGCGAGGGTCACCACATTGTCAACAAATGTGTGAGCAAATTGTCGAACAGTTTAAGAAAAACCATTCTCAACCAGCTATTGCAAGGAATTTAGGGATTTCACCATCTACGGTCCGTAATATCATCAAAGTGTTCAGAGAATCTGGAGAAATCACTGCATGTAAGCAGCTAAGCCTGTGACCTTCGATCCCTCAGGCTGTACTGCATCAACAAGCGACATCAGTGTGTAAAGGATATCACCACATGGGCTCAGGAACACTTCAGAAACCCACTGTCAGTAACTATAGTTGGTCGCTGCATCTGTAAGTGCAAGTTAAAACTCTCCTATGCAAGGCGAAAACCGTTTATCAACAACACCCAGAAACGCCGTCGGCTTCGCTGGGCCTGAGCTCATCTAAGATGGACTGATACAAAGTGGAAAAGTATTCTGTGGTCTGACGAGTCCACATTTCAAATTGTTTTTGGAAACTGTGGAGGTCGTGTCCTTCGGACCAAAGAGGAAAATAACCATTCGGATTGTTATAGGCGCAAAGTTGAAAAGCCGGCATCTGTGATGGTATGGGGGTGTATTAGTGCCCAACACATGAGTAACTTACACATCTGTGAAGGCGCCATTAATGCTGAAAGGTACATACATGTTTTGGAGCAACATATGTTGCCATCCAAGCAACGTTACCATGGACGCCCCTGCTTATTTCAGCAAGACAATGCCAAGCCACCTGTTACATCAACGTGGCTTCATAGTAAAAGAGTGCGGGTACTAGACTGGCCTGCCTGTAGTCCAGACCTGTCTCCCATCAAAAATGTGTGGCGCATTATTAAGCCTAAAATACCACAACGGAGACCCCCGGACTGTTGAAAAACTTAAGCTGTACATCAAGCAAGAATGGGAAGGAATTCCACCTGAGAAGCTTAAAAAATGTGTCTCCTCAGTTCCCAAACGTTTACTGAGTGTTGTTAAAAGGAAAGGCCATATAACACAGTGGTGAACATGCCCTTTCCCAATTACTTTGGCACGTGTTACAGCCATGAAATTCTAAGTTAATTATTATTTTTTTTTAAAAAAGGTTTATGAGTTTGAACATCAAATATCTTGTCTTTGTAGTGCATTCAATTGAATATGGGTTGAAAAGGATTTGCAAATCATTGTATTCCGTTTATATTTACATCTTACACAATTTCCCAACTCATATGGAAACGGGGTTTGTAGTGTGATTTAAGAATGTGACTGAGAAAGACTGCAATGAGGAGGAGGTAAAAATCCTAAAGCAAGTGGTGGAGGATCACAGCTCAGAAAGTGCAGCACCAGTCAATTATGAGTCACTTCCTGTACAGAGGGCAGCTTAGCTTCATGGAGCAGCTTTAAACAAATCATATAAACATATACGCAATAGTGAGCGGTACTACATTCATACATCTTAATCTTTTAAAGCTCATAAAAGAGTCTTGTTTCAAGGGCTACAGGAGAGGATGTTGTGTGATCCAACAAAGTATAACATCAATTCTGCCTGGCGGATAAAGCAGATCAAAACCAGATGGATGTTTGGATATATCCTGCATCAATGGTATTCAAGAGTGAATCCGGGCCACTAAAATTGTTTTGTGAGCCTCATTTCAATGCCAAGCAGACCGGCACAGGGGGATCTAGCAGCTGTTTCCCTGTGAACCAGGTCACACACAATGGGCCACCCATGACAATGCAATAGTCACCCTAAAAGGACAGGGCTGGCACTGCCTCTGCCAAGGCGGCACAGTAAGACACCTGCAGGCTTTTAGCTGCCAAGAAGCAGATACAAAGACGGATAGATTAATGGATATGGGAAATCATGAGTGTATCACATGACTTGCAACACCAAATCTAGAGAGCTGAACTGTCAAAATGGACAACTTTTAACTCTGCATTAAAAAACAGGACCCTGTTCAGGACCCTATTTGGAAAAAAAACTTCCGAAAGACTAGGCCCAAGCTGAACATTGTAGATCAACACCATCTATGTTCCAGCCAACACTTTTTGCAGGTACCAGTTAAATGGTACAATCAATCTTTTAGGATATTTCAAGCCATAACCTTTAGTAACATGGAAAACCTCACACATTTTAGATAATTGTGAAGGTTTGACACAATATTTTTGGGATATATGTGAGAAAGAAGTTTAGAACCATGGCTGGATGGATGGATGCGTTTTGCTTTTGATTTATGAAGAAAAAACTACATTCCACAATTCCCATTCACAAAAGCCCACAACCTCAACCTGCTATTTGCCTTATAGCATCAATACTAAAGGTGGCGGTGAATAAATGTTGGAGGCGAGCATTTTTCCTGTGGTGGCTGCAGTGTCACCGAGAAGTTCTCACATGCCAGCTCTCTGATCCGCACTCACACACTCAAACACACAACATTGTCAGTGCAGCTGCCAGCTGGAGTCACCACCTCTTAACATTCGGTGCAAAAGTTTCCACAGAAAACACGTCTCACTCCACACCAGGAACATCTGCAACGTGAGAGGGCCGAGGACAATTATTTTGTTCCATACCTCATTAAACTAAGTGAAAGACAGAGGTGCAAGAACAATAAATTAGCAAGTTTCGGACACATTCCGACATCACATACCTGCATGCATAAAGCAGCATGTCATTAAGGTCACATTCTTCTTCCTACCTGCATATAATATGCATGTGGAAAAAAACACCTAGAACTTTAACTGTTGTCCGGTGCACATATGCGTTCTCATTCACTATCACTAACACCAACAAATGGCCTTAACACACATCTCTGGAGTCCATAGTGACTAAGCATGTCTTTTGTGATCTTCCAACGCAAATCCATTGAACGAAGTGGTAGCGACCACACACGCACACCAAAGACCCCGTAGCCAAGGAGCAGTGTGTGAGGTCCGAGAGTCAGCCTGGAAAGACGAGTGGAAAAGAGCTTTGCAGTAGTAGGCTTTTGTTAAACTATATAATCTGCCATTGATATGCTAAATGCTGTTATGAGCAAAGAAAATCAGAGGCAGGAAAGTAGTAAAAAAAAAGTCAAAATGGGGTGTGTGTGAGAGGGCAAAGAAGGGCAAATCTGATTACCAACACCAATTGAAACAGAAGGACAAACAGGCTACCTCTTGCATAAAAGGGGAAAACATTACCATACAGTATTTGTTATTGTTGTTACTTAGATCTACTGCAGAAAAGCATATTTTGATTGTTGTGACAATTGCATAAAAGATAAGCGAGAGGCGGTTGGACAATAAGTCCCCGATGAAACAAGTGTTCTTGTTAGGATACAAAAGAATTTTGGGTGCACAATAAATATCAACATATGGGCTGATATGAGGAATTATGAATTATGATTCAAACCGATACATTCGGTAACATAAAAAAAGACCTCATGTAACCGATAAAAACATGAATTACTACTGTGCTTTAGACTCGTTAGGGCACACAAATCAAGCACTCCTTTTTTCGTGCTGTAAACGGCCTGTTGTAAATTTTCCCTGAGCTTAATGTAAACAAACATGGTGTCAAACCTGTAGGACTATGTCACAGTTCCAAAGGTAGACATTTTCAGTGCTATTTGCACCATATGTTCTGCAAACATATCAAGATTCAACACATCAAACCGTATTAGTCACCTGAAATGCCAGATTTGATACGACAGTGTTAAATCAGTTCAATCTCGATTAAAAAAAACATTAGATATCGATATGATATCTATGTATTGGTATTGGCTTGAAAAAAAAAATGCCTGCCTAGAAAAAATGCAAACAATTGTACAGTTAAGCATTTGCATGTTAAAAAGCCTGTGCTATTAGTGATGGGTGGGAAAAAGGGAATTGGTGTTGAGAGTGGTGTCTGACAGATGGCCATGTGATAGGGAAACGTATGCTGCTTGATCTCGGGCTCCTCACACCTTATTTAGTCTGCAGGAAGTCCATTAGATCTTGATGAGGCTTCCATTGAAAGTCTACTGTAACTGTTTACAATAGATTGTTTATGCATAAATTCCTAATAATGTTATACAAAAAGCATCCAACAGAGTTAATTATTACATTAATGTCAAAAAATTTGCTGTACTTTAAGTAAAAGTAATTTATTATGTAAAAGGCCAACAATCGTGCATGTG
Organism: Nerophis lumbriciformis; assembly: GCF_033978685.3. Classification (NCBI taxonomy): domain Eukaryota; kingdom Metazoa; phylum Chordata; class Actinopteri; order Syngnathiformes; family Syngnathidae; genus Nerophis; species Nerophis lumbriciformis. The sequence goes on from NC_084555.2 coordinate 28,498,541, forward strand.
GTGGCCTGGTGGTTCTCGGTTTGAATCTCGATTAAGACATCTGTGTGGAGTAGTTCACTCAGTACAGTGTTCTCTCGATTATCGCAGGGGTACGTTTCATGTCTTTGTGTATGTGCACGTGCGTGTACGAGACAGCAGTGAGTGACAGCCTGAACGCCAGACGAGCAAGTTTTATTCAATAGGATTAGTAATGTTTGGTGGTGGTGCTACAGTATATTTTTTTGGTTAGGAAACTGTAACTTTGAGCAAGTTGTAAACAATCATTTTATCCGGAGACTAAATCATCTATACATTTCCCAAACTTCTTTTGTGACCTATACAACATACTTGCCAACCCTCCCGAATTTTCCAGGAGACTCCCGAAATTAAGCGCCTCTCCCGAAAACCTCCCAGGACAAATTTTCTCCCGAAAATCTCCCAAAATTCTTCCTGAGTGACGTGTCGACAGCCTGTTTTCACGTCCGCTTTCCCACAATAAAACAACGTGCCTGCCCAATGATGTTATAACTGTAGAATGATCGAGGGCGAGTCTCTTGGTTTCTTATGTGGGTTTATTGTTAGGCAGTTTCATTAACGTCCTCCCAGCGCGGCAACAACACACAACAACAGCAGTCAAGTTTTCGTCTACCGTAAAGCAGTTCGGCTGCCGTAAACAGCAATGTTGTGACACTCTTAAACAGGCAATACTGCCATCTACTGTACATGCATATGTGACAATAACATCTACGGCTTTTAAAGAGTGCAGTGCACAACTGCGCACACAACAAGGAGACAAATCAGAATGCATCATCAGAGAGGGTGTTCAGCATGGTTAGAAAAATAGTGACAGAGAATAGAACAAGGATGGACAATTCAACCCTTAACTCAACAATGAGTAGATGAGTGTTATGTGTGTGTAAATAAATGAACACTGAAATTCAAGTATTTCTCTTATTTATATATATATATATATATATATATATATATATATATATATATATATATATATATATATATATATATATATATATATATAATAAAATAAATATATATATTTATAGCTAGAATTAACTGAAAGTCAAGTATTTCTTATATACATATATATATGAAATACTTGACTTGGTGAATTCTAGCTGTAAATATACTCCTCCCCTTTTAACCACGCCCCCAACCACGCCCCCGCCCCAACCCCCCCTCCTAAAATCGGAGGTCTCAAGGTTGGCAAGTATGCTATACAATATACTTAAAGTGATATACTGAAATAATTTGCTGTTCTTTTCGGATTTAGTAAATTTACTAGATTTTTGGCATGATCCAAGATGGTGGCACATACACACAGAGCGGCTCGGCACTTTCCGTATTTTTGTAGTCTTTTGTCTTTTGGTAGTCTTTTGTTTGTTTTTTGTGAGTTATATGTTTTTATCTGCCGTAAATGCTCACTTACAGTATAGTCGAGCTGAACTACTCTGCTAGGGCAAACAGTACTGGTCATACACTACTGAAACACCAAACTCGCTGGACATTCCAACAGAAAACAGAGAACCTTCTTCACCCCACCTCTCAGACGGCGCAGAAAGCGCAGACAACGGCGCCAGAAGAGGGGCAAGAGAGGTGGCCTGCAGGCTAGGCTAAGAGCTAACCCGCATTGACCAGCACTACAGAGTCTCTTCTTGTCCAACTGTTGGTCACTCGTCAACAAGATCGATAAAATAAGCCTAGGATATTCTCTGACAAGACCTGCAGGTGTGTGACAGTATTTACGGACACTTGGCTGGACAACAACGTTCCCGACAAGGCTATCGGGCTAACTGGCTGCGCTGTTTACCGGGCCGACAGGACTGCATGCTCAAAGAGAGGTGGGGGCGTGTGTGTGTGTAGTGTACATAAACAACAAGTGGTGTACAGCCGTAGACATAACTGGGACTCACTGCTCACCTGACCTGGAATACTTAGCAGTGAAATGCAGGCCATTTTACATTCACGGGGAGTTTTTAGTTGTCCACTTTATAGCTGTCTACATCCCACCACACGCCAACGCCAAGCTAGCCATGGAGGAACTGTATAGCCTTGTGAACATCCAGGAGATTGTGGCAGGGGACTTTATACATGTTGAGCTCAAAACAGTGCTGCCCAAGCTCCACAAGCATATAGACTTCCCCACAAGAGGAAGAAATATTTTGGACCAGGTGTACACAAACATCAAGGGGGCTTACAAAGCTGCAGCAGCCCGCACCTGGGTCTGTCAGACCACGTCTCACTGCTAATGACATTATCTTATGGATTAGTAGGGGGCAGAAGCAGACCCACCACAAAGACTGTACAGGTATGGAGTGAGGAGGCCACTGCATCTCTGCAAGGTGTTCCCAAACCAGAAGTCTTGGTTTAATAGAACAGTACTACTTAAAGACAGGGACACCGCCTACAAGTCAGGACACCAGATGAACTACAGCACAGCCCGAAAGAACCTGACAAAAGGAATCAAAGACGCCCAACACAATTACAGACAACCATAGAGGGGCACTTCGAGAACGACGACTTCCGCAGCATGTGGAGGTGAATCAGGTCCCTGACTGACTACAAGAGCAACACCACACAGGGAGTCAGGATAGAGATCTCCCAGACACACTGAACCCCTTATTTTCTCGCTTTGAGAAACACCAAGGAGGAGCTCAGCCTGCTGGTAGGAAGCAGCCAGAGGAGCTGACACTTACCCTCCAGCAGCACCAGGTGAGATCCACCCTGAGAAGGATCAATACCAGAAAGGCAGCGGGACCGGATGGGGTGACAGGCTGCCTACTGAAGTCCTGCGCTGACCAGCTGGCAGGGGTGTTCACCAACATCTTTAACCTTTCCCTACAGCAAGCCCCAGTCCCCACCTGCCTCAAATCCATAACCATTATTCCTGTGCCCAAAAAACCTGCTGTTACATCACTTAATGACTACCATCCAATTGCCCTCACCCTTATCATAATGAAGTGCTTTGAGAGGAGTGTCTTAGCACACATCAAAGACAGCATCCCTGCAGACCTAGATGAACACCAGTTTGCTTACCGGGCAAACGGATCTACAGAGAAGTGCAGTGGGGACCCACTCTCCAAACTTGAACTCCCCACCACACTGTGTACATGGATTATGGACTTCCTGGAAACCTGACATCTGATACCATAATCCTGAGCACAGGCACACTGCAGGGCTGTGTGCTCAGTCCAGCCCTCTTCACACACTTCACCCACGATTTTGCCCCAATCTACTTCTCCAAAACCACAGTGAAATTTGCACACAACACTGTGGTAGTCCTCATTGCTGTCAACAATGAGACATGTTACAGGCAGTAGGTCCAACACCTGGAGGAATGATGCACAGACAACGACCTGCTTCTTCAGGGCTAGGGCGGTACGGTGTGGTACAGCAGATGCACAGCAGAGAAAAGAAGAAATCTGTCCTGGGTGGTGAAGGCGGCGTAGACGATTGTGGGAGCTGAGCTCCTAGACTTAAATCACTGTGCATACACATCCACTCCACACACAAACATACACTTGTCCAATACCCATTGTCCTACCCATCTATCCATCCATCCATTTTCTACCGCTTATTCCTTTCGGGGTCGACCATACCCTCTAATCCCAACCTCATTCTGTTATCTCATTCGCTGCCACCGTGTGCTGACACCAGTGCAAAATACCGCAATGTGCAATAACACAGTTTGTTACAACTGTTACATCACACCGCTCCATGATGTCATTATTTATTATTGTATACTCCTTACGACACTGTATACTTTACATGTATTACCTAGTTTTACTTAGTCTATTTTTAATCGTTTATTACACACTGTTTATATTGTATTGTACTGTTTTAAGCTTTGTCTCGCTTGTTTTGTCTTGTCTTTTTAAGTGCCACCAAAAAAATTTTGTCGGAATACAATGACAAAAATAAAATCTTTGAATCTTTTGAATCTTTTTTTTTTTTTTTTTACTGAAAAACCTTTCAATAAACATTTTATGAAACATTCAACCGCAGTCAGGAGGTAGAGGCATTCATTTATTTAGCTTGAAGTGCCTCAATGAAGAATGTCACAAGATCAGTGTGATACAAGGTGCTATTATTCACAAAATAAATTCACTGATAATATTTCTTAGAAAAAATATATTACTAAGAGACAGATTACACTACCACTCCTAACACAAGCTCCTAATATTTTGGAACACTTTCTAAGCTTTGATTTACAACAAAGAAATAGTGAAGTCAGAACAATATTTGCGCTGTATGCTTCCTAAAAGGACAAACCGTATTTGCTTTCAAAACAACAGGGAAACAAATGTTTGAAAATACTTGATTTGCTCATCAAACAAGCTCTTTGGGAAATCAAATTGGTGAGAACTGCTGCACATTAAGTCCCACAAAACACAATGCAGAAAACTTCATTTATCAGAGTCAACATGAGATGTTTTTCTAAAACACAATCAATGTATAACAAGCAAATGTTTATTCAACAAAAGGATGACTAGAGATAAAACCAGCTTCTTCAACATTTAATTTTCTCCAATGCTTAACTATCAGAATAACAGAAGTGATTTCTAAATAATTTAATTTAGGATGATGGGCTATACTGTATGTTCTCATTTCAGTGTGGGTATGAAGCAAATTAGATGTACACCGAGACACCTAAACAAAAGTAAACATTAATGTTCAATGGATTAGAAGCTAATCGCTGATGTCAGAATTGAAGGTTGAGCTTCGTGCTGGCATTATAACTATATATTGTACTAAAACATAAAAATGTATATTAGACAATATAACTAGCCATTGTTTATTTAAAGTAACTGCAGCATCAGACTGCTTTGTGATAGCATTTTTATGTCACTACAGCGAGATTAACGTCAAAAATAAAGCAGTCTGCTACTATCAGAGACGGAAACCGACCGAAAAAAGGTAATCTACAGAACACGCCCCCAACGATGAATCGCTACTCACGACTTGAACATTACTAATGTTTTCTATCAATTAAGTCACGGCATGAATAAAAATACAGAGTTGGTGCTAAAATGTGACACAATACTAACATTGAGTCAAATAAACAAAGTGATGAAAAGAAAAACACACCAAAGAAGCCTGACAGAGTTGTTGTCCAAAGGGCACTGTCTATAACAAGCAAACTGCAAATGTAATTATAAGAAAAAATACTATATTGTGATAATCTATTGATATTGGGATACACAGTAATATTACATATTTTCGAATATATATTTTTCTCCATGTCGCACAGCACTAGTTGAGCTCACTGCTTACATTGGCAACAACAGTTTACTGTGTAAATTCAGCTAATACGAGCTACAAAAATACTTTTAAATTTTTCATTTGTAATACCCTACATATACAAAGGATTTCCAAAGCTGTGGAAATCTGCAAAGAACTAGTAAGGTGGCAGTTCAATTAGGATTGTACGGTACACCGGTACTGTACTAATGAAATACTGTGGTACTTATGAATTGAAAAAGGTACTATGCATCCTTTAAAAAATACCGGTACTTTTTTTTTTCATCGACGTGATTATGGTGACATTGCTGGTAATATGAGCAGTCAACACACACATAGACCACTAGCAAGCAGAAACAGCGTGAAGACGGAAAAGGGAGAATGGGCATATTTTGGCTTGAAAATTAACAATAAAGGTGAAGCTGTAAAAACACGGAAGCGCCGCTCTGCAAACAGTGCTTTAAAACATAGCTATCTAGCGGCTAACATCTCTCTGCAGTGTTTTAGCTATTTCTAAATCACTAATCCTTGCCACCATGGCGGCAAATGAACTATGGTTCTTACAAGTATCATCCTCAGAGACGAGGAATAGCTAAACATACTTCACTACACAGTTTAGGACGGTATCGGCAACTTTGGCTTTAAAGCCGCATGTGGCTCTTTAGCGCTGTCCTAATGGCTCCCTGACGCTTTTTCAAAAATACATGAAAATGGACTTCCGGTTTGGGCAAGATGGAGTAGACACGTGTTGAGTCTCCCTCCCACAACTTTTTACATTACCACTCTTTTAAAACTCCACAAACTACGCCAGAGAGTCGGCGAGCGGGTGATTATATCACTCCGGAGTTGCAACCGGCAAAAAATGCCAACTCACTCGACGAAGCGGAGCGCCAGAGATACCAGTGCCGGACCTAGCTCCTCCGACGGGGGTGCCGGCAAAGTCAACATGTCGGCTATAGCTAGTCTTCTGGAAGAGCACCGCCAGGCCCTCTCAGCGGACTTCAGGACAGCAATTTCTACACTCGAGACAAAGATTGATAAGGTGCACATCAAGGTCTCTGAACATTCTCAGAAAATTACTGCACTCGAGGAAAATGCTACTTTGCAAGACGAACGCCTGCTAGCATTGGAAGCAACATGTGCTAAGCTAACGGAGATCGAAGCTAAGCTACGGGCTAAAGTTAGCGACCTCGAATCCCGGAGTCGGCGAAATAACATCCGAGTGGTCGGCATACCAGAGTCCGTGGAAGGGCCACGTCCAACTACCTTTTTTGCGGAGCTACTGAAGGAGATTTTTGACGAGGATTTCTTTGAATCACCGCTGGAGTGCGACCGGGCCCATCGGACACTCGCTAGCAAGCCGAAGCCAGACCAGAGACCGAGGCCCGTTCTGATACGGCTACACAAGTACCAGGTGAAGGAGAGAATTATCCGCGAGGCCAGGGCCAGGAGAGGCAAGCTACAATACCGAGGGTACCCCGTCGCCATCTACGAGGACTACGCGCCTGATGTGGTGGAACAACGCCAAAAATACCGCGATGTGATGTCGGAGCTCTACCAAATGGGCCTACGACCAGCATTATTGTTCCCGGCCAGACTTGTCATAGTAACGAAGGATGGTGGTAAGAAGAGATTCGGATCGGTTATAGAGGCCAAGGACTTCTTGACATCAATCCGCACACAAGATACCTGACGGGTTTGGACGACTTTTTACCCCTACAAAACGGCTGTACTTGACAACAATTTGCACATTGACTGTGCAGCCCCTGGAATAAAAACTGTAAGTTCAACTTTTCTAGAGGCCTGATTTATGACAACTTTGCATTCATTGTGGACACTGTGGGCCTTCGTTTGTTTTGCTGTTCTATGCACTAACCACCACTTTAGATGTGTGCTCATAATAGGAAGCAATGTTTGAGTGTTGCAATTTACACACTGGCTAATATTTCCTATATTACTATACACTCAGGTTGGGATACGTCTCGCGAATGTAGGCTCACTTTAAATTCTTATTTTGCTTTATGGAGTTCATTACTGTTACTGTAAGGGAGGAGACTCCGGAAGTTAGCATTAGTCAAGTTAGGCTAAGTAAGAGCGAGAGAGCTCAGATAAGGTTCTTATTTAGGGTGGGTAGTAAGGGTAATTGTATTCTAATTTGTTGGGGTTTGTTGAAATGTGTCTTTATGTCATTATTAGTTTTTTATTTATTTTTATTTTTTATTATTCTTTCTTTTTTTCTTACCTGGGTGTTTTGTACCACTTTGTTATTTTTATTTTTTGCTGCTATACCTTCCCTCTCTCCCTCCCATCACTCCCCGTGGGGTCTAAGGCGTGTCAGACAGATTTACTGTTGGGGTCTAGTGGATGGCGGATGCTGGTAGGATGACGAGTGACGGAGTGCGTATCATCTCTTGGAACACCAAAGGCATGAACAACGCCGTCAAAATTGGTAAGGTCTTAACTCGTCTGCAGCATCTTAAAGGGGACATTATATTTCTGCAAGAAACACACCTGAAGACATCAGAAAATCTCCGTATTAAGAGGTCTTGGATGAGCCATTTATTCCATTCCAAATTTTCTGCTAGGGCTAGGGGTTCGGCCATAATTATCCATAAGCGTGTTATGTTTGAGCCAGCAGACGTTATAGAAGATAAAGAGGGTCGCTATGTTGTGGTTTCGGGCATGTTACAGAATACACCGGTAATTTTAGTCTCTGTGTATGCACCTAACTGGGATGACGACACTTTTTTCACAAGACTTTTTGCTAGGATCCCCAACGTTGACAACCATCGCATAATCGTAGGCGGGGATTTTAACTTAGTCCAGGATGCGATTCTTGATCGATCCTCCCATACCCAAATACACTATCCAAAGCAGCAGAGGCTGTGTCAACTTATGCAAACCAGGTGGGACTTTCGGATCCCTGGAGATTCAGGAACCCACATGGGAAGGCATTTTCATTTTTCTCGCACGTTCACCATTCGTTTTCCCGTATTGATTTCTTTTTAATAGATAACAATCTCTTGCATTGTATTAATGCATGCGACTACCACCAGATAGCCGTCTCTGACCACGCGCCAATCTCAGTCAACATTAAATTTCCGCAAGGTGTAACCGGCCGCACAATGTGGAGGTTCAGCTCACACTTGCTCTCAGACATTAAGTTCAAAGATTTTATTGAAACAGAAATTCGTACCTATATTGAGTTTAATGACACCCCTGATATCGGAAACAGCACTTTGTGGGAAGCACTTAAGGCTACTATCCGAGGACAGGTGATATCTTATATTTCCAGGATGAGGAGGACTGAGAGGGCTAGGTTGACGGAAATTGCTAAAGAACTCCTCGACCTCGACAATGTATACGCTGTTTGTCCATCTCCAACCCTGTATAAAAAGCGTATTCTGCTACATTCAGAACATGACCTGCTTATGACGCACATAGTAGAGAGACAACTGCGACAATCCAAACAATGCTTCTATGAACACGGAGACAAGGCCGGCCGACTTTTAGCTCAACGGGCCAGGGCTGCTTGCGCATCGCGGTCAATCCCCAAAATTAAACTGCCCGATGGTAGTTATACTTCCGATCCAGTGGATATTAATAGGTGTTTTTCCGAATTTTACACTATATTATACACTTCTGAATGCTCTCCTGTCTCCGCGATTTGCCCCAACCCCCTCGATTCATTAACATATCCTTGCATTGATATAAACATTGCCAGGGAGCTGGGTAGACCTATCTCCTCGTCAGAGATACAGGAGGCAATCCGATCTATGCAAAATGGAAAGTCGCCCGGCCCTGATGGCTTCACAGTTGAATTTTACAAGGCTTACTCATTATTGTTATCCCCCATTTTAGCAAGAATGTTTAATGATTCCTTCAACGCCGGCCGCTTACCAAGGACCTTGTCAGAGGCTTCCATTTCACTTCTTCTTAAGAAAGACAGAGATGCTACCTCTTGTGGTAGCTACAGACCGATCTCACTTTTGAACGTGGACTGCAAGATTCTGGCGAAAGTTCTCTCTATACGTCTTCAAGCCGTGATGCCCTCAATAATTTCGGCTGATCAGACAGGTTTCACGCTGGGGAGGCATCCATTCTTCAATACCAGAAGATTGTTGAATATAGTTCTCTCTCCACCATCTGATACTCCGGAGGTTGTGGTGGCGCTGGATGCGGAGAAGGCGTTCGATAGGGTGGAGTGGGGCTACTTATTTTTTATTATGGAGAAATTTGGTTTTGATTCTAAATTTATTTCTTGGGTTAGAGTGCTGTACGAGACTCCACTTGCCTCCGTACATACTAACGGCATCCGTTCAGCGTACTTCCCTCTCCAGCGTGGGACCCGGCAGGGATGTCCACTTTCACCCTTGCTGTTTAATATAGCCATAGAACCGCTTGCTATTTGGCTTAAGAATTGGGAGGAATTTAAGGGTATCACTCGCTTCGGTCGGGTTCATAAGCTCTCCCTATATGCCGACGATCTTCTGTTGTTCGTTTCAGACCCCTCATCCTCGCTTCCCCATATACTATCGATTCTGGATCAGTTCGGTCGTTTGTCAGGGTACAAACTGAATATTCAGAAAAGCAAACTATTTTTCGTGAATAATTTGGCAAGGTCACTCCCGCGCTCACAATTCCCCTTTAAGATCTCGGAGGAAGGATTTAAATATCTGGGTGTGTTCGTCTCGAATTCTCCCACAGAGCTGTTCCGTAAAAACTTTCAAGCACTGTTGGACAAATGTAAATCGGACTTGTCCAGGTGGGCTGCCCTCCCCCTATCCCTAGTTGGCCGCATTAACCTCATAAAAATGATTTTACTTCCGAAATTTTTATATCTCTTTCAGCACATCCCTATATGTCTCAACAAATAATTTTTTGTTGGCCTTGATCAACAACTTCTTGCTTTCATTTGGCAAAACAGGCCAGCCCGCCTTGGGAAAGCCACTCTACAGCTCCCTAAGGCGGAGGGTGGTCTAGCACTTCCAAACTTTAGAAATTATTTCTGGGCCTGCAATATTAATAAACTTCTGTACTGGGTCCATTGCGACTCCCCAGCCGCCTGTCCACCTTGGGCTCACATAGAGATGGCATCGTCTAATGGTTCCCTGCACGCGGTGATTTGCTCACAGCTACCATTATGTTCATTGGGGACCTCCCTAAACCCAGTTGTTAAAAATACCATTAAAATTTGGACTCAATTTAGGAAACATCACGGCTTGCACAAGGCTTCCAGCGGTGCTCCGATTTTGAACAATCCCGCCTTTCTCCCTGCCTGCTCTGATTCTGCGTTTCGAACTTGGTCGACTAACGGACTTAAAATTCTCAATGACCTGTACCACGATGGAGTGTTCTCTTCCTTCGCTTCTCTGTCAACAAGATACAATCTGCCTAATACTCATTTCTTTCGATACCTCCAAACAAGGCATTTTATTAAAAAACAATTTCCTCATTTTCCCAACCGCCCCCCAGAAGCAGAAATTGATCGGTTTCTCTCCTTTGACTCTGACCAACGACGTTTAATATCTGTCATATATAATGAAATCGGCCTTCTGAATCCACTTAATACTTCACCTGTCAGAGAATCATGGGAGCATGACCTTGGAGCACCTATACCTGACGGGAGGTGGAGAGAGGCTTTGAGGCTGGTACATTCAATCAATCAATCAATCAATCTTTATTTATATAGCCCTAAATCACAAGTGTCTCAAAGGGCTGCACAAGCCACAACGACATCCTCGGTACAAAGCCCACATACGGGCAAGGAAAAACTCACCCCAGTGGGACGTCGATGTGAATGACTATGAGAAACCTTGGAGAGGACCGCATATGTGGGTAACCCCCCCCTCTAGGGGAGACCGAAAGCAATGGATGTCGAGTGGGTCTGACATAATATTGTGAGAGTCCAGTCCATAGTGGATCCAACATAATAGTAAGAGTCCAGTCCATAGTGGGGCCAGCAGGACACCATCCCGAGCGGAGACGGGTCAGCAGCGCAGAGATGTTCCCAGCCGATGCACAGGCGAGCGGTCCACCCCGGGTCCCGACTCTGGACAGCCAGCACTTCATCCATGGCCACCGGACCTGTGCCCCCCCCCCTCAAGGAAAAGGGGAGCAGAGGAGAAAAGAAAAGAAACGGCAGATCAACTGGTCTAACAGGGGGGCTATTTAAAGGCTAGAGTATACAAATGAGTTTTAAGATGGGACTTAAATGCTTCTACTGAGGTAGCATCTCTAATTGTTACCGGGAGGGCATTCCATAGTACTGGAGCCCGAATAGAAAACGCTCTATAGCCCGCAGACTTTTTTTGGGCTCTGGGAATCACTAATAATCCGGAGTTCTTCGTCCATATGCGCTAGGCATGGCCTAATACAATGTAAGGTATTACATAAAGCACATTTCACCAATGCTAGACTGGCTAAAATATACCCCAACCACAGCGACACTTGTAACCGCTGTAGGCAATCCCCAGCTGACCATTTGCATATGTTCTGGACGTACCCAAAACTCTCAAGTTTTTGGTCGGCTATTTTCGACACTGTTGGGCAGGCCCTCGATAGAACAATAACACCCAGCCCGCTGACTGCCCTTTTTGGTGTTCCCCAGGTGGACGGTTTACCTGCAACCGCTCGTCATGTCATTGCGTTAACGACTCTGCTGGCTAGGCGTACAATTCTTTTTAAATGGAAGCTTGCGTCTCCGCCGAGCCATAACAGTTGGATACAAGATGTCTTGCGGTGTCTCCAGTTAGAGAAGCTTCGGTTCTCTCAGAAAGGATCTGTGTCATCTTTCCATAAAACTTGGGGCCCCCTCCTAGACCTTATTAGAGACAAGCTTGACATCACCCCAAGCGATTCGAGTAACACAACTTAGACAGAGCTGACCGCTGAAGCCCCCCCCCCCCCCACCCCCCCCCGACCCTCACTCCCTGTGTTTATTTACTTTTACGTTATATTATTATTATTTATTTATTTTTATTTTTTTTTGCACATCTTATGTAGTATTCATTTATTTATTTACCTTATTTATTTTTTGTTTATCTTTAATATATTTGTTTGATTGAATCTAAGTTTGCATATATTCATGTGTGTCTATATTTGTTGTGGGCACTAGGTGACAATTACCTTGGGAATTAAAGTGGGTGGGTACTGTAAGGGGTAGGGTTTACTATGTTACATATTGTAAAATGTGCAGATGCCTCAACTTGCTGTTGCCATGATCCATCATACTGTACTGTCTGCAAAATTCAATAAAAATATTTGAAAAAAAAAAAAAATACATGAAAATGAAAAAAGATGAGGAAAAAAAATCTATATTTTTAGTTTTAATATGTTTTCTGTACGAGGACAAACATGACACAAATCTTCGTAATTGTTAAAAATCTCACTGTTTATATTAAACATGCTTTACTGATGAGAGTGATTGGCAAGCGCCGTTTTGTCCTACTAATTTCGGCAGTCCTTGAACTCACCGTAGTTTGTTTACATGTACAACTTTCTCCGACGCTGCCACAGAAAGATGTGTTTTATGAGATTCCTTCTTTGTCTCATTTTGTCTACCAAACTTTTTATGCTGTGCATGAATGCACAAAGGTGACCTTTGTTGATGTTATTAACTTGTTGGAGTGCTAATCAAGTAAATTTGGTCACTGCAAGATTGCAAGCTAATCGATGCAAACAAGCTATTTAGGCTAGCTGTGTGTACATATTGCATAATTATGCCTCGTTTGTATGTATATTTGAGCTCATTTAATTTACTTTACTCTGTGTATTTAATTTATATTTGCATGTCTAATGACAGATTATCTGTATGTAATATTGGCTACATTTCTGATAGTTGTTGGTGTGCCGTTAAAGACCACAGCAAACATTACCCATCTTGTAAAGATTGTAATAAATCCATTAGAAGAAGACAGCCAGCAGTTTCCTTTAACTTGGACACACACATCTATACCTTTGGCCATACATACATATCAACGAAGATTAGCATCAGCCTGCAACACAGTAATTTTAGTAGTTGGCTATTATAGCATCATGTGTTGCCTTCATTATAACACTTATATAAGGCTTTACATTTTTTGCGGGTCGAGACAGATTTTATTTTTTTTGTATTTTTGGTCCAATATGGCTTTTTCAACATTTTGGGTTGCCGACCTCTGCCTTAGGAGAATGCAATAGCTAACCACCAAGAGCAAGCTAAAGCTCATGAGTGTAAACAAATGGGTGGATCTATACAGATATCAACTATAATGACACTAAATACAAGAGCGTATATAATCGATACTACAATGATTACATCAATATTTTTTATTATTACAAAATATTCTGTCATTTTTGTTATTATCTATAAACTCAGGATATATGTCCTTAAACACTGAAATACTTTAATTATGACCCTATAAATACTAAGTCTTGGATCGATACCCAAATTTGTGGTATCACCCAAAACTAAAGTAGCCAAACAATAGAAGAATAGGTGCTTATTACATTTTAGCAGAAGTGCAGATAAAACATGTTAAAAAAACTAAGTAAACAGATATTAAGAGTAAATGAACAAGTAGATTAGTAATACATCTATCCATCCTCAGTAGCAATATTAGGAGCCTTTGTAACCCGTTTGCTTACTTACCATTAAAAGGGTTGTCTAGTATGTTCACTATGTTATTTGATGCCAAAATTGTTATTTGATTGCAATGAGAAATGCATGATTAATCTATCTTAATAATAGCCAATAATTAAATTTTTGGGGTCCTCTTTATGTCGAAAAGTATCGAAATACATTTTGGTACTGGTACCAACATATTGGTATCCGGACAACCCTAATTTCAATAAGTTCTAAAACCAGCAAGATAAATCTGTGTATGACCAAATTACTGACTAGAGCCATTTTACACTGCCACTTTTTATCCAGAAAACTGACACTAAATATGTTGAAAACAAATGTTGATGTCGGACAGTGTCACACCAGACTATCAGTATCTAAACAATCTGAATGCAGGATCCAGTGTCTCTGTGTAAATGTGCACACAGATAACACAATATTCTACAAACCCCATTTCCATATGAGTTGGGAAATTGTGTTAGATGTAAATATAAACGGAATACAATGATTTGCAAATCCTTTTCAACCCATATTCAATTGAATGCACTACAAAGACAAGATATTTGATGTTCAAACTCATAAACTTTTTTTTTTTGTTGCAAATAATAATTAACTTATAATTTCATGGCTGCAACACGTGCCAAAGTAGTTGGGAAAGGGCATGTTCACCACTGTGTTACATAGCCTTTCCTTTTAACAACACTCAGTAAACGTTTGGGAACTGAAGAGACACATTTTTTAAGCTTCTCAGGTGGAATTCTTTCCCATTCTTGCTTGATGTACAGCTTAAGTTGTTCAACAGTCCGGGGTCTTCGTTGTGCTATTTTAGGCTTTATAATGTGCCACACATTTATAATGGGAGACAGGTCTGCACAACAGGCAGGCCAGTCTAGTACCCGCACTCTTTTATTATGAAGCCACGTTCATGTAAAACGTGGCTTGGCATTGTCTTGCTGAAATAAGCAGGGGCGTCCATGGTAATGTTGCTTGGATGGCAACATATGTTGCTCCAAAACCTGTATGTACCTTTCAGCATTAATGGCGCCTTCACAGATGTGTAAGATACCCATGTGTTGGGCACTAATACACCCCCATACCATCACAGATGCTGGCTTTTACACTTTGCACCTATAACAATCCGGATGGTTCTTTCCCGCTTTGGTCCGGAGGACACGACATCCACAGTTTCCAAAAACAATTTGAAATGTGGACTCGTCAGACCACAGAACTCTTTTCCACTTTGTATCTGTCCATCCTCGATGAGCTCAGGCCCAGCGAAGCCGACTGCATTTCTGGGTGTTGTTGATAAACGGTTTTCGCCTTGCATAGGAGAGTTTTAACTTGCACTTACAGATGTAGCGACCAACTGTAGTTACTGACAGTGGGTTTCTGAAGTGTTCCTGAGCCCATGTGGTGATATCCTTTACACATTTATGTCGCTTGTTGATGCAGTACAGCCTGAGGGATCGAAGGTCACAGGCTTAGCTGCTTACGTGCAGTGATTTCTCCAGATTCTCTGAACCCTTTGATGATATTACGGACCGTAGATGGTAAAATCCCTAAATTCCTTGCAATAGCTGGTTGAGAAAGGTTTTTCTTAAACTGTTCAACAATTTGCTCACGCATTTGTTGACAAAGGGGTGACCCTCGCCCCATCCTTGTTTGTGAATGACTGCGCATTTCATGGAATCTACCTTTATACCCAATCATGGCACCCACCTGTTCCCAATTTGCCTGTTCACCTGTGGGATGTTCCAAATAAGTGTTTGATGAGCATTCCTCAACTTTATCAGTATTTATTGCCACCTTTCCCAACTTCTTTGTCACGTGTTGCTGGCATCAAATTCTAAAGTTAATGATTATTTGCAAAAAAAAATTTTTTTATCAGTTTGAACATCAAATATGTTGTCTTTGTAGCATATTCAACTGAATATGGGTTGAAAATTATTTGCAAATCATTGTATTCCGTTTATATTTACATCTAACACAATTTCCCAACTCATATGGAAACGGGGTTTGTACATTGCTAGTTTGTATGTAAACAGCAAAAGCAAATAAATGTTGGCTCTGATGTAGCAAATGTGTAGGACCGCTGTATAAAAAAGACTTGGGTAAGCATGATTGAACTCTCTGCAACATGACGAACTCACCACAAATGCTCCACTCCATTGCCTTATCCAATATGTTTTACCTGAGGCAAAAACACATCTAATACAGACAACTAAGTGCTGTATGTAACTGGTAGGAGACATCTCCTGCTTACATTCATTACATTCAAGAACTGACACTCCAACATTGCCCAGAGTTTTTACAACAACCTGAAGACAGATTGTTATTTCAATTTGCTAAAAGTAAAATGTTTACAAAATGTCAGACACATTTGTAGGATTGGGCAACACTCTCTGTCCACTGCTGTGTTCATTTAGCAAATTGCTTTAAGACTTTTGCCAAGACTTACAAAATACTGTAACTCAACTAATTACAGCCCATGATTAGTCAAGAAACCGCTGGATATGCTTCCTCTCTGCAGCCGGTGTATGGAAAAGGTCTAAGCCAAGGAAAACACACTACATCTGGCGTTAGAAAGAACACTGCACACTTGCCTCAAATGGTTCATATTGAAGGAGGTGTCTTGCGTAACTGAAAACACAGAAAACTCATCCTGTCACAGACCAATAAAGGCACAAATGCATGTGACAGGAGGTCCACCCTCGGAAGTCAAGTCAAATTCTGTTCCTTTGAAAAAGTCGCCAGGAACTCCACATGCACATGCCCTGCAGCATAGAGCAATCCTAATGTGGAGTGACTTTTTCACTCTGCGGGCTGACGAACATGTCATCCATGTGGCAGAGAATGTATCACAGTTCATTCAGAGGTTTAGCTACTTGATACTGTGTCATGTCAGAATGAGTAAATATGTTCGTCCAACAACGACGACGATACAAAAACTATCTTCACTTAACTGATGTTCCACTGTTGTTGTTCATAAGTAGGACTTCAACAATTAATCGATTAAATTGATTAAAAAAAAACTTTGATTTATAGCCTGTTGATTCAATCAATTGTTTATTGAGTGTAACTAAAAACTGATAAGACCCGGACCGCTTGGAGAGTCCGGAACTTTAAATAGGCGGACACAGTTTCCGCATGGCCGCTGCAATAGAGTGCACGTCATAGCGGTGGTGTGTGGGGGGTTGTGATCGGTGTGGCAGCGAACAGCAAAATTGTTTTATTTTCATTAATGCATGCATGATAAAAGTGCACTTTCAATGTTGATGATGTGCATTCATTGGAGAAACATTGAAGGTTATGGCAAGCAGAACGATGTTCCTTAAAAACCCGTATTGAGGCTATAAAGTGTGCTTTATCCGATTACTCGATTAATGGAACAAACCAATCGATAGATTACTTGATGGCTAAAATAATTACAGCACTCATAAGTCATCAGTTCTAAACTAAAAACACAATTCTTAGACAAAAACTGCCACCCAATGTCTGTACACATATTATTAAGGATGGGTAGGTACATTTCAAATTTGAACTGATAAGGTACCAATTCCTGGTACTCAACAGTACCAATTTTCGGTGAAAAAGTTAATTTGTTTGATCTTTTTTTTGTTGTTGTTGTTGAAATAAATACCACTGAGCTGATAACAATTGTGCTGTCCAGGTGTGCAAGTTTGCATTCATTTCAGTTATTCCTTGGTGTGTTGCCGTAGTCAGGAAGTAGTCTTTGCCATAAGGTTGAATGTGCCAGTCTTGTCTTTTGTTGAGCCGTACATCGTGTTTGCCTGCAAGTATTGTACTTATTACACACTAGCTGTTTGATTGTAACGTGCATCTTAGTGGTTTTGATGACCAAATTTGGAAGTGTTAGCGTTGCCATTTAAAATCGATAATGCTATTCAGTAAGTAGCATGTATATAGCATATTCAATGTAAATTAGCATTGAGCTTGTGCATTTTGAAAAGTGGGGCCTTACTTTTGAGCGCTTTCTATCAGGCTTGCTTGTATTGTTGCCATGGACAATTGCAACATGACAGAGGGACTTTGCTATGAATACGGCTGTTTGCCCACCAAGTGCTTGAGCTAGTGCAGCGTCTGCAACCAGAAGTGATGTCACATGCCCCAAAGGTATTGAAATACGGTAATGTACGGTGTCAACAGAATTTGATCGGTACTTATAAAAGTACCGAATTGTGTACCCATCCCTACATTCTAAACATGTCTGTACATTTTATGCTTCCTGGGGCACAACACTCATTCAAGACATATTTTAATAATCTGGGGATTCTAACTCAAATATATTGCTGTTAACTATTACATGGCGACAGATTTTAAAGGGGAACATTATCACAATTTCAGAAGGGTTAAAACCATTAAAAATCAATTCCCAGTGGCTTATTTTATTTTTCGAAGTTTTTTTTTTAATTTTACCCATCACGCAATATCCCTAAAAAAAGCTTCAAAGTGCCTGATTTTAACCATCGTTATATATACCCGTCCATTTTCCTGTGACGTCACACAGTGATGCCAATACAAACAAACATGGCGCATAGAACAGCAAGGTATAGCGACATTAGCTCCGATTCAGACTCGGATTTCAGCGGCTTAAGCGATTCAACAGATTACGCATGTATTGAAACGGATGGTTGTAGTGTGGAGGCAGGTAGCGAAAATGAAATTGAAGAAGAAACTGAAGCTATTGAGCCATATCGGTTTGAACCGTATGCAAGCGAAACCGACGAAAACGACACGACAGCCAGCGACACGGGAGAAAGCGAGGACGAATTCGGTGATCGCCTTCTAACCAACGATTGGTATGTGTTTGTTTGGCATTAAAGGAAACTAACAACTATGAACTAGGTTTACAGCATATGAAATACATTTGGCAACAACATGCACTTTGAGAGTGCAGACAGCCCAGTTTTCATCAATTAATATATTCTGTAGACATACCCTCATCTGCTCTCTTTTCCTGAAAGCTGATCTGTCCAGTCCAGTTGGAAATGCATCTGCTTTGAGTGTCGCAGGATATCCACAGATTCTTGCCATCTCTGTCGTAGCATAGCTTTCGTCGGGAAAGTGTGCGGAACAAACGTCCAATTTCTTGCCACTTTCGCATCTTTGGGCCACTGGTGCAACTTGAATCCATCCCTGTTCGTGTTGTTACACCCTCTGACAACACACCGAAAAGGCATGATGTCTCCAAGGTACGGCAAACAGTCAAAAAAACGGAAAATAACAGAGCTGATTTGACTCGGTGTTTGTAATGTGTTTGAGAAAATGGCGGATTGCTTCCCGATGTGACGTCACGTTGTGACGTCATCGCTCCGAGAGCGAATAATAGAAAGGCGTTTAATTCGCCAAAATTCACCCATTTAGAGTTCGGAAATCGGTTAAAAAAATATATGGTCTTTTTTCTGCAACATCAAGGTATATATTGCCGCTTACATAGGTCTGGTGATAATGTTCCCCTTTAACAAAAATCCAGTTTCTTATAATAATGCTCTAAGGCCTTCCAAAGACAACCCCACCTTTTTTTAACGCAAAGCATTTGATTTTTTGAATCAAGTGAAACATTACGCTTCTGTAGTAATCTTCCTCAGTAAGTGCCAAGGCAATGAAGTGGAGCGGTAATAAATTGACGGTGAGATCACAGTTTGGTTAGTAGCCACTGTATCCTCAATGAGAGCCAGGTGGGTTTTCGATGAAAGTCCACTATGATGTGTACTTAAAATATTTTTATAAAAAGCTGAGAAGTGATATCAGCATTTCATAAATATTGGTACATCAAATCCCATGGCTTTAGTGTGTATAGTTTTTCTGTGTGTGTGATTGCATGACAACATTAGTATCGCGCGTGCTAACGGTGTCCAGAGAGCAGGCAGAGAAGAGGAAGCCTGAGTCACAGGATCTTAAAGCTTCTCAGGAAGAGAGCAGAGTGATCTAAGACATGCTTGGCTCGGCCCCCGCACACCACTGATGAGTTATAGCTCTGCCGCGATCTTCTGCCAGCACCTTCGCCTAAGAAATATAGTGCAGTACATACTACATCTCCCGCTCACACGGGGCAAAAAAACAGGTGAACCAGTGGGGAATTCATGTGAGGATGAGATTAATGGAGGTTATAAGGCAATGGCAGGATGTAGCAACATGTTGTTGCAGGTTCTTTGTTTGCAGAGAAGGAGTTATGGATTAGCTAGAGTCCATATGTTTTCAATTTAAATCCCTGCCAGTGTTTATTTTATAAGTTTATTTTTTCAAAGAAGAGATTAGTCCAAGACAAATTCCAAAGGTGTCACCTTTTGTAAGAACTAAACAGACACCAAAACGCAATATCTGTAAATGTCTTTAACAGACACAGAAGAATAATAGCAAGTGCAGTAGAGGGAGAAGTTATGTGAACATCGGCTGTACAGACTGCTGCTTCGCTGACCACAGCAGATTGGAGAGCAGGAGCAAAGAGAATATGGAAACAGGGAGGTGCTCCAAGGGGAACGGACGACAAGTAGAGCAGTAGAAAAAGACGACGGGACAATCTGAATGTAACTGATAACTTTTTTCGGGGTTACTTTACTTTGGACTGTGTGTGGCCCGCAGTGCCACATTTAGTAGTAGACACCAACCAATTTCAATCAAATGCACAATCTCCATAACACACTAGGTTTGACATGTCGTATTCTTGTTGTTTCAACATCTAATTGCACTTCCGCCGCCACTTTCTTATCAGTTTGACAGAACACGCACTTTGCTGAAAGACAGGAAAGGCAAACCGTGCCCTGAAAACAACAAAGAATAAGACACTGTGCAACCTGATGCTGCTACAATGATCAATAATGTCAACCTGGTGAAAAATCCTAAATTATTTAGAGGTAAGCTATTCAAAAATTTACCAAGTAAGAGTTGCAGTGTCTTTATCCCTTGATGTCTGGTATGCCTGAAGACCTCAGTATATTGAGGTTGTCAGCTGGTCCAATCCAAGGAGAGAAAAGGTTCTTAATAAATGTAACATGGAATGTAATGTGGTATTTTTAAGTAGTATGTTTAAATCTTCAGTCATAGATGTATTAATGGGGGTTATAGAGTCAGTTGTCAGTGCTTTATGCAGATTTCGCACAGGTACAGTCGTGGTCAAAAGTTTACATACACTTGTAAAGAACATAATGTCATGGCTGTCTTGAGTTTCCAATAATTTCTACGACTCTTATTTTTTTGTGAAAGAGTGATTGGAGCACATACATGTTTGTCACAAAAAACATTCATGAAGTTTGGTTCTTTTATGAATTTATTATGAGTCTACTGAAAATGTGACCAAATCTGCTGGGTCAAAAGTATACATACAGCAATGTTAATATTTGGTTACATGTTCCTTGGCAAGTTTCACTGCAATAAGGCGCTTTTGATAGCCAACCACAAGTTTCTGGTTGAATTTTTGACCACTCCCCTTGACAAAATTGGTGCAGTTCAGCTAAATGTGTTGGTTTTCTGACATGGACTTGTTTCTTCAGCATTGTCCACACATTTAAGTCAGGACTTTGGGAAGGCCATTCTAAAACCTGAATTCTAGCCTGATTTAGCTATTCCTTTACCACTTTTGACGTGTGTTTGGGGTCATTGTCCTGTTGGAACACCCTACTGCACCCAAGACCCAACCTACGGGCTGATGATTTTAGGTTGTCCTGAAGAATTTAGAGGTAATGCTTTTTTTTCCATTGTCCCATTTACTCTAGTAAAGCACCAGTTCGATTGGCAGCAAAACAGGCCCAGAGCATAATACTACCACCACCATGCTTGACGGTAGGAATTGATGTTCCTGTAATTAAAGGCCTCACCTTTTTTCCTCCAAACATATTGCTGGGTATTGTGACCAAACATCTCAATTTTGGTTTCATCTGACCACAGAACTTTCCTCCAGAAGGTCTTATCTTTGTCCATGTGATGTCAGATGAAACACAAATTGAATTGTTTGGCCACAGTATCCAGCAATATGTTTGGAGGAGAAAAGGTGAGGCCTTTGATCCCAGGAACACCATCCCTACCGTCAAGCATGGTGGTGGTAGTATTATGTTCTGGGCCTGTTTTGGTGCCAATGGAACTAGTGCTTTACAGAGAGTAAATTTGACAATGAAAAAGGAGGATTACCTCCAAATTTTTCAGGACAACCTAAAATCATTAGCCCGGAGGTTGGGTCTTGGGCGCAGTTGGGTGTTCCAACAGGACAATGACCCCAAACACACGTCAAACGTGGTAAAGGAATGGTTGAATCAGGCTAAAATTAAGGTTTTAGAATGGCCTTCCCAAAGTCCTTACTTAAAAGTGTGGACAATGCTGAAGAAACAAGTCCATGTCAGAAAAGCAACCCATTTAGCTGAACTGCACCAATTTTGTCAAGAGGAGTGGTCAAAAATTCAACCAGACGCTTGCCAGAAGCTTGTGGATGGCTACCAAAAGCGCCTTATTGCAGTGAAACTTGCCAAGGGACATGTAGCCAAATATTAACATTGCTGTATGTATACTTTTGACCCAGCAGATTTGGTCACATTTTCAGTAGACCCATAATAAATTCATAAAAGAACCAAACTTAATGAATGTTTTTTTGTGACCAACAAGTATGTGCTCCAATCACTCTATCACAAAAAAATAAGAGTTGTAGAAATTATTGGAAACTCAAGACAGCCATGACATTATGTTCTTTACAAGTGTATGTAAACGTTTGACCACGACTGTAATAATTTTCACAAGGACAAAGTTGCATGAACTTGATCAACAAATGGTTAAACTTACAAATGCTCACCGATTCAACATAATCACAATCAGAGTCCATCCAGGCAGTATTAACAAGAGATTGGATTGATGTGGGAAAATCTCTCATCACTGGCTTGAGTAATGTAAAGGGCATTCCCAAAGCAAAGCAGCACTTGTAAGCAGCCCTCTAGTAATGGTTTGGCACTGAATGAATTGCAGGTTATCAGCTCCTTTGTGCTCCATGCAAGGCCTGCCATTGGGCTTGTTGCAACCTTCCCTGTCCTGTTCCCTTGGAGAGGACCACCCTTCTCCACTCTGTCATTCCCTGACTCTTGTGGCTAAGCCTTCTGTTCTGCCATGCCACTTTATATTTAAAGGAGAATGAGGCAGCAGAAATGTGCACTGCAGATGGTAGAAATTACTTAGCTCACTTAACTTCAGAGATGTTTCTCCCTTTTTCCCCCTTCTCTCCCTTTTCCACAAATTACTCCAAGACCGTGGAAATTGATAGATTCCTTGTGCAAGAACGCCTTTGAGTAACACATGGAAAACTTTTGTTTCTTCAATAGTCCCAATTGTGATATCAAGTCAGGCAAGTTCATTGCTTTGGAATACCTCAGTGTAAAGAACACTGACAGTTGTCTCAGTTCGGCTGACACAACAACAACGTGTCTCCACAACCAATACCAACACCACATACGTATATTGACTCAAGACTGACCTGTTTTTGCCTGAAAGGGAGCTGAATGTGCTTTCCAGGAAATGTGTGGCCCCATGTATATCACACAAGGAGCCCTGTGTCGAAAGGCGTGTTGAGGGTGTTGATTTATTTTCCATCTGTTTCTGTTAGTTTTGGTCAATGTAAACTACAGCAATGTTCCTATTTGATTGTCCATCATTTCATTGTAAAACCAACCGAGGGTCAAATAGCAAAGCAAAAACCAAAGCCTAAATGTAAAAATGTATTAAAAACTTTTTTAGAGAGCAGGATTTCTTGCAGAGCTGAGGTGAGGAGCAATCCTGAGCCATTTTAAAAATACTCAACTCTTTTACTGTAAATTCATGAACGTAAAGTACTTCTTCCGGGGAAAAGTCATTTGTCACTGTAATTACAGAGACAGCTATGAAGGCTTCAACCGATGACTTGGAGTTATATGTCTGACAAAACTGATGGGGAAACCTTTGGGAGATACATCTAAATGAAGTCGTTATGAAACTAAACTTGAACAGAAAGGTTTAGTTTGGTCTTCAGTTACCTGTTCCAAAGTTTTCTGCCCTACTAAAAAGCCCTTTTAAGTAGCAAAAATTGCCAATTCACACTTTAAATTGAACATTTACATCGATTTCTTCCAACATTCATCACAAGGTAGCT